>NC_057805.1:478680838-479010566 GCF_018294505.1 Triticum aestivum
AATAGGATGCACCCAGGGCGGAGGCGTGCCCTGATGCCTTGTGTGCCCCTCGTGGCTCCGTCTGACCTAATTCCACCTCTATAAATTCTCTAAAATCGGGAAACCAACAGATAGCTATCCAAAACACTTTTTCCGCTGCCGCAAGTTTCTGTTCTTCCGCAATCCCATCTGGAGGCCTTTTTGGTACTCTTCTGGAGGGGGAATTGATGATGGATGGCTTCTACATTGCCTTCCTATGATGCGTGAGTAGTGAGGGAGTCCTGGATTAGGGGGTCCCCGGACAGCCGGACTATATACTTTGGCCGGACTGTTGGACTATGAAGATACAAGATTGAAGACTTCGTCCCATGTCCGGATGGGACTCTCCTTTGCATGGAAGGCAAGCTTGGCAATTTGGATGTGTAGAACTCCTCCCTTGTAACCGACTCTGTGTAACCCTAGCCCCCTCCGGTGTCTATATAAACCGGTGGGTTTAGTCCGTAGAACAACAATCATAATCATAGGCTAGCTTCTAGGGTTTAGCCTCTACGATCTCGTGGTAGATCAACTCTTGTAATACTCATATCATCAAGATCAATCAAGCAGGAAGTAGGGTATTACCTCCATCGAGAGGGCCCGAACGTGGGTAAACATTGTGTCCCCCGCCTCCTGTTACCATCCGCCTTAGACGCACAGTTCGGGACCCCCTACCCGAGATCCGCCGGTTTTGACACTGACATTGGTGCTTTCATTGAGAGTTCCACTGTGCCGTCACCATAAGGATTGATGGCTCCTTCGATCATCGGTAACGATGCGATCCAGGGTGAGGTTTTTCTCCCCGGACAGATCTTCGTATTCGGCGGCTTCGCAATGCGGCCAACTCGCTTGGCCATCTGGAGCAGATTGAGGGCTACGCCCCTGGCCATCAGGTCAGGTTCAGAAGCTTGAACTATACTGCCGACATCCGCGGAGACTTGATCTTCGACGGATTCGAACCCATGTCAGGTGCGCCGCATAGTCACGATGAGCATGACTTAGCTCTGTCGTCGGACGGTGTTCGGGAGATCACACCTGTAGCTACTCCGGCCCTCAAGCCAGAGCAGATCGCGCCGTCCGAGGACGGGTGGATGGACCCCGCCACGGAGGCTGCACACTCAGCGGCGATAGAGCCGAATACTGACTTCACATCCTATAAAACCTGTGTTGCCGGACACTTGGATTCGTCCCCGGCCACGGGCTTCGAACCGCCTGCGTCCGTGCCTATCGAATCCGATTGGGCACCGATCATGGAGTTTTCCTCCGCGGATATCTTTCAGCACTCGCCCCTGGGCGACTTGCTAAATTCATTAAGGTCTCTCTCCTTGTCAGAAGACCCTTGGCCGAACTATGTCCGGCTTGAGTGGGAAGCGGACGACGAAGAAATTCGTTACCCACCCACCACCCACTTAATAGCCACTGTCGACGACTTAACCGACATGCTTGATTTCGGCTCCGAAGACATCGACGGTATGGACGACGATGCAGGAGACGAACAGGAACCACCGCCCACAGGGCGCTGGACTGCCACCTCATCATATGATATATACATGGTGGACACCCCCAAAGAAAGCGATGGCAATAAGGCAACGGAGGATAATCCCCCCGAGAAGCAATCTAAGCACCGGCATCATCGGCGCCGCTCTAAGCCCCGCCATAGCAAAAGCAGCGATACCGGCACAAGAGACAATAACACTGCAGAGAGTGCCGAAGACGAAGACAATCCCCTCTAGCCAGGCCTTGAGTGGGAGGATGGGCAAGCTAGCCCTAAGGAATAGGCAGCAGACGGAGAATCAGAGGATGACAATTACATGCCTCTCTCCGAAAACGAGGTGAGTCTCAGCGACGAAGAATTTATCGTTCCTGAGGATCCCGTCGAGCAGGAGCGCTTCAAGCGCCGGCTTATAGCCACAGCAAAAATCCTGAAGAAAAAGCAACAACAACTTCAAGCTGACCAAGATCTGCTAGCGGATAGATGGACTGAGGTCCTGGCGGCCGAGGAATACGAACTCAAGCGCCCAACCAAAAGTTACCCAAAGCGCAGGTTGCTACCCCAACTCGAGGAGGAAGCATTAAAGCCTACGCCTCCAGCGTATGATGCGGCTGACCGGCCACCTCGTGGCCGAGATAAAGCGGCATATCAGGCCGAAGTCCAGCCTGCACCCCGGCGCCAGTTAAACAAAAATACCAAGGCCCGGGGTAACACGCAGGACCTGCGAGACGTATTGGAAAACAAAGCAGGACATGCAAGATCGATCTACGGATCACGGGGGCGCGCCCCAATGCGTGACGACGACCGTCACGCCGGATATACTAAAAGCAAACCTGGCAGGGCCGAATACAGCAGACAAGACTCGTATGAACTGCATCGCGACATAGCCCGGCACAGAGGCGCCGCACACCCCCTATGCTTCACTGACGAAGTAATGGATCATGAATTCCCAGAAGGTTTTAAACCCGTGAACATTGAATCATATGATGGCACAATAGACCCCGCGGTATGTATTAAAGATTTCCTCCTCCACATCCACATGGCCCGCGGTGACGATCTACATGCCATCAAGTACCTCCCACTAAAACTCAAAGGACCGGCTCGGCATTGGCTGAATAGCCTGCCAGCAAACTCCATTGGCAGTTGGGAGAATTTGGAAGACGCATTCCTTGACAACTTCCAGGGCACTTATGTGCGACCACCGGATGCTGATGATTTGAGTCACATAACCCAACAGCCAGGGGAATCAGCCAGGAAATTCTGGACTCGGTTCCTAACTAAAAAGAACCAAATTGTCGAATGTCCAGATGCCGAGGCCTTAGCGGCATTTAAGCATAACATCTGTGACGAGTGGCTCGCCTGACACCTCGGCCAAGAGAAGCCGAAGTCCATGGCAGCCGTCACGACACTCATGACCCGCTTTTGCGCGGGCGAGGACAGCTGGCTGGCTCGCAGCAACAACACATCAAGAAATCCTGGCAATTCAGATGCCAAAGATAGCAACGGCAGACCACGTCGCAACAGACACAAGTGCCGCAACTACGGCGATAACACCAAAGACACGACAGTTAATGCCAGATTCAGCGGCTCTAAATCCGGTCAGCGGAAAAAGCCGTTCAAAGGAAGCAATCTGGGCCCGTCCAGTTTGGACCGCATACTCGATCGCTCGTGTCAAATTCACGGCACCCCCGTTAAGCCAGCCAACCACACCAACAGAGAATGCTGGGTGTTCAAATAGGCCGGCAAGTGGAATGCCGAAAACAAGGAAAAGGGGCTGCATAGCGACGACGAGGAGGAGCCCCGGCTGCCGAACACAGGAGGACAGAAGAAATTTCCTCCCCAAGTGAAAACGGTGAACATGATATACGCAACCCATATTCCCAAGCGGGAACGGAAGCGTGCATTAAGGGACGTCTATGCGATGGAGCCAGTCGCCCCAAAGTTCAACCCATGGTCTTCTTGTCCGATCACTTTCGATCGCAGGGACCACCCCACTAGTATCCGTCATGGCGGTTCTGCCGCATCGGTCCTTGACCACATCATTGACGGATTTCACCTCACTCGAGTCCTTATGGATGGTGGCAGTAGCCTGAACCTGCTCTATCAGGATACAGTGTGCAAAATGGGTATAGACCCCTGGAGGATGAAACCCACAAAAACCACCTTTAAAGGTGTCATACCAGGTGTAGAGGCCTATTGCATGGGCTCAATCACACTGGAAGTGGTCTTCGGATCTCCGGACAACTTCCGAAGCGAGGAGTTAATCTTCGATATCGTCCCCTTCCGCACTGGCTATCACGCACTGCTCGGACGAACCGCATTCGCCAGATTCAACACGGTACCGCATTATGCATACCTCAAGCTCAAAATGCCAGGACCTCGCGGGGTTATAGCAGTTAATGGAAACACAGAACGCTCGCTCCGTACGGAGGAGCACACCGCTGCCCTTGCAGCAGAAGTGCAAAGCAGCCTTCTGAGGCAAACCGCCAATTCGGCGAAAAAGCCCCCGGACACCTTCAAGCGAGTCCGGAGTACCCTGCAATAGGAACACCAGGCATGTTCAGAGCTCGCCTAGCAATTCGGCCTTCGTCCTAGTCCCAGTCAAGCGGCGAAATTTGCGCCGCGCGTACATAATTACGCACTCAAGATACCATGGGCCTAGGCGGAGGCACGGCTAGGCACGGCCCACAAGGCGGCTCGACCGCTTCAGGACCCGTATACCTTTAACATTTTCTTCCTTTCAGGCCCCTATTCTCTGAAGGCCCTCTCCGATCGTCTAATTATCGGACCCATCACGGGAAGGAAACACCAAGGAAGCAAGAATCTTTGACATACAAGGGAATCCCCAGGTGGTCTCTGATAACGATCGCTATACCTATTTTGCATACCCACACGCAGCTTGCCCTTGGATAGGACATGTCAAATAGTCCTATTTTTACTTATTGCACTACTTGTATACATACGTTTTGACGTATCACTTAAATAACAATGTACAACATTAGCTCATTATTGCATTCCTTCATCTTTTTCCCTTGTCTGCTTATTTATGACAAATTGCACCCATACATTCTGATACGTCCAGTGCGCCAGGGGCTTCAGTGTACCCCACAACACGGCATGAAAAGTTCGAACACTTTCGACAGCGCGGCACCCCGAACTTATAGCACTATATGCATTAGCTCCGAATCATGTCTTGGGTTAATAGTTGGGTTTGCCCGGCTCCCATGTTTTGGTACCTTACGTTCCGCTATATCGGCTAAGGTAGCACTGGGAGAACTACTGCGATTGTGTCCCGGCTCTTCCGGACGAGCACCTCAGTAGAGAAAGCCGAAAACTGACTGTCATGATGCGGCAAGAGCTGGTCGCTGTTCGAGAGGTCTGAAATCCTTAAAGATTGTTTCCGCTTCGGGCAAAGAGTCGGCCTTGTCCGATTTAGGCGTACATAGCGCCCCAAGTTCGGCCTTCCGAATACTAGGGGCTTCGCCAAAATTTAAAATTATAGACTTCTATGGCTAAGTGAGAGCGATAAAGCTTTATAGTCCAATTGCCTGGTTCGTTGTGCTGAACACCTCCCCCGAAGGACCCAAAACTGGGATAAAGAGTGATCGGGTTTATCCCGAACACCTCAGTACTAGTTACATGGGGGCAGAAGCCAACGACTCACCAACTCTCAAATTTTATAAACGGCCGCACAGAAGGTAATATTTTAAATCAACAAGCGTTATATAGCGCACATGAACTCGTTTTCATATTACAAGATCACATGAGTACATTCATTCAAATATTACATCCTTAGCATATTCCTCCGCCACAAGGCGAGCACCCTTCAGAACACTGTCATAATACTTTTCGGGGTGGCGATGCTCCTTGCCCTCCGGCGGCCCTTCCTTCACCAGCTTTTCGGTGTCCATCTTCGCCCAGTGCACTTTCACCCAGGCAAAAGCCCTGCACGCACCCTCAATGCAGACGGACCGCTTTATGACTTCAAACCGTGGGCAGGCATTCACAAGCCGCCTTACCAGGCTGAAATAGCTGCTAGGCAGGGGCTCGCCAGGCACATCCGGACTATGAGACCCTTCATGGCCAGTTCGGCCGCCTTGTGAAGCTCGACCAATTGCTTCAACTGGTCGCTCAAGGGCATCGGATGTTCGGTCCCAGTATACTGAGACCAGAACAACTTCTCCGTCGAGCTCCCTTCCTCGGCCCGGTAGAACTCCGCGGCATCCGACACACTGCTGGGTAGATCTGCGAACGCTCCTGGAGAGCTCCGAATTCGGGTAAGTAAAAGGAAAGTTTCCTTCACATGCTTGCTTTGCATAATGAATGTCTTACCCGCCGCTATCTTCTTGACCGCCTGAATTTCCCGGAGGGCCTTTTGGGCTTCGGCCTTGGCATTTTGTGCGTTCTCGAGGGCCTTCGCAAGCTCGGACCCTTGAGTCTTAGAGTCACGCTCCAAGGACTCCTATTTCTTGACAAACTCCTGGAGCTCTTGCTGAACCTCGCCGACTCGGGCCTCTTGCTTCTCGCGCTCAGCGCGCTCCTTGGCCGCTTTGCCTTCGGCCTCGGAAAGCGCCTTCTTCAAGGCCGCCACTTCGGTCGTGGCCCCTAGCAAAATTCATGACGATCCTGTGATCTAACAACCACCTTCCTTTTTCTTTATCAATAAACAGACAGGGTATCACTTACCTTTGTTCTCTTCGAGCTGCCTCTTGGTAAGGCCGAGCTCTTCCTTGGACCGCTCAAGGTCCCGCTTCAGTGCGGAGACCTCCGCCGTGCGAGCGGCAGCGGCCAGCAGCGAAGCCTGCTTATTCACATAGACATATTCTGATTAGACTCCTGTGATTATTATTTGACCCTCTGTTCGGCCTTTATTTGCGAACACCAAACAGAGTATCAGGGGCTACTGTCTATGCTGTAACATTTTCTCATAATTTGATTACTTACCTCAAAGCCTGTTAGGAGGCTGGCACAGGCTTCAGTCAGTCCGCTTTTGGCGGACCGAACCTTCTTGACCACCACACTCATGATAGTGCGGTGCTCTTCATCAATGGAAGCGCCGTGAAGCACTTCCAGCAAATTGTCCGATGCCTCTGGATGAACAAAGGCCATCGGCACAGACGGCTGGCCCCCCTTTGTGAGGGGTCGTCTGACAGAATCCGGAACCACTGGAGGTCCCGGCGTAGTATTCGGCTGGGGGCTAAACTTGCTGCCCCCGGCATTAGAGCCCATGGGAGTCTTGCCCCCCATGCGCCCAGCGCTTGGAATATCACCTTGGGGCGCCTTCGGAACTATCTCCCCTTGGTTTAGCGTCCTTTGAGACAACACCTCGACGTCGTCCGTAGGGCGGGGGGAGGAGGCGGTCGGGAGAGAATCGCTGTTCATCTCCGACGGGCCCAAAGACCCATCCGAAGAGGATACGTCGATATGGGCTTTGGATGGACTGCATGATCATGTTTGGCATGATAAGAAGCAATAAAACAAAACATACCAGAACTATTATGGTGTCCGGATACTTACAACTTCGCCAGGGGCTTGTCCCTGGCTAGCCACTCCTCGTCACTGAAAGCGGCTGTTGTGGAGCAGTCCGGAAGGAGGGTCCTTCCCTTCTTGGACCCTTCGGCCTCCCCAGATGGGGCGACCTTCCTTTTCTTGTCTCCCCCGGCTGGGGGGAGAACTTTCCTCTTCCTCCTCCTTGTTTTCGTGGGGGGTGGGCGCCTCGGTGTTATCGGACGATGAGTCCGATACAACCTTGCGCCGGAGACCTTTCCTGGTCCCCGCGGCCTTCTTCTTGGCCTTATTCTCCGGCGCCTCATAAGGCGTCGGAACCAGCATCTCTGTTAAGAGAGCCCTTGCTGGATCTTCGGGCAGTGGGGCCGGACAATCGATCCGCTCCGCTGTCGCGACCCAGTCCTGTTAAATGGCATGGAGGCTCAGATCCTTCACATGATTATACTGGGGAAAGGAACATCTTATAAGATATAAGGAGCTTACCGGATTGGCAGGGCGCTTGGCGCTGAGTCTGCAATCCTCGATAAGGGGAGGAGGCACTTCGGCGGACTTGAACAGCACCTTCCAGATGTCTTGGTGCGTCGTGTCGAAAAGCTCTCGCAGCGTCTGGTGCTTGGCCGGGTCGAACTCCCACATATTGAATGCTCGTCTTTGACACGGGAGGATCCGGCGGAAGAGCATGACCTGGACCACGTTGACAAGTTTGATTTTCTTGCTTATCATGTTTTTAACACAGTTCTGGAGTCCGGTCAGCTCAACCGATGAGCCCCAGGATAGGCCCTTCTCTTTCCAGGAGGTGAGCCGCATGGGGATGCCGGATCGAAATTTGGGGGCCGCCACCCAGTTGGTGTTGCGCGGCTCGGTGATGTAGAACCACCCCGATTGCCACCCCTTCACGGTCTCCACATAGGAGCCTTCGAGCCAGGTGACGTTGGGCATTTTGCCCACCATAGCGCCTCCGGACTCCGCTTGCTGGCCGACCACCACCTTCGGTTTCACGTTGAAGGTCTTCAGGTCACAGGCCGAAGTGGGGCTTGATGCGGAGGAAGGCCTCGCACACGACGATAAACGCCGAGATGTTGAGGATGAAATTGGGGGCCAGATCATGGAAGTCCAGCCCGTAGTAGAACATGAGCCCGCAAACAAATGGGTGGAGGGGAAATCCCAGCCCGCGGACGAAGTGGGTAAGGAATACAACCATTTCGTGGGGTTCTGGGGTAGGGACGATCTGCCCCGCGTCCGGGAGCCGGTGCATGATGTCTGCGGCCAGGTATCCGGCTTCCCGGAGCTTCGTAATGTTCTCCTCCATAACGGAGGAGACCATCCACTTGCCTCCCGCTCCGGACATGTTTGGGGTGGTTTTGTGGAGAAAATGCGAACTTGGGCGTTGGAGCTCAAGTGTGCAAGAATGGATGGGCAGGGAAGAAGAAGGCGTGGGTGAAAAAGAGGAGTCCTTGTCCCTTTATAAGGGCGGTAGAAACTGTGCGCCTCCCCACTTGCCTGGTAAACTCGCTTATTCCCCAAGCGCCGCGATTGATGGCGCGGTTGGGTTACCCACACCCGTATTGATGAGAATCCCGTGATAAGGGGACACGATCTCTGCTTCGACAAGACGTGCCAAGAAAACCGCCTCGCATATGTGCAGTAGCTGGTTGAGAAAAACGGTTCGAATAATGACTGGGCTGTGGCGTGATGTCATGCTATGAAATTTCTCAGCAGATTAGATTTGTGGAATATTATACTCTCTATGGTGGTATGTGGAATTTGTTTTGCAGAGCCGGACACGATCCTTGTGTTCAAAATCTTCTATGGAGTATTCGGAGGAGGAACCCGCCTTGCAATGCTGAAGACAATCCGCTCGCCGGGCTCATCGTCATTGAAGCCTGGTTTAGGGGCTACTAAGGGAGTCGTGGATTAGGGGGTCCTCGGACAGCCGGACCATATACTTTGGCCGGACTGTTGGACTATGAAGATACAAGATTGAAGACTTCGTCCCGTGTTCGGATGGGACTCTCCTTTGCGTGGAAGGCAAGCTTGGCAATTCGGATGTGTAGATCTCCTCCCTTGTAACCGACTCTATGTAACCCTAGCCCCCTCCGGTGTCTATATAAACCGGAGGGTTTAGTCCGTAGAACAACAATCATAATCATAGGCTAGCTTCTAGGGTTTAGCCTCTACGATCTCGTGGTAGATCAACTCTTGTAATACTCATATCATCAAGATCAATCAAGCAGGAAGTAGGGTATTACCTCCATTGAGAGGGCCCGAACCTGGGTAAACATTGTGTCCCCCGGCTCCTGTTACCATCCGCCTTAGACGCACAATTCGAGACCCCCTACCCGAGATCCGCCGGTTTTGACACCGACAAGTAGTTCACCACAGACCTAGCTAAGGGTCCAAGTAGCTAGATGGCTTCTTCTCTCTTTTTGATCTTCAATACAATGTTCTCCTCGATGTTCTTGGAGTTCTATCTAATGTAATCTTCTTTTGCGGTGTGTTTGTTGGGATCCGATGAATTGTGGGTTTATGATCAGATTATTCATGAATATTAAAGTCTTTTTTTTAACTTTATTATGCATGATTGTTACAGCTCTGTATTTCTCTTCGATCTACCCGTTGGGTTTGGCCAACTAGATTGATTTATCTTCAGTGGGAGAGGTGTTTTGTAATGTGTTCAATCTTGCGGTGCTCTATATCCCAATGACAGAAAGGGACAAAACATGTATTTGTATTGTTGCCTTTAAGGGTAAAACAACGGGGTTTATTCATATTGATTGGGTTTACTCTGTCTACACCATGTCATCTTGCTTAAGTCGTTACTTTGTTTTATACTTAATAACAGAGATGCATGCTGGATAGTGGTCGATTGGTGGAGTAATAGTAGTAGATGCAGGTAGGAGTCAGTCTACTTGTTTGGAACGTGATGCCTATATACATGATCATTGTCTTGAATATCGTCACAATTATGTGCTTTTCTATCAATTGCCCAACAGTAATTTGTTCACCCACCGTATGCTATGTGTTCGAGAGAGAAGCCTCTAGTGAAAACTATGGCTCCCGGGTCTACTTTTATCTTATATAAAAACACAAAAATGTTTATTTCTTTTATTTTATTTTGCAATTTACTTTATTACCTAGCACTACAAGATTTAATCCTCGCAAATGACCACCGAGGGGATTGACAACCCCCTTGTTTGTGTTGGGTGAAAGTATTTGCTTTTGTGTGTGCAGGTGTTGTTCATGAGGCTTTGTGTGATTCTCCTACTAGATTGATAATCTTAGTTCTTAAGTGAGGGAAATACTTATCTCTACTGTACTGCATCTTCCTCTCCTCTTTGGGGAAATCCCAACGCAGCTCACAAGTAGCTGGAAGAATTTTTGGCGCCGTTGCCAGGGAGGCATCATCAAAACCTATCAAGTACCTTCGCACAAACTATCATCTACTTGCTCTTATTTTTATTTTCCTTTGCCTCTCGTTTTCATCTCCCGCACTTCTAATTTTTTGTACAAAAACACAAAAATATTTTTATTTGCTCGTTTGCTTGCTTTGTCACTATGTCTCAAGAAAACACTAAGTTGTGTGATTTTTAAAATACTAACAATTATGATTTTATTAGTACTCCAATTGCTCCTCCGGCAACTAGTGTGGAGTCATGTGATATTAATGTCGCCTTACTAAATCCTGTTATGAAAGAACAATTTTTTGGTAGTCCTATTGAAGATGTTGCATCCCATCTTAATACTTTCGTTGAATTATGCGTTATGAAAAGAAAAAAGATGCGGATAATGATATTGTCAAATTGAAATTATTTTCGTTCTCACTACGAGATCGAGCTAAAACTTGGTTTTCATCCTTGCCTAGAAATAGTATTGAATTTTGGGATGAATGTAAGGATGCTTTTATAGCCAAGTATGTTCCTCCCGCAAAAATTATTTCTCTTAGAAATCAAATTATGAATTTTAAGCAACTTGAGCATGAAAATGTTTCACAATCTTGGGAGAGAATGAAATTAATTATAAGAAATTGTCCCACTAATGGTTTCAGTTTGTGGATGATTATACAAAATTTCTATGCGGGACTAATCTTTGTTTCTAGAAATCTTCTAGACTCTGTTGCAGGTGGTACTTTTATGTAAATCACATTGGGAGAAGCTACAAAACTCCTTGATAACATAATGGAAAATTACTCTCAATAGCATACTGAAAGAGCTCCAACTGGTAAGAAGGTAAATTCTGTCGAAGAAATTACTACATTGAGTGATAAAATGGATGCTCTTATGAAAATGGTTGCTAGTAAGAATGCTCATGTTGATCCTAGTGATGTGCCATTATCTACTTTGATTGAGCAAAATAATGATGCCGCCAATGTGAATTTTGTCTAGAAATAATTTCAATAACAATGCGCATGGAGGCATTTTAATCGTAGATTGTATCCTAGAAATTCCTGCAATAATTATGGTAATTCCAATGGAAATTCTTATAATAATAATAGGATACCTACTGATACATCTTCGTCGTATCTATTTTTCCTAACACTTTTCCTCTTGTTTTGGACTCTAATTTGTACGATTTGAATGAAACTAACCCGGACTAACGATGTTTTTAGCAGAACTACCATGGTGTTGTTTTTGTGCAAAAATAAAGGTTCTCGGATTGGAACAAAACTTTGCGAGGATTTTTATACAATAAAAGAGAATTACTGGAGCCAAGAACCACCGGAGGGGGCACCTGGGCGGGTACAACCCACTAGGGCGCGCCCCCTCCTGGCGCGCCCAGGTGGGTTGTCCCCACCTAGTGGCCCTGCAGACCTCAACCCTGATGCTATAAAATCACATTTTTTGAGAGAAAAATCAGGGAGAAAGAATTATCGCGTTTCACGAGATGGAGCCACCGCCGCCTCCTGTTCTTCATCGGGAGGCCAGATCTGGAGTCCGTTTCGGGCTCCGGAGAGGGGGATCTTCATCATCACCAACCCTTCTCCATCGCCAATTCCATGATGCTCCCCACCGGTAGTGAGTAATTCCTTAGTAGGCTCGCTGGTCGGTGAGGAGTTGGATGAGATTCATCATGTAATTGAGTTAGTTTTGTTAGGGCTTGATCCCTAGTATCCATTATGTTCTGAGATTGATGTTGCTATGACTTTGCCATGCTTAATATGCTTCTCACTTTGGGCCCGGGTGCCATGATTTCAGGTCTGAACCGTTTATGTTTTCACCATTATATCTATGTTCTAGATCCGATCTTGCAAGTTATAGTCACCTACTACGTGTTATGATCCGGCAACCCCGGACTGACAGAAGTCGGGACACTTCCCGGTGATGACCATAGTTTGAGGAGTTCATGTATTCACTATGTGTTAATGCTTTGTTCCGGTTCTCTATTAAAAGGAGGCCTTAATATCCCTTTGTTTCCAATAGGACCCCGCTGCCACTGGAGGGTAGGACAAAAGATGTCATGCAAGTTCTTTGCATAAGCATGTATGACTATTTACGGAATACATGCCTACATTATATTTATGAACTGGAGCTAGTGCCGTATCACCCTAGGTTATGACTGTTATATGATGAATATCATCCAACGAATTCACCGATCCAATACCTACGAATTTCTCTCATATTGTTCTTGCTAAGTTACTACTACTATTGTTACTATTGCACTTGCTATAAAATCATTGCTATCACTGTTACCGTTACTATTGCTGTTGCTACTACTATCGAAACTATCATACTACTTTGCTACTAATCACTTTGCTGCAGATAATCAATCTCCAGGTGTGGTTGAATTGACAACTCAGCTGCTAATACTTGAAAGTATTCCTTGGCTCCCCTTGTGTCGAATCAATAAATTTGGGTTGAATACTCTACCCTTGAAAACTGTTGCAATCCCCTATACTTGTGGGTTATCAAGACCTTTTTCTGGCGCCGTTGCCAGGGAGCATAGCTATATTTGTTGAGTCACTTGGGATTATTATCAAATTATCACTATGAAGAATCTGAAGGATGCTAAGACTAAGATTTTCCCTCTAAGACGAAGGGAGGTAAGGAACTGCCATCTAGCTCTGCACTTGATTCACCTTCTATTATGAGTAGACTTGCAAACACCACCACATGCTATTAATCCTGATATGTCGCAAGTTATTGATGATGCTACTTATGCTATGGATAATGCTTATGATGATGCTAGTACCTTGCTTGATGATAATGTGCCACTAGGTGAATTTCTTGATGAACGAATTGCTAGAATTAAAGCTTTTGAGAATGTTGAAACTGATGAAGAGCTTGAAACTGGAAATTGAAACACTTGATAGACCTATCTCTCCTAGATATGAATTGCCTAAGGTTCCTGAGGGTTATGTTATGGATGGAGAGGTAACTAGATACATTCTTGCTTGTAAGGATAGAGATGATCTGAAAAAATTATTATGCGAGTATAAAGAAAAGACTTTGAACGCTAAAATGGAATGTCATCCTCAGTTTGCAACTTCACCTATCTTTGTTGATGATAAGGATTATGAATTCTCTGTCGATCCAGAGTTAATTACTTTGGTTGAATTTGATCCTTTCCATGGTTATGAAACTGAAACTGTTGCGGCACATCTTACTAAGTTGAATGACATATCCACCCTTTTTTCTCACGACGAGAAGATTCACTATTATTATATTCTCAAATTATTTCCATTCTCATTAAAGGGTGATGCTAAGACTTGGTATAATACTCTTGCTCCTGGTTGTGTGCCTAGTCCCCAGGATATGATTTATTACTTCTCTGAAAAATATTTTCCTTCTCATAAGAAACAAGCTGCCTTACAGGAAATATTTAACTTTGCGCAAATTAAAGAAGAGAGTCTCCCACAAGCTTGGGGGAGGCTTCTCCAATTGCTTAACTCTTTTCCTGATCATCCTCTTAAGAAAAATGAAATACTTGATATCTTCTATAATGGACTAGCCGATGCTTCTAGGGATTTCCTAGATAGTTGTGCTGGTTGTGTTTTCAGGGAATGAACTGTTGAACAAGCTGAGGAATTATTGAATAACATATTGAAAAATTATTATGATTGGACTCTTCCTGAACCACCGCTTAAACCTACTCCGAAGAAGAGGGGTATCTTATATCTCAGTCCCGAAGATATGCAAGAGGCAAAGAAATCTATGAAAGAAATGTATTAAAGTGAGGATGTCAAAAATTTACCTCCTATTGAAGAAATACATGGGCTTGAAACACTACTACCACCTAAGGTGGTAGAGGTAAATTCCTTAGATTCAATGACAATGACAATCCGTATAATATGCATCCTAAACAATTGAAATACAATTCTAATATGATTGCTCGCTTGAGTGACTTGTTATTTAGAATTACCAATGATGTTAGAGGTGTAGGAAAGCATGCCTCTATGGTTCAAGCTCAACTAGAACAAGTTGCTAAATCTCAAAGAGAATTGCTTGATGAAATGAACAATAGTATAAATGATTTTGCTGTTAGCGTAGCAACTAGAGGAGGTAAAATGACTCAGGAACCACTTTATCCTGAGGGACACCCAAAGAGAATTGAACATGACTCTCAGATAATTAACACTGATGCACCTAGTCCTTCCGAAAAGAAAAAGAAGAAGAAAAATAATAGGACTTTGCATGCCTCTAGTGAACCTGAAGTAGAAAAACCTCCTGATGCTACTGATGATGTTTCTATTTCTGATGCTGAAACCCAATCTAGTAATGAACACTCACCTTCTGATAATGAAAAAGATAATGATGAGGTTCATGAAGATACTCAAATAAATAATAAAGAACCAGACAATGATATTGAAATAGAACCAACTGTTGATCTTGATAACCCACAACCCAAGAATAAAAGATATGATAAAAGAGACTTCGTTGCTAGAAAACATTGTAAGAAAAGAGAACCATGGGTTCAAAAACCTATGCCCTTTCCACCTAAGTCAACTAAGAAGAAAATGATGAAGAATTTGAACGCTTTACTGAAATGATTAGGCCAGTATTTTTGCGTACCCGCTTGACTGATATCTTAAAAATGGCCCCTTATGCAAAGTACATGAAAGACATCATCACCAACAAGAGAAAAATACCGAAAGCTAAAATCTCCACCATGCTTGCTAATTACTCTTATAAGGATGGAGATCCTAAAAAACCTGGAGATCCGGGAATACCAACTGTACCTTGTTCCATTAAAAGAAATTATGTGAAAACTGCTTTGTGTGATTTAGGAGCTGGTGTTAGTGTTATGCCTTTCTCTTTATATAAAAGACTTGATTTGAATAAACTCACACCTACTGAAATATCTTTGCAAATGGCTGACAAATCTACTGTCATACCTATCGGTATTTGTGAGGATGTGCCCGTTGTTGTTGCAAACGTCACTATTTTAACTGACTTTGTTATACTTGAGATGCCTGAGGAAGACAACATGTCAATTATCCTTGGTAGACCCTTCTTGAATACTACAGGGGTTGTTATTGATTGCAATAAAAGCAAGGCCACTTTTCATATCAATGGTAATGAACATACGGTGCACTTTCCAAAGAAACAATTCCAAGTGAATGGTATTAATGTTACTGAAAAATCTCCGACAATCACTATTGGAAGTTTTCAACTACCTTTACCTACTGCCAAAAAGAAATATGAAATGCTTATTGTTCGGGACATACATATCCCCGTTGAGGTAACTTAGTGTTTTACGAAAGTTCTTCGGTTCATCTAATCGAAAGTGGTTGTTAATAAGACTTGATCAACCTTATTAATGAATCATTTTTGAAAGGTATGAGGTTGATGAATTTAGTAAGCACTACCTTCTGTCCCTACCTTTTGTTCT
Source organism: Triticum aestivum (assembly GCF_018294505.1). Taxonomy (NCBI): domain Eukaryota; kingdom Viridiplantae; phylum Streptophyta; class Magnoliopsida; order Poales; family Poaceae; genus Triticum; species Triticum aestivum. The sequence continues at coordinate 478,696,680 of NC_057805.1, forward strand.
CTGTTTTTATTAGTTAAAAAATAAAATGCCATGTTTTGTCTGTTTTCTGAATTTCCCGTGCAATAAAAAATGACCCAAAAATAAAAGTTCTCAGAATGCTCTGAAAAATTTAATACGATTTTTTCTGAATATTTCTGAATTTTTGACGCAAATAACATCAGAGAGGGGTGCACCACATGGGCACAACCCACCTGGGCGCGCCAGCACCCCCAGGCGCGCCCTGGTGAGTTGTGGTCCCCACGTGGGCCCCTCACTTATCTCTTCATCCCATGTCATCACCTACCTCCAGAAAAAATTCACCATTGCTCTCTCTCTCTCTCGTGTTCTTGCTCTCAAGCCCGTGGATTTCGCCTCTTTGCTCGAAGCTCCATTTCCGAAACTGTTTCGGGGGATTGTTGCTTGGTATGTGACTCCTCTGTTGGTCCAATTAGTTTTTGCTTTAGTGGTTTATATTTTGAATAATTAGCTACTCTTGGTGCTGCTGTAGATGAGCTTGCATGTTGAATTCTTAGAGTTCTAAGTAGTTTGAATGCTTGATATGGCCTCTATGCATCCCTATGAGTAGTTGCTATCAATCTTGTGAAGTTTTGTTGATAAAATTTTGTGACCCAATTTTTTTAGAAAATTGTACGTAAATATGATAAACCTCTTTGGGAGGAGTTCTTCGAGGAGGAGGTCCTCGGAGGCATCTTCTAGTAGCAGCTTCGTTCATCGGTCTTATGTCGAACCAAGTGAAAATTCCATACGAGATGCCGCCACCAAATCATGTTTATGGCCATGCAACGATTTTATGGTGTGTGTGGGCATTAAACAAGAATTTGAGCAATATGTTCACAATGCCGAGCTCGGTCCCTACATTGCAGATAAATGCAACCAACACCTCAGCCTCACTGAATCATTTACTAAAGAATTTAAATTCCATCCTCGTGAGTCTAGAGTGTCGTTTAAACTGTACGACTACCCTTTCACTCTACCCTTAGAGGCTTTTTGTAACTACTGCAAAATTCCATTTTGGGGTTCGTTAGACGAACCACCAAGATCTGACTTTGAGATATTCTTGACTAGTCTTTGTTATGGTGAGACTAGAGGAGTGACGCAAGGTAGAATAAAGAGCATTCATTTTCCCTCAATCCAATACTTTGCACTATTTAATTGAAAATGCATTGTAGGCAAACAAGATTGTAGTACACTTTGTGCTCCAGATTTGAGCCTCATACGCACCGCTCTCACCGGTGACAAAAGTTTATAACCTTGGAGCGATTGTTGCATGCAGGTTGCAACACAACGCTGGTAGTGGGTAATTTATGGTGGAATCTATGCCACACGCTTAGCAAGAGAGCTGGGTGTTTCACCTTGGCCTTATGACCCCATCCTACCCACGCAGAACTTGGACTTTGATGCTATGAAACGTCATAAGATCCTTAGTGGTGAAGCCCATAATTTTACTTATAACCTGTTGTTTAATAAAATGTCCGTTGTGGGCACCTTTTTGCCTGCGCCTGCTCTCTTTGATGTTCACAGCAACGGAAGATATTATGTTCTTGAGAGCAAGGCCCGAGCGCATAACGCAGCGGTTGTGGCTGCGCAGCGGGCTGAGGTGTCTGCACCTAGAGCCTCCGTGAGCTATCACTCCGACCACTACGTAGGCTACTAACGGTGATTACCAAGTTAGGCCAAAAGCCTAAGCTTGGGGGAGTACATATTTCCACCGACATTATATTCATGTTCACACATTTCATTCTAGTTGTCGGTGTTCATACTTGTTCACTGTATTATCCATGCGAGATTTATTTTCTCGCCTTCTTATTGTGTATTTGAAAAACTTTGAGAAAATTCAAAAATATTTCCTGCTTCTTTTTGATTTTTCTTTCTAGTGTAGTTAGTTGTAGTACTTAAAAAGAAAATCCAAAAAGATTTCCTTGTTCTTATTTTGCTTGTTGGGAGCTCTCCCATGTAAATGTTTTTCTCGTTTTTCTTTTTCTTTCTTTAATTTGCTTTCTTCTAGAAAACCCAAAAAATCCAAAAATATTTCAGTGTGTTTCTCTGAATTTCTTTTCTTTTCATTGAGTAGTACCGAGGAGATGACCATGATGAAAATGTTGAGTGGCGCTCATATGCATTATTGTTGATATAACAAAGAGCCCATATTACTTTCTCTTCTCCTTTGAATAAAATGTTTGCAGATTCCATCTTAGTCCACGACACTCTTGCACTGTTATCATTCTCATATCATTTGGTCGTGCAAGTGAAAGGCAATTATGACGATATTTGATGACCTGGCCGTGGCAGAGAGAAACGGGTATCGACTCAACTTGTTCTGTTTTTGTAAATATGTTTAACCTAGTATCCATGATTCAACCTATTATGATTAAACATGTTTGCAATGACCCTTAGAGATTATAGTTTCTCATGCCATGCTTAAGTAGCTAGGAGTGGATAATGATTTATCTTTGGTGTCAACATTGCATTAAAATGATTGTGATGTAGTATGATGATATGGTATCCTCCTCTGAATGTTCGAATGGCTTGACTTGGCACATGTTCATGCGTGTAGTTGAATCAAAACCAACGTAGTCTCTATGATATTTATGATCATGGTGTTCATATCCTACTCGTGCTAGTATCCAATGTTACTTATGCATAATGCATGTTCATGACCGTTTTCGCTCTCTAGCTGGCCGCTTCTCAACCTGTTTGCTAGCCTTCGCCTGTACTAAGCGGGAATTCTGCTTGTGCATCAAAAATCCTGAAACCCCAGTTATCCCAGATGAGTCCACCAAACCTACCTATATGCGGTATTACCCTGCCGTCCTAAGTAAATTTGCATGTGCCACCTCTAAAAACTTTAAATAAATATCCCCTTTTTGTGTGTCTGGATTGTTCATAGAGCGACAGGAGGTAGTCAGTATCTTCCATGCTAAGCGGGTTATTCTCACGATGAGTGTTTATTCACTCATCCTTGCACGAGAGGGGCGGTAATAGGGATTCCCAGTCCTGAACTCAAATTGCAAATAATTAAACAACACTCCCCTAGGACTGTTGTTGGTATCGACGGTACCCGTTGTTTCCGACCAGCCGTCGAGTGTGATTGTTGGTGGAGGGGGAGTAAACCTTTACTTTTATCGCTTGGGAACCACCACTAATGTGTTTAGCATTGAAGATACCGATAACTAATGGCCGCGAAGTAAACAAGAAGGGTGCATTTTTTAAAATTTCATTTACCTCTATTTTAAAAACTTGAGCTCTGGCACCGCTGCAAATCACTGCTTCCCTCTACGAAGGGACTATCTATTTACTTTTATGTTGTGTCATCACCTTCTCAAATAAGCGCCAGATCCTGAGAGCACTATTGTTGTCCTCATGCATTCTGTGTAGCTAATGTTGGGTGCATCATGACTGGATCTTTTCTACCATGAATTACAATGTTTAGTCGCTGCTTGAACTGTGCTTTGCATTTTTGTTTTGCGGTCTCAGAAAGGGCTAGCGAGATACCACTATTGTGTTGGGGAACGTAGCATGCAATTTCAAAAAATTTCCTACGATCACGCAAGATCTATCTAGGAGATGCATAGCAACGAGAGGGGGAGTGTATCTTCATACCCTTGAAGATCACAAAGCGGAAGCGTTTATCAACGCGGTTGATGTAGTTGTACACCTTCACGATCTGTCTCGATCAAGTACCGAACATACGGCACCTCTGCGTTCAGCGCACGTTCAGCTCGATGACGTCCTCGCCTTCTTGATCCAGCAAGATGGGGGAAGTAGTAGATGAGTTCCGGCAGCACGACGGCGTGGTGACGGTGTTGGTGAAGAACAATCTCCGCAGGGCTTCGCCTAAGCACTACGAAAACTATGACAGAGGATAAACTAGAGGGGACGGGGTTGCCGTTACACGGCTTGGTGTTTCTTGATGTGTCTCTGGTGCTAGCCCTGCCCCTCTATTTATATGTTGAGCCCTGGGGTCGAAACTTGGAGTAAAAGCCTCCACAAAGTCAGTTTTGCCCGAAAGGCAAGAGTCCTTCTCGGACTCCAGGGCTAGACGTCAGGGTTCCGAACGTCTACCCCCTAGACGCCAGGGTTCCTGGCGTCTAGCCTCTGGTCTCTGCAAAACTCCCTTTTGCACTTCCCAAAAGCCTCGTGGGCTTTCCCCTTTGGCCCAGATAAAGTGTTCTCGTGCCCAAACATTTCGGGAAACATCCAGAACCCCTTCCGGTGAATACCAGAACCCTTCCAGAGATCAAACACTACTATCCCATATATTAATCTTTACCTCTGGACCATTCCGGAGCTCCTCGTTATGTCCATGATCTCATCAGGAACTCCGAACAACATTCGGTTACCAACATACATAACTCATATAATACTATATCGTCAACGAACGTTAAGCGTGCGGACCCTACGGGTTCGAGAACTATGTAGACATGGCCGAGACACCTCTCTGGTCAATAACCAATAGAGGAACCTGGATGCCCATATTGGCTCCTACAATTCTACGAAGATCTTTATCGGTCGAACCGTTATGACAACATACGTTATTCCCTTTGTCATCGGTATGTCACTTGACTGATATTCGATCGTCGGTATCATCATACCTAGTTCAATCTCGTTACCGGCAAGTCTCTTTACTCGTTCCATAATACTTTATCTCGCAACTAACTCATTAGTCACATTGCTTGCAAGGCTTATAGTGATGAGCATTACCGAGAGGGCCCAGAGATACCTCTCCGAAACACGGAGTGACAAATCCTAATCTCGATCTATGCCAACCCAACAAACACCTTCGGAGACACCTGTAGAGCATCTTTATAATCACCCAGTTACATTGTGACATTTGATAGCACACAAGGTGTTCCTCCGGTATTCGGGAGTTGCATAATCTCATAGTCAGAGGAACATGTATAAGTCATGAAGAAAGCAGTAGCAATGAAACTGTAACGATCATAATGCTAAGCTAACGAATGGGTCTTGTCCATCACATCATTCTCCTAATGATGTGATCCCGTTCATTAAATGACAACACATGTCTATGGTTAGGAAACACAACCATCTTTGATAAACGAGCTAGTCAAGTAGAGGCATACTAGGGACACTCTGTTTTGTCTATGTATTCACACATGTACTAAGTTTTCGGTTAATACAATTCTAGCATGAATAATAAACATTTATCATGATATAAGGAAATATAAATAACAACTTTATTATTGCCTCTAGGGCATATATCCTTCAGTCTCCCACTTGCACTAGAGTCAGTAATCTAGTTCACATCGTCATGTGATTTAATACTAATAGTTCACATCTTTATGTGATTAGTTCACATCGCCATGTGACTAACACCCAAAGGGTTTACTAGAGTCAATAATCTAGTTCACATTGCTATGTGATTAACACCCAAAGAGTACTAAGGTGTGATCATGTTTTGCTTGTGGGAGAAGTTATGTCAACGGGTCTGCCACATTTAGAGCCGTATGTATTTTGCAAATTTTCTATGTCTACAATGCTCTGCATGGAGCTACTCTTAGCTAATTGCTCCCACTTTCATTATGTATCCAGATTGAGACAAAGAGTCATCCAGACCGGTGTAAAAGCTTGCATCGATGTAACTCTTTACGACGAACGCTTTATCACCTCCATAACCGAGAAATATATCCTTATTCCACTAAGGATAATTTTGACCGCTGTCTAGTGATCTACTCCTAGATCATTATTTTACCCTCTTGCCAAACTCATGGTGAGGTACACAATAGGTCTGGTGCAAAGCATAGCATACTTTATAGAACCTATGACTGAGGCATAGGGAATAACTTTTCATTCTCTTTCTATTTTCTGCCGTGGTCGGCTTTTGAGTCTTTACTCAACTTCACACCTTGCAACACAGGAAAGAACTCCTTCTTTGACTGTTCCATCTTGAACTAATTCAAAATCTTGTCAAGGTATATACTCATTGAAAATCTTATCGAGCGTCTTGATCTATCTCTATAGATCTTGATGCTCAATATGTAAGCAGCTTCACCGAGGTCTTTCTTTTGAAAAACTCCTTTCAAACACTCCTTTATGCTTTCCAGAAAATTCTACTTCATTTCCGATCAACAATATGTCATTCACATATACTTACCAGAAAGGTTGTAGTGCTCCCACTCACTTTCTTGTAAATACATGCTTCACCGTAAGTCTGTGTAAAACTATATGCTTTGATCAACTTATCAAAGCGTATATTCCAACTCCGAGATGCTTGCACCAGTCCATAGATGGATCGTTGGAGCTTGCACATTTTGTTAGCACCTTTAGGATTGACAAAACCTTCTGGTTGCATCATATACAACTCTTCTTTAATAAATCCATTAAGGAATGTAGTTTTGATATCCATTTGCCAGATTTCATATAATGCGGCAATTGCTAACATGATTTGGACAGACTTAAGCATCGATACGAGTGAAAAAATCTCATCGTAGTCAACACCTTGAACTTGTCGAAAACCTTTTGCGACAATTCGAGCTTTGTAGATAGTAACACTACTATCAACGTCCGTCTTCCTCTTGAAGACCCATTTATTCTCAATGGCTTGTTGATCTTCGGACAAGTCCACCAAAGTCCATACTTTGTTCTCATACATGGATCCCATCTCAGATTTCATGGCCTCAAGCCATTTCGCGGAATCTGGGCTCATCATCGCTTCCTCATAGTTCGTAGGTTCGTCATGGTCTAGTAACATGACTTCCAGAATAGGATTACCATACCACTCTGGTGCAAAACGTACTCTGGCTGACCTACGAGGTTCGGTAGTGTAGCGACCAGACCTCAAACAGTCTAGTCTCCGTGCATCAACGTCATCCCTGGATCGGTAATGCTGACACGCACAGTACTTTGAAGGATTTATAAAAGAGTAGCAATCACACACTTATTACATTGAATAGTTCAAGAGAACTCAATACAAATAAATAAGGTTTAAGGCCATCTAAAAAACGATAACAGTGGAAGGCTTGGAAGGTAAAGTGAGTCCATCAACTCCAACGGCTTCACTGAGTATAAGACCACGACCTAAGGCTCCTTACTCGTCGTCTAAAAAGTCTGCAACATGATACGTTGCAGCCCGAAAATGGGTCAGCACATGGAATATGCTGGCAATGTAACACATAGAGAGGAACAGAATAATGCTATCACTACATGCATATTTGGCTGGTGGAAAGCTCTATGGTTACAGTTTTGCGAAAAGCCAATTTTTCCCTATCACAAAGGAATAAATTTTATTTAACTATCATGGTGGTTGTTAAACATTGAGAAGGTACCTCCCACTCAATCCCAATTAAGAACGTGATTAACCCAATCAAATTAAATTAAGTAACATGATGATGAGATTCACATGTTAATCCAAGAACTAGATACTCAAGACGTCCATAACCGGGGACACGGCTAACCATGATTAGTTTGTACACTCTGCAGAGGTTTGTGCACTTTTCCCCACAAGACTCGATCGCCTCCGCTTGATTTCTCGCATTACATGGTGTTTGAGAAACGGATGACCGAGACACAGTCTTTCAGAAACAATACTCTTTACTCCGGGTGGACAGTTACACCTACTTTCCCCTACATCTGCTAGCCCACCTCTTGAAGAGATCATGTAACCTACTCAACTATGCTAGAGCCCATAATAGCTTGTGGCTGCACACAGAAGTTTCTAGCAGGAATAATCTCATGATCCCTTTGAGCCTGGGTGGCGGTCCATAGGATGATCACACGGGTACTCCGGGATATCCAAAAATACAGGCAACACTGGGTTCTCCAGGTGCCTCAATCCACCCAGATGTAAATTAAAGTAGCCACCTTAAGGTGAACCATTAATAAACAGTCTCACATCTGTCATGGGAAACTCTCAAACCCAATCCACGTCTACCAGCATAGCATAACAATATAAGCAAATGTAGAAGTAACTCCCAAAGGTTTGATAGTAAACAGGGCAATATGTACTACCTCATCTACTTCCCAAAACCCACATATTAATCAGATCCTAATCATGCAATAGTTTGAGGATTGATCTAATGCAATAAAACTGGGTGGTAAAGAGGTATGATCAAAGTGTTACTTGCCTTGCTGATGATCCGTGAAACCTAGAGACTCGTAGTAGCACGCTTCGCACTCCTGGTACTCTATCGCAAACAAACAATACATACATAAGCAATCAAGCAAGGGTGCATGAATAAAACTCAAAATAAGAGATCTAACCAGAAAGTTCAACTTAAGAACTCCGGTTTGCAAAAAGAATCAAATCGAACGAAGCAACGAAACTCAAACGGCGAAAGAAACAAGCTTCGTTTACTAATCTGGACCTAAATCAAATTTTATAGTAGCAAGAACTTGTTTGAGTTATTTAAACAGAAAGAGGGTTTCGAGATAAAACTCTAGGCTCTTGAATCGCCTGATTCCGATAAACGAGCGAAAAGTTATACTAAAACGAAAAACAGATCGGAAATCGCGATCGAAAATAATCGCGGAAAAACCGAGAAAAAGAAAAACTGACGAACAGGCTAACGAACGAACGTTCGCTGTCTGCGGTTAAACGACGAAAACCGTTCTTTAAAACAAACGTACGAACGGGCGTTCGCTATTTAGTTAAACCGGAAAAAAAATAAACCGATCTAATAAGAAAAACGCATCTCGGTTTCGAAATAAAACCGAATGGTTTTTTTCGAGAAAACCGGCGGCTACCTCGGTTCAAGTGACGGTGGCGGCGGTGAGAAACTCCGGCGGGGCGGCGTTGGGCGAGGGGCGGCGGGGCTCCGGCGGGCGGCGTCGGGCGGCGGGACGGGCGACGGTGGCGGCGGGGTCGGCGACGGCGGCGGCGGATCCGGCGGCGGCGGCGCGGATCGGTTAGGGTTAGGGTTTGTGGGGCGGCGCCGACTTGGGCTGGGGCGGGGTCGGGCCGCGGCTTATAAGGCCGGCTGGGCTGAGGTGTCCGGGTCGGACACGGCCCGTAAGGCGGTTCGCGATTTAAAAAAAATTTGGGCGTGCAGAAAAAGTAAGAAAAGAAATACTAAACGGACTCGAAAAATCCCGAAATAAATTTTCCCCGACTTCTAAAAATAAGCCGGACAAGATGAACATTTATTTGGGCCTAAGATGCAATTTTGAGAAACGCGTATTTTTCCTAATTCAAATAAAATCCAAATAAAATCAAATATTTGTTTTTAATATTTTTCCTCCAATATTTCATTATTTGTGGAGAAGTCATATTATCTCCTCTCATATATTTTTGATATAAAATATTTTCGGAGAGAAAAATAATTAAAACAAATTATCCTATTTTCAAAATTTGAGAAAACCCAAATATGAAAATAACGAAATCCCCAACTCTCTCCGTGGGTCCTTGAGTTGCGTAGAATTTCTAGGATCGCAAAACAAAATGCAATAAAATATGATATGTAAGAATGATCTATGTATAACATTCCAAATTGAAAATTTGGGATGTTACAAACCTACCCCCCTTAAGATGAATCTCGCCCTCGAGATTCGGGTTGGCTAGAAAATAGGTGAGAGTGGTCCTTCCGTAGATCTTCCTCTCGCTCCCAGGTGGCTTCCTCCTCGGTATGGTGACTCCACTGGACTTTGGAAAACTTGATAACCTTGTTGCGGGTGACTCGGCCGGCATATTCGAGAATCTTGACTGGTTTCTCCTCATAGGTCAAATCACTATCCAGCTGAATCGCTCCCAGTGGCACTGTATCTCTCAGTGGTATCTCAACCATCTCTGTGTGGCACTTCTTCAGCTGAGAAACATGGAACACATCGTGAACTCATGACAATCCTCCGGGCAATTCCAACTTGTAAGCAACTTCACCCATACGCTCCGAAACTTTGTATGGTCCTACAAAACGTGGCGCTAACTTTCCCTTAACTCCAAAGCGCTTCACTCCTCGAAGTGGTGATACTCGAAGATAAACTCTGTCTCCGACTTTGTAAACTGTCTCCTTGCGTTTAGAATCCGCATAACTCTTCTGCCTGGACTGGGCTACCTTGAGCCTATCGCGAATCAACTTCACTTTCTGTTCAGACTCTTTAATCAAATCTGGTCCAAACAACTGGCGGTCTCCAACTTCGTCCCACAACAACGGTGTCCTGCACCTCCTTCCGTATAGAGCTTCGAAAGGGGCCATCTTCAAACTGGATTGATAACTGTTGTTATAAGAGAACTCTGCATATGGCAAATTGTCATCCCAACTAGATCCATAATCTAGCGCACAAGCTCTCAGCATGTCCTCCAAAATCTGATTGACTCTCTCGGTCTGTCCGTCTGTCTGTGGATGAAAGGCTGTACTGAACTCTAGCCTAGTACCCAAAGTCTCGTGCAACTGATCCCAAAACTTTGAAGTAAACTGGGTTCCTCTATCTGATACAATGGTCCTCGGAACTCCATGCAGACATACGATCCTGGTCATGTATATCTTTGCCAACTTAGCACTTGTATAAGTGGTCTTTACTGGGATGAAATGAGCTACCTTCATCAAACGATCGACTACAACCCATATCGAGTCATAGCCTGAACGAGTCCTGGGCAATCCTGTGATAAAATCCATGCCTAGCTTATCCCACTTCCATTCGGGTATCGGCAATGGTTGTAGCAATCCTGCTGGCTTCTGATGCTCTGCCTTTACTCTCTGACATACATCACAAACTACTACATACTCCGCAATATCCTTCTTCATTCCGGTCCACCAGAAACTGTCCTTTAAATCCAGGTACATCTTGGTATTCCCTGGGTGAATCGAATATGGTGAATCATAGGCCTCTTGCAAGATCAACTTCCTGATCTCCGGATCATTGGGCACATAAACGCGGTCCTCAAACCATAAGGTATCGTGCTCATCCTCACGAAATCCCTTGGCTTTTCCTTTACTCATCCTTTCCTTTATCTCAGCAATTTCCTTGTCTGTCTTCTGGGCTTCTCTGATCTTATCCATCAAAGTAGACTGAATCTCCAATGCTGCTACATAGCCTCTCGGAACTATTTCCAAACATAGTTCACGAAGATCCTCTGCTAACTCCTTGGGTAACTCTCCGGTCATGAGTGTGTTGACATGGCTCTTGCGGCTCAACGCATCGGCTACTATGTTAGCCTTCCCTGGGTGGTAATGCAATCTCATATCATAATCCTTAATGAGCTCCAACCGTCTCCTTTGCCTGAGATTCAACTCCTTCTGCGTGAAAATGTACTTCAAACTCTTGTGATCCGTGTACACCTCACAATGGTTTCCGATGAGAAAATGTCTCCACGTCTTCAACGCATGCACTATGGCTGCTAACTCCAAATCATGTGTAGCATAATTCAACTCATGGGGTTTAAGCTGTCGTGAGGCATATGAAACAACTCTTCCCTCCTGCATTAGCACTGCTCCAAGTCCTCGACGAGAAGCGTCACAATATACTTCATAATCCTTGCGTTGATCTGGCAAAATCAACACTAGCGCTGTAACCAAATGTTTCTTCAACTCCTGGAAACTAGCCTCACATTACTCAGTCCATTTGAATTTGGTGTCCTTCTTCAACAACTCGGTCATAGGCTTTGCAATCTTCGAGAAATTCTCGATGAATCTCCGGTAATATCCTGCGAGTCCCAGAAAACTCCGGATTTCTCCAACTGTCATGGGTGACTCCCAATTTGTCACAGTGTTAACCTTGGTGGGATCTACTGCTATTCCTTCTCCGGATATAACATGTCCAAGGAATCCAACTTCCTTTAACCAAAACTCGCACTTGCTGAACTTGGCATATAACTGATGTTCTCTAAGCTTTCCAAGTACCAAACGCAAATGCTCCTTATGCTCTTCTTCATTCTTCGAATAGACCAGAATATCATTAATGAACACTACGACGAACTTATCCAAAAACTCCATAAACACTTTGTTCATCATGTTCATGAAATAGGCGGGTGCGTTAGTCAGGCCAAATGACATAACGGTGTACTCATATAGCCCATACCTTGTGGTAAAAGCTGTCTTGGGTATATCCTGCTCTCGAATCTTCAACTGGTGGTATCCTGATCGCAAATCAATCTTGGAAAATACTTTAGCTCCTTGTAGTCGGTCAAACAGATCATTGATCATCGGCAGTGGGTACTTGTTCTTGATTGTTACTTCATTCAATCCACGATAATCAACAACCATCCTCAACGATCCATCTTTCTTCTCCACTAGAAGTACTGGTGATCCCCAAGGTGACGAACTTGGGCGAATATATCCTTTATCTAGTAACTCCTTAATCTGCTTCTTAATTTCTTCCAAATCCTTAGCGGGCATCCTGTACGGTCTCTTAGATATTGGCCCAGTGCCTGGCAAAAGCTCAATCAAAAACTCAATGTCTCTATCCGGTGGCATGCCTGGCAACTCCTCTGGAAATACGTCAGGGAAATCCTTCACCACTGGTACTTCCTCCTGTACAACTCCTGATAAGGAATTTACTTGAGTCCTCTTCGGCACATGCCGGGATACGTACTTAATCCTTCTTCCTTCTGGGGTAGTAAGCAAAATCGTCTTACTGGCGCAATCGATGTTTCCTCCATACATCGATAGCCAATCCATTCCCAAAATCACATCCAAACCTTGCGACTCCAAAACTATTAGGTCTGAGGGGAAAACATGCCTACCTATGGCCAATGGCATCTGATGGTTTAGAAAAGATGAGAAAAATTGGATAGAATGAGGTCTAAAGGGAAAACACTACCCATATGCACATGAGACAAACACAATCATATCACTCCAATCAATTCAAACAAGGCATACAATCGATCTAACTATCGTTACAAAGTGCTTGGACTATACTATATACATGGTGGAATACTACTACTAATTTTGGTGGTCTACTAGAAAAATTGCTCAGTCGAAGACTCCATGATATCTGCTCCGGCTTCATCCTCTCAATCATCATCACTGGGGTCCGAGTCAGTGTCGTCGATGATGATGTAGTTCTCCGGGCAAGTAGAAACGTCATCATCTCCTCCTGGTGCGGGGTCTCCCATGAAAACTCCTAGCTTCTGTGTTAGGTCGCCGTTCTTCTCCACTAGTGCGACGATTTCCTCCATATAATCCTCGCGTGTAGCCTTGAGTTCTTCCTCCAGTTCCATGATCCTAGTCTTTGCCTTCTTCAGTTCTATCATGTCTGCGCACATCTGGTTCTCCTGGCGACGAATGTGCTGGTTTAACTCCTGAATGAAAGCTGCAATAGATCTATCCTTCCTGGTGCTGATCATCTCCCATTGCTCGTCTCGGCACCCACAAATCTGATAGATAGTATCCTTGAGATCATTGTGGTACACTTCTCCAATGCGTCCCATGGTGATGTGGGCTGCCATGCTCTTTCCTAGACTCCAGGTTGGTGCATCAAAGGAAAACTCTATGGGTTCAGTGACTGGCATGAACGTCCTTCCTGGAACTTGAACTTGAATCATCCAGCGCTCCTCTTCTGGTAGTGTGGCGTTGTAGGTTCCGGTGAAGCTTGGTACTCTGATGTTCAGGTACTTAGTGACTTCCTTCAAGTGTCGTCCAAAAGGTGTATCCTCATCCGGTTGCGCGGACTTGTTCCTTGCATCCGCCATCCTAAAAGAGTGGAAGAGAAGGAGAGGAGTTAGAAATGAGAAGAGAGTAGTGATCTAGGGCTTTAGCTTAGTGGTTGTGTCCTACAGTCAACGTGTGCTCTGATACCATCTTTGTAGCGACCAGACCTCAAACAGTCTAGTCTCCGTGCATCCGTGTCATCCCTAGATCGGTAATGCTGACACGCACAGTACTTTGAAGGATTTATAACAGAGTAGCAATCACACACTTATTACATCGAATAGTTCAAGAGAACTCAATACAAATAAATAAGGCTTAAGGCCATCTAAAAAACGATAACAACGGAAGGCTTGGAAGGTAAAGTGAGTCCATCAACTCCAACGGCATCACTGAGTATAAGACCACGACCTAAGGCTCCTTACTTGTCGTCTGAAAAGTCTGCAACATGATACGTTGCAGCCTGAAAACGGGTCAGCACATGGAATATGCTGGCAATGTAACACATAGAGAGTAATGAACAGAATAATGCTATCACTACATGCATATTTGGCTGGTGGAAAGCTCTATGGTTACAGTTTTGCGAAAAGCCAATTTTTCCCTATCACAAAGGAATAAATTTTATTTAACTATCATGGTGGTTGTTAAACATTGAGAAGGTACCTCCAACTCAATCCCAATTAAGAACGTGATTAACCCAATCAAATTAAATTAAGTAACATGATGATGAGATTCACATGATAATCCAAGAACTAGATACTCAAGACGTCCATAACCGGGGACACGGCTAACCATGATTAGTTTGTACACTCTGCAGAGGTTTGTGCACTTTTCCCCACAAGACTCGATCGCCTTCGCTTGATTTCTCGCACTACATGGTGTTTGAGAAACGGATGACCGAGACACAGTCTTTCAGAAACAATACTCTTTACTCCGGGTGGACAGTTACACCTACTTTCCCCTACATCTGCTAGCCCACTCTTCAAGAGATCATGTAACCTACTCAACTATGCTAGAGCCCATAATAGCTTGTGGCTGCACACGGAAGTTTCTAGCATGAATAATCTCATGATCCCTTTGAGCCTGGGTGGCGGTCCATAGGATGATCACACGGGTACTCTGGGATATCCAAAAATACAGGCAACACTCGATTCTCCAGGTGCCTCAATCCACCCAGATGTAAATTAAAGTAGCCACCTTAAGTTGAACCATTAATTAACAGTCTCACATCTGTCATGGAAAACTCTCAAACCCAATCCACGTCTACGAGCATAGCATAGCAATATAAGCAAACGTAGAAGTAACTCCCAAAGGTTTGATAGTAAACAGGGCAATAGGTACTACCTCATCTACTTCCCAAAACCCACATATTAATCAGATCCTAATCATGCAATAGTTTGAGGATTGATCTAATGCAATAAAACTGGGTGGTAAAGAGGTATGATCAAAGTGTTACTTGCCTTGCTGATGATCCGTGAAACCTAGAGACTCGTAGTAGCACGCTTCGCACTCCGGGTACTCTATCGCAAACAAACAATACGTACATAAGCAATCAAGCAAGGGTGCATGAATAAAAATCAAAATAAGAGATCTAACCAGAAAGTTCAACTTAAGAACTCCGGTTTGCAAAAATAATCAAATCGAACGAAGCAACGAAACTCAAACGGCGAAAGAAACAAGCTTAGTTTACTAATCTGGACCTAAGTCAAATTTTACAGTAGCAAAAACTTGTTTGAGTTGGTTAAACAGAAAGAGGGTTTTGAGATGAAACTCTAGGCGCTTGAATCGCCTGATTCCGATAAACGAGCGAAAAGTTATACTAAAACGAAAAACCGATCGGAAATCGCGATCGAAAATAATCGCGGAAAAACCGAGAAAAAGAAAAACTGACGAACAGGCTAACGAACGAACGTTCGCTGTCTGCGGTTAAACGACGAAAACCGTTCGTTAAAATGAACGTATGAACGGGCGTTCGCTCTTTAGTTAAACCGAAAAAAATAAACCGATCTAATAAGAAAAACGCATCTCGGTTTCAAAATAAAACCGAATGATTTTTTCTGAGAAAACCGGCGGCTACCTCGGTTCGCGTGACGGCGGCGGCGGCGAGCAACTCCGGCGGGGCGGCGTCGGGCGAGGGGCGGTGGGGCTCTGGTGGGTGGCGTCGGGCGGCGGGACGGGCGGCGGGGTCAGCGACCGGCGACGGCGGGGCGACGGCGTCGGGCGTCGGCGGCGGGGTCGGCGGCGGCGGATCCGGCGGCGGCGGCGTGGATCGGTTAGGGTTAGAGTTTGTGGGGCGGCGGCGACTTGGGCTGGGGCGGGGTCGAGCCGCGGCTTATAAGGCCGGCCGGGCTGAGGTGTCCGGGTCGGACACGGCCCGTAAGGCGGTTCGCGATTAAAAAAAATCGGTCATGCAGAAAAAGTAAGAAAAGACATACTAAATGGACTCCAAAAATCCCGAAATAAAATTTCCCCGGCTTCTAAAAATAAGCCGGACAAGATGAATATTTATTTTGGCCTAAAATGCAATTTTGAAAAACGCGTATTTTTCCTAATTCAAATAAAATCAAATATTTGTTTTTAATATTTTTCCTCCAATATTTCATTATTTGTGGAGAAGTCATATTATCTCCTCTCATATATTTTTGATGTGAAATATTTTCGGGAGAAAAATAATTAAAACAAATGATCCTATTTTCAAAATTTGAGAAAACCCAAATATGAAAACAACGAAATCCCCAACTCTCTCCGTGGGTCATTGAGTTGCGTAGAATTTCTAGGATCGCAAAACAAAATGCAATAAAATATGATATGCAAGAATGATCTATGTATAACATTCCAAATTGAAAATTTGGGTTGTTAAACGTAGTAACTTGATCTGAAGCTTTATGATCATCATCATTAGCTTCCTCACTAATTGGTGTAGGCATCACTAGAACTGATTTCTGTGATGAACAACTTTCCAATTCGAGAGAAGGTACAATTACCTCATCAAGTCCTACTTTCCTCCCACTCACTTCTTTCGAGAGAAACTCCTTCTCTAGAAAGGATCCACTCTAAGCAACGAATTTGCCTTCAGATCTGTGATAGAAGGTGTACCCAACTGTCTCCTTTGGGTATCTTATGAAGATGCATTTCTCCGATTTGGGTTCGAGCTTATCAGGTTGAAGCTTTTTCACATAAGCATCACAGCCCCAAACTTTAAGAAACGACAACTTAGGTTTCTTGCCAAACCACAGTTCATACAATGTCGTCTCAACGGATTTAGATGGTGCCTTATTTAAAGTGAATGCAGTTGTCTCTAATGCATAACCCCAAAACGATAGTGGTAAATCGGTAAGACACATCATAGATCGCACCATATCTAATAAAGTACGATTACGACGTTCGGACACACCATTACACTGTGGTGCTCCAGGTGGCGTGAGTGTGTGAAACTATTCCACATTGTTTTATATGAAGGCCAAACTCGTAACTCAAATATTCGCCTCCGCGATCAAATCATAGAAACTTTATTTTCTTGTTACGATGATTCTCCACTTCACTCTGAAATTCTTTGAACTTTTCAAATGTTTCAGACTTGTGTTTCATTAAGTAGATATACCACTACTACAGGATGCTGGTAACGCGACACTACGATCAGAGACCCTTCGAGAAACTGTGTGTGATGCCATAATCACGAACGGTGCTGTATGAAAACCGTCAGAAATGTGTAAAACGTTTGTGATGATGGATGCATCAAACACGGTTCAGGTTTTAGTTGCGTGTGCGATGAAGGGCATACAGTTCAGTTCAATGAACTGTTTGCGATAAGGAGGAACAAAAGAAACGGGCAGCCAGATGGAGGCGTGTGCGATATACAGCATACGGTTCACTCGGATGAACTGTTAGTGATTAGGCAACACAAAATAAACGGTCAGCCAGATCAAAGGTGTGTGCGATGTACATCATACGGTTCACTCGGATGAACTTTTTGTGATTAGACAAGAGAACAGAAACATTTCAATATAACAAGATGTGTGTGATACGCGGCAAACAGGTCTGTAATCAGAAATGTGTGCGAAGACCGATAATAACGCAGACGATTGCTTCTAACAAGACGTATGTGATATGCTCTGTCTACACAACATCTATTGGCCATTGTAGGACGGGTGGTCATCCGGATACGCCATAAGGATGCGAAGAGGCATTCCTATCAGCAAGGACTAGCTGTTCCACCAGTAGCTTATGTAAGAAAACTATCAAGTTAAGTGTGCTCAGGCTGGAGCAGCCATCGGATGGGTGACTGGATGGGAAGTTGTGTCGATGTTAAATTAGGTGATGGGATGGGTCATTTCGGTCAAATGACCGAAATGCCCCATTCCCTCAGCTAATTTACCCTCGAGGTCCTTGTTTTTTATTTTTTTAACACATGTTAAAGAAGGTCTACCGCATTACTTTTTGACAGTGTGCGATACGTGGCATACGGTTGATCCATCCGACCTATTTGTGATGGAATAGGCCGTGTGTGTTGTGGGCAAACGCTTGCTAGTATTCAACTGTTTGGGATTGATGAATTCACCACCGACGGGATCCCTCGTGTGGTCCGTGTTCATCTGATCATCATCTACTTCTTGTGCTAACTCGATGCTAAGTTTCCATTAATTGATGGTGTTTTATGAACACGCCACCGTTTCCTGCCATTTCCTCACCTATTTCCTGCCACCCTGCTGTATTGCGCATAGGGGGCGCGCGACGCACGGAGGCGACAAGCGCAGCCTGTAGCACATCCACCTTTTCCAAGCATGCCAACCCACCAAAGCGCCGCCTCTGCCATCAACCTCATCGACGAGGAAAACGAGCAGGCGCCACGGCCCGTCGAGGCCGAGGCGCTCCCCGGCAACGCGATGGACGACGCTGTGATGCGCGTCATCGCCAGGGTTGAGCAGACCTTTGGCGCATGGCGCTTGAGCGCCGCGGATCAAGATAGGCATGTCAGCGCCGACAGGCTGCAGCTTGCCGCACAACATGATCGATGGCGCACCGCAAAGCAAGCTAGGCGCGTCCGCGCTGATAGGCTGCGGCTCGCTGCACGGCAAGACCGTTGGAGCGCCACAAAGCGAGAGGCACGGCGCGCCGCACAGCAAGAGCGGATCCATCAGCGCTTGCCTGGTATCGACACGACGTCGCAACTGGGTACACGTCCCGTCAGTACCCCCATTCCTCGCCAGGAGTGGGCAGAGGCCCTCAGCACCGTACTTGCACCAGATGCCGGCCACGCCGTACTTGCACCGGACGCCCGCCGCGCCGTTCGCATGGGTGCCGCCGTTCGCCTTGTCTACGGCCCGCTAGATGCCAACGCGCTGGTCCGTAGGCTCGACCGCCTCCTTGGCCCAGGTGTCCACCTGGGCGCAGTAGAGGAACATGGCTGTCGCATC
The DNA here is from genome assembly GCF_018294505.1 of Triticum aestivum. NCBI lineage: Eukaryota > Viridiplantae > Streptophyta > Magnoliopsida > Poales > Poaceae > Triticum > Triticum aestivum. The sequence goes on from NC_057805.1 coordinate 478,715,629, forward strand.
CTCGAGCTAGTGATCTCCGATGAAATAGCCAACTTGGAGCTCGCGATCGCGCTCCAGATGTACCGTGAGCGCGTCGGCCGCTTGGACGAACGCCTGCACGAGTTCAGGCAGAGCCAAGAGCTACCCTAGGCAAGGGCTGCTGGTCATGGTCTCATGGACGCGTTTTATTTTGAAAAGTTGTTTTGACGTGGATAGCTTTGTATTCACAACAATCACAGTATTGTTCTGTTTATTGCTTTGTTTCAATGTGTGTACTCTGTTTTCCATTCTTATATGCTCTGTTTCAATGTGTGTATATACGCTTTCCATTCTGTATATGTGGATGATAACAGCTAGATTCAAATTAGTATACAAAAACAGATAGAAAATGGAATTCATAATATATATATATATATTAATTGTTCATTAGATCATCACAGAATATATATATATATATATATAATATCATCACATATACGTGATGATACTTAACTACTAGGTACAATGCATAAAATTGAAAACGAACAATACTAAAACTAATAATCCCTCCTGGGGCCAGTATTTTGGCAGCCCCTTGCCAGCAGCTCCCTGGTGCGCGGCGTCTTCCCAGTACGGAGGCAGTACTCCGACTCCTCCTCCTCGCAGCGCTTAACGTACCGATCTACCTCTTGTTGGCGGACGCGCGCGACCGATCTTGCCATTTCGTTGGGCGCCCACCGGAGCTCCTCGTCGGTGGCACACTGGAGCTTATCAGCCCACCTCCACGCAGCGACGAGGCGCCCATCGCCTATGAACTTCCTTGTGAAGTACCTGTCTTCGTACACCTCCTCGGCACGACGACGCGCCTGCTACCTCTTGAGCACTGCGTTGGTTTTCCCTTGAAGAGGAAAGGGTGATGTGGTAAAGCAGCGTAAGTATTTCCCTCAGTTTTTGAGAACCAAGGTATCAATCCAGTAGGAGGCCACGCACGAGTACCTCGCACGTACACAAACAAATAAAATCCTCGCAGCCAACGCAATAAAGGGGTTGTCAATCCCTTCACGGTCACTTACGAAAGTGAGATCTGATAGATATGATAAGATAATATTTTTGGTATTTTTATGATAAAGATGCAAAGTAAAATAAAAGGCAATAAAAATAGCTAAGTGTTGGAAGATTAATATGATGGAAAATAGACCCGGGGGCCATAGGTTTCACTAGTGGCTTCTCTCGAGAGCATAAGTATTATGGTGGGTAAACAAATTACTGTTGAGCAATTGGCATAATTGAGCATAGTTATGAGAATATCTAGGTATGATCATGTATATAGGCATCACGTCCGAGACAAGTAGACCGACTCCTGCCTGCATCTACTACTATTACTCCACACATCGACCGCTATCCAGCATGCATCTAGAGTATTAAGTTCAAAAGAACAGAGTAACGCTTTAAGTAAGATGACATGATGTAGAGGGATAAACTCATGCAATATGATATAAACCCCATCTTCTTATCCTCGATGGCAACAATACAATACGTGCCTTGCTGCCCCTACTGTCACTGGGAAAGGACACCACAAGATTGAACCCAAAGCTAAGCACTTCTCCCATTGCAAGAAAGATCAATCTAGTAGGCCAAACCAAACTGATAATTCGAAGAGACTTGCAAAGATAACCAACCATACATAAAAGAATTCAGAGAAGATTCAAATATTGTTCATATATAAACTTGATCATAAACCCACAATTCATCGGTCTCAACAAACACACGGCAAAAGAAGATTACATCGAATAGATCTCCACAAGAGAGGGGGAGAACATTGTATTGAGATCCAAAGAGAGAGAAGAAGCCATCTAGCTAATAACTATGGACCCGAAGGTCTGAGGTAAACTACTCACACATCATCGGAGAGGCTATGGTGTTGATGTTGAAGCCCTCCGTGATCGATGCCCCCTCCGGCGGAGCTCCGGAAAAGGCCCCAAGATGGGGTCTCACGGGTACAGAAGGTTGCGGCGGTGGAATTAGGTTTTTGGCTCCGTATCTGGTAGTTCGGGGGTACGTAGGTATATATAGGAGGAAGAAGTACGTCGGTGGAGCAACGTGGGCCCCACGAGGGTGGAGGGCGCGCCTGAGGGGGGGGGGGGGGTAGGCGCGCCTCCCTACCTCGTGCCTTCCTGGTTGATGTCTTGACGTAGGGTCCAAGTCCTCTGGATCACGTTCGTTCCGAAAATCACGTTCCCGAAGGTTTCATTCCGTTCGGACTCCGTTTGATATTCTTTTTCTGTGAAACTCTAAAATAGGCAAAAAACAAAAATTCTGGGCTGGGCCTCTGGTTAATAGGTTAGTCCCAAAAATAATATAAAAGTGTATAATAAAGCCCAATAATGTCCAAAACAGAATATAATATAGCATGGAACAATAAAAAATTATAGATACATTGGAGACGTATCAGCGCCCGCCCCCAAAGCTCAGCCGCCTCCTTTTTCCAGGCGGCATCACGGGCTTCACAGGCCGCCTGGTACCTGGCTTCCTCCTCCGCCATCTCCTTCTTGAACGCCACTTGCCTAGCTTTCTCAGCCGGCGGCAGCGACTTCCACATACAATGATTGTACTGGCCCCAAAACCCAATCCAAAGTTGGGGGGGTCCGGTGCAACCTCGTCAGGCGGCACGTAGGGGTCCTCGTCGCTCCTAATCGAGTGAGCGTCCTCGGGGGGGGGGAGGGGGGTGACTCCTCGTCGGCGCGTGGGCAGACTGGCGGCGCCATGGCAGAGATTTGAGAGAGTGAGAGAGAGAGGGCGAGCAAGGGGAGGATGTAGATGAGAATGCAGGCCGGACGACGAGAGCAAGGTAGTATTTATTGGTGGCCGGAATCTAGATCGACGGGGACAGTACACACGACGATTGCCGGAATTTACGAGTACTGTAGTTTGAATTACACACAATTCCCACAGCAAATCCGTGTGTGAACATAATAGCTGATGGTTTCCAATACAGAACCATGTCTGATTAATGACCCCCGCCAATCACCTACCAAACCTCAAGCCGTGAGATAGAGTGCCAATCGTGTGGGGCCGATTGTCTTGCCAGATCTTTACATTTTCTTTTTTGAACACCAGATATTTACATCGTCTGATGATTTTTTAAATCGCACACAAGTACACAAAAATATGATTTTTCAAACCGTCTTGGTTAGGCATTGCATGTAGATGTAGTTCAAATTTGAATAAAGGTCATTAAATGGTTCGAAAATCACTTAAATGTCTTTAAAAGGTCAAATGACCCCTGAAAATTTCCAAATTTTCACATGACAGTTGTATTAGTGCACGTTAAACGTAGGAAAAAATTTGAAGGCCGTAAGAGGAAGTTATCTCCCGTCCGCCAGCAAACATGCATTGTTCCCTCTCGGAACCACGAACCTTCTAGTGAGTTGCTCCGGTTTGTGAGGGGTGTGTGTCCAAACTTTCGTCAAACATGCCAATTTTTTTACCACATCATCCTGGTGGCATGACACTAAATCAAGCAAGGTTTCCTGTTTCTGATCATTTTTTAATTTTTTGGAATTAAAATGCCATGGCATGCACTCCATGCATGTGCCCATGCCTTGACACCAATATGTTTGAAAATTCATTCGAATTTATTGCACATGGAATTAACTCGCACACAAGTACACAAAAATATGATTTTTCAAACCATTTTGGTTAGGCATTGCATGTAGATGTAGTTCAAATTTGAATTACGGTCATTAAATGGTTAGAAAATCACTTAAATATCTTTAGAAGGTCAAATGACCCCTGAAATTTACCAAATTTTCACATGACAGTTGTATTAGTGCACGTTAAACGTAGGAAAAAATTGAAGGCCGTAAGAGGAAGCTATCTCCTATTCGTCATCAAACATGCATTGTTCCCTCTCGGAACCACGAACCTTCTAGCGAGTTGCTCTCGTTTGTGAGGGCCATGTGTCCAAACGTTTGTCAAACATGCCAATTTCTATACCACATCATCTTGGTGGCATGACATTACATCAACCAAGGTTTCATGTGTTTCTGGTCATTTTTCTATTTTTTTGAATTAAAATGCCATGTCACTCCATGCATACGTATGCATGTGTCCATGTCGTGAGACCAATATGTTTGAAAATTCCTTCTAATTTACTGCACATGGAATTAACTCGCACACAAGTACACATATATGAGTTTTCAAACCGTTTTGGTTAGGCGTTGCATGTAGATGTAGTTCAAATTTGAATAACGGTCATTAAATGGTTAGAAAATCACTTAAATGTCTTTAAAAGCAAATGACCCCTAGCATTTTCCCAAATTTCACATTACAGTTGTAGTAGTGCACGTTAGACGTTGAAAAAATTTCAAGGACGTACGAGGAAGCTATCTCCCGTTCGTCATCAAACATGCATTGTTCCCTCTCAGAACCATGAACCTTCTAGTGAGTTGCTCCGGTTTGTGAGGGGTGTGTGTCCAAACTTTCTTCAAACATGCCAATTTCTTTACCACACCATCTTTGTGGCATGACATTAAATCAAGCAAGGTTTCATGTTTTTCTGATCAATTTTTAATTTTTTGGAATTAAAATGCCATGGCATGCACTCCATGCACGTGCCCATGCCTTGACACCAATATGTTTGAAGATTCCTTCAAATTTACTGCACATGGAATTAACTCGCACACAAGTACTCAAAAATATGATTTTTCAAACCGTTATGGTTAGGCGTTGCATGTAGATGTAGTTCAAATTTGAATTACGGTCATTAAATGGTTAGAAAATCACTTAAAAGTCTTTAAAAGGTCAAATAACCCTTAAATTTACCAAATTTTCACATGACAGTTGTATTAGTGCACGTTAAATGTATAGGAAAAAATTTGAAGGCCGTAAGAGGAAGCTATCTCCCGTTCGTCATCAAACATGCATTGTTCCCTCTCGGAACCACGAACCTTCTAGCGAGTTGCTCAGGTTTGTGAGGGGTGCGTGTCCAAACATTCGTCAAACATGCCAATTTCTTTACCACATAATCTTGGTGGCATGACATTACATCGACCAAGGTTTCATGTGTTTCTCATCATTTTTCTATTTTTTGAATTAAAATGCCATGTCATTGCATGCATACGTATGCATGTGTCCATGTCGTGAGACCAATATGTTTGAAAATTCCTTCTAATTTACTGCACATGGAATTAACTCGCACACAAGTACACATACATGATTTTTCAAAACGTTTTGGTTAGGCGTTGGATGTAGATGTAGTTCAAATTTGAATTACGGTCATTAAATGGTTAGAAAATCACTTAAATGTCTTTAAAAGGTCAAATGACCCCTAGAATTTTCCAAAATTTCACATTACAGTTGTAGTAGTGCACGTTAGACGTAGAAAATGTTTGAAGGCTGTAAGAGGAAGCTATTTCCCATTCTTCATCAAACATGCATTGTTCCCTCTCGGAACCATGAACCTTCTAGCGAGTTGCTCCGGTTTGTGAGGGGTGTGTGTCCAAACTTTCATCAAACATGCCAATTTCTTTACCACATCATCTTGGTGGCATGACATTACATCAACCAAGGTTTCATGTGTTTCTGATTTTTTTAATTAAAATGCCATGCCACTCCATGCATATGTGTCCATGTCATGATACAAATATGTTTGAAAATTCCTTCTAGTTTACTGCACATGAATTAACTCGCATACAAGTACACAAATATGATTTTTCAAACCGTTTCGGTTATGCGTTGCATGTAGATGTAGTTCAAATTTGAATAACGGTCATTAAATGGTTAGAAAATCACTTAAATGTCTTTAAAAGGTCAAATGACCCCTATAATTTTCAAAAATTTCACATTCAGTTGTAGTAGTGCACGTTAGACGTAGAAAAAAAATTTGATGGCCGTAAGAGGAAGGTATCTCCCGTTCGTCATCAAACATGCATTTTTTCCTCTCGGAACCACGAGCCTTCTAGTGAGTTGCTCCGGTTTGTGAGGGGTGTGTGTCCAAACTTTGGTCAAACATGCCAATTTTTTTACCACATCATCTTGGTGGCATGACATTACATCAACCAAGGTTTCATGTGTTTCTGATTTTTTTTAATTTTTTGGAATTAAAATGCCATGTCACTCCATGCTTAATTGTGTCATAGCCGTTAGACCAATATGTTTGAAAATTCCTTCCAATTTACTGCACATGGAATTAAATCACACACAAGTACACGAAATATGAGTTTTCAAACCGTTATGGTTAGATGTTGCATGTACATGTAGTTCAAATTTCAATTAGGGTCATTAAATGGCTAGAAAATCACTTAAATGTCTTAGAAGGTCAAATGACCCTTGGAATTTTCCAAAATTTCACATGACAGTTGTATTAGTACTACAAAATTTCTCGTTCATTTAAAACACCATCCGTTGGCACTTTATTCCAAATTTGTCTTTCACAGCTAATAAAAAATATCTACAACATCACACACAGTTGTTTTCTAGGAAACGTTTGCGATGAAAATATCTGGGTCTATTTAAGTCTCCCTGCTTAAGCTTCGCCGGCTCGTCTGCTCCAGTGCCGGCAACCCCCGAATCCACGAATCCCGATCCCCATTCCCGCATCCCCTTCTTGCAAGGATGAGGCCGTGGAAACGCTTCATGAAGGCCCGTATGATGGCCGCGTCCCCCCGAGAGCGCGGCCGCCTGCGCCGAGAGCGCGGCCGCCCGCGCCGAGAGCGCGGCCGCATCCGCATTGAGCGCGGCCGCTTCCGCTGAGAGGGCGTTTGCGGCAGCCGACAGGGCAGCTGCAGCAGCCGAGACGACTGTAGCTGCTGCTGCGACGGCGGCTGCAAATGCCGAGAGTGCTCAAGCTGCCATCCGTGCTGCTGATGTCGCCCTGGCCCGGGTCGAGGCCGTCCACGCTAAGATCGAGGATGCACACACCAAGATATTCCAGGCCACCTCAGACTCCAGCATGCAACCCACGTCTGAAAAGGCGGTGGTGGCCATGGAGCACCTGCTTCCTCATGAGGTCGCCGAGCGGGAGCTGGAGATGCAGGAGGCGGCGGAGATCGAGGAGCGCCGGGAGGAGGAGTTGCGCGTGGCTGAGGTCGAGGTAGAGAAGAGTCTGTCCATCGAGGAATCGGCGGTGGAGTACCAACACGAGCTGTGTTGCAGCCACTACTACGAGTACTACAACCTTGAGGGCGGCGCCGAGGACGAGGACGAGGACGCGGTCGACTTCAGCAGGGGGGACGCGGAGTCCACCAACGGCGGCATGTGGCCAGGACAAGTCATCGACGTCTCATCTCACACCGGCAATGCATAGGCCGGCGCGGCGGCATATTTTTAATTATGCGTACTTAGGCTTTGTTTTTAATGCTGGTCTTTTGTTAGAGCAATGTTTAGGTCAACTGGCTTTGTGTAATTACTAAAATTGCTCAATTCAGTAAGTGTGGTCTATCTGCTGTACGCTCTTTTGTGTGCCCAAATTAGCAAGCGATGTTAAATTATGCAATGACGTACCCGAGGAAATTTCCACCAAAATTTGAATTATCAAACTCATCCCATGCGCGTAAAGCAGAAGAATCGTTTGCGATGCACACAATCGTTCAAAGTGAATGGTCCGGCGGCACCGCGCGCATTCAAAGTGAATGTCCCCATGCCTTGAGACCAAAATTTGAATTATCAAACTCATCCCATGCGCGTAAAGCAGAAGAATCGTTTGCGATGCACACAATCGTTCAAAGTGAATGGTCCGGCGGCACCACGCGCAAAGTTTCCCTCCACATTTCCAAAATTTTGGCCTATCGCCAAAATATCTACCCCCGCCCCCTTCCCCCCTTCCCCACCCCCTTTTCTCCCCGACCACAAGTCACATTTCCCCTGTTTCCTCCTTCCTTCCTTCCTTGCTAAGCTATAGCCGCTTCCTCACTCTCGCCGTCTCGCATCCTACCGTCGGGGTCGCCATGGTCTTCTTCAAAGACATCTCCAGCGGTTCCTCCTCCGGCGACTACTACTTCACCATCCGGGTATGCCTCTATTCTCTCTCTCGGGCTATGACTTGGAATGAAGGATTTTTACCCGGAGGTCGATTTGAGTCGTTTCTTCCTCTTGTAGCTGTTGGGAACGTAGTAATTTCAAAAAAATTCCTACGCACACGCAAGATCATGGTGATGCATAGCAACGAGAGGGGAGAGTGTCGTCCACGTACCCTCGTAGACCGTAAGCGGAAGCGTTATGACAACGCGGTTGATGTAGTCGTACGTCTTCACGATCCTACCGATCCAAGTACTGAACACACGACACCTCCGAGTTCAGCACACGTTCAGCTCGGTGACGTCCCATGAACTCACGATCCAGCAGAGCTTCGAGGGAGAGTTCCGTCAGCACGATGGCGTGATGACGGTGATGATGATGCTACCGACGCAGGGCTTCGCCTAAGCACCACTACAATATGACCGAGGTGGATTATGGTGGAGGGGGGCATCGCACACGGCTAAAAGATCAACTGATCAACTTGTGTGTCTATGGGGTGCCCCCCTCCCCCGTATATAAAGGAGTGGAGGAGGGGGAGGGGGCCGGCCTCCTAGGCGCCCCAAGGGGAGTCCTACTCCCACCGGGAGTAGGACTCCAACCCTTCCAAGAGTAGGAGTAGGAGGGAAGGAAGGAGGAGAGAGGGGGAAGGAAAAAGGGGGCGCCGCCTCCCTTCCTTGTCCAATTCGGACTAGAGGGGGAGGGGCATGCGGCCTGCCCTGGCCGCCCCTCGTCTTCTCCACTAAGGCTCAATAGGCCCATTACACTCCTCGGGGGGTTCCGGTAACCCCCCGGTACTCCGATATTTGTCCGAACTTACCCGGTACCCTTCCGAAGTCCAAACATAGTCATCCAATATATCGATCTTTATGTCTCGACCATTTCGAGACTCCTCGTCATGTCCGTGATCATATCCGGGACTCCGAACTACCTTCGGTTCATCAAAACACATAAACACATATTACCGATTGTCACCGAACGTTAAGCGTGCGGACCCTACGGGTTCGAGAACTATGTAGACATGACCGAGACACATCGTCGGTCAATAACCAATAGCGGAACCTGGATGCTCATATTGGTTCCTACATATTCTACGAAGATCTTTATCGGTCAAACCGCATAACAACATACGTTGTTCCCTTTGTCATCGGTATGTTACTTGCCCGAGATTCGATCGTCGGTATCCCAATACCTAGTTCAATCTTGTTACCGGCAAGTCTCTTTACTCGTTCCGTAATACATCATCCCGCTACTAACTCATTAGTTGCATTGCTTGCAAGGCTTATAGTGATGTGCATTATCGAGAAGGCCCAGAGATACCTCTCCGACAATCGGAGTGACAAATCCTAATCTTGATCTATGCCAACTCAACAAGTACCATCGGAGACACCCGTAGAGCACCTTTATAATCACCCAGTTACGTTGTGACGTTTGGTAGCACACAAAGTGTTCCTCCGGTATTCGGGAGTTGCATAATCTCATAGTCATAGGAACATGTATAAGTCATGAAGAAAGCAATAGCAGTATACTAAACAATCAAATGCTAAGCTAACAGAATGGGTCAAGTCAATCACATCATTCTCTAATGATGTGATCCCGTTAATCAAATGACAACTCATGTCTATGGCTAGGAAACTTAACCATCTTTGATTCAACGAGCTAGTCAAGTAGAGGCATACTAGTGTCACTCTTTTTGTCTATGTATTCACACATGTACTAAGTTTCCGGTTAATACAATTCTAGCATGAATAATAAACATTTATCATGATATAAGGAAATATAAATAACAACTTTATTATTGCCTCTAGGGCATATTTCCTTCAATCTCCCACTTGCACTAGAGTCAATAATCTATATTACACAGTAATGATTCTAACACCCATGGTGTCTTGGTGCTGATCATGTTTTGCTCGTGAGAGAGGTTTAGTCAGTGGGTCTGCAACATTGAGATCCGTATGTATCTTGCAAATCTCTATGTCTCCCTCCTTGACTTGGTCGCAGATGGAATTGAAGCGTATCTTGATGTGCTTGGTTCTCTTGTGAAATCTGGATTTCTTTGCGAAGGCAATTGCACCTGTATTGTCACAAAAGATTTTCATTGGACCCGATGCACTAGGTATGACACCTAGATCGGATATGAACTCCTTCATGCAGACTCCTTCATTTGCTGCTTCCGAAGCAGCTATGTACTCCGCTTCACACATAGATCCCGCCACGATGCTTTGCTTAGAACTGCACCAACTAATAGCTCCACCTTTCAATATAAATACGTATCCGGTTTGTGACTTAGAGTCATCCGGATCAGTGTCAAAGCTTGCACCGACGTAACCATTTATGACGAGCTCTTTGTCACCTCCATAAACGAGAAACATATCCTTAGTCCTTTTCAGGTATTTCAGGACGTTCTTGACCGCTGTCCAGTGATCCACTCCTGGATTACTTTGGTACCTCCCTGCTAAGCTAATAGCAAGGCACACATCAGGTCTGGTACACAGCATTGCATACATGATAGAGCCTATGGCTGAAGCATAGGGAACATCTTTCATTTTCTCTCTATCTTCTGCAGTGGTCGGGCATTGAGTCTGACTCAACTTCACACCTTGTAACACAGGCAAGAACCCTTTCTTTGCTTGATCCATTTTGAACTTTTTCAAAAATTTATCAAGGTATGTGCTTTGTGAAAGTCCAGTTAAATGTCTTGATCTATCTCTATAGATCTTGATGCCCAATATATAAGCAGCTTCACCGTGGTCTTTCATTGAAAAACTCTTATTCAAGTATCCTTTTATGCTATCCAGAAATTCTATATCATTTCCAATCAACAATATGTCATCCACATATAATATTAGAAATGCTACAGAGCTCCCACTCACTTTCTTGTAAATACAGGCTTCTCCAAAAGTCTGTATAAAACCATATGCTTTGATCACACTATCAAAACGTTTATTCCAACTCCGAGATGCTTGCACCAGTCCATAGATGGATCGCTGGAGCTTACACACTTTGTTAGCATCCTTTGGATCGATAAACCTTCAGGTTGCATCATATACAACTCTTCTTCCAGAAATCCATCCAGGAATGCAGTCTTTACATCCATTTTCCAAATGTCATAATCATAAAATGCGGCAATTGCTAACATGATTCGGACGGACTTAAGCATCACTGTGGGTGAGAAAGTCTCATCGTAGTCATCTCCTTGAACTTGTCTAAAACCTTTCGCAACAAGTCGAGCTTTGTAGACAGTAACATTACCGTCAGCGTCAGTCTTCTTCTTGAAGATCCATTTATTCTCGATGGCTTGCCGATCATCAGGCAAGTCAACCAAAGTCCACACTTTGTTCTCATACATGGATCCCATCTCAGATTTCATGGCCTCAAGCCATTTTGCGGAATCTGGGCTCATCATCACTTCCTCATAGTTCGTAGGTTTGTCATGGTCAAGTAACATGACCTCCAGAACAGGATTACTGACCACTCTGGTGTGGATCTTACTCTGGTTGACCTACGAGGTTCGGTAGTAACTTGATCTGAAGTTACATGATCATCATCATTAGCTTCCTCACTAATTGGTGTAGTAGTCACAGGAACAGATTTCTGTGATGAACTAGTTTCCAATAAGGGAGTAGGTACAGTTACCTCATCAAGTTCTACTTTCCTCCCACTCACTTCTTTTGAGAGAAACTCCTTCTCTAGAAAGGATCCATTCTTAGCAACAAATATCTTGCCTTCGGATCTGTGATAGAAGGTGTACCCAACAGTCTCCTTTGGGTATCCTATGAAGAGACATTTCTCCGATTTGGGTTCGAGCTTATCAGGTCGAAGCTTTTTTACATAAGCATCGCAGCCCCAAACTTTAAGAAACGACAACTTTGGTTTCTTGCCAAACCACAGTTCATAAGGCGTCATCTCAACGGCTTTAGATGGTGCCCCATTTAAAGTGAATGCAGCCGTCTCTAAGGCATAACCCCAAAATGATAGCGGTAAATCAGTAAGAGACATCATAGATCACACCATATCTAGTAAAGTATGATTACGACGTTCGGACACACCATTACGCTGTGGTGTTCCGGGTGGCGTGAGTTGCGAAACTATTCCGCATTGTTTCAAATGAAGACCAAACTCGTAACTCAAATATTCTCCTCCACGATCAAATCGTAGAAACTTTATTTTCTTGTTACGATGATTTTCCACTTCACTCTGAAATTCTTTGAACTTTTCAAATGTTTCAGACTTATGTTTCATTAAGTAGATATACCCATATCTGCTTAGATCATCTGTGAAGGTGAGAAAATAACGATACCCGCCGCGAGATTTACAATAAATCTGTTGCTCGCTCCATTGTTCCGGAGAACGGCGTTTTAGTCATCTTGCCCATGAGGCATGGTTCGCAAGTACCAAGTGATTCATAATCAAGTTATTCCAAAAATCCATCAGAATGGAGTTTCTTCATGCGCTTTACACCAATATGACCTAAACGGCAGTGCCACAAATAAGTTGCACTTTCATTATCAACTCTGCATCTTTTGGCTTCAATATTATGAATATGTGTATCACTACTATCAAGATTCAAAAAGAATAGACCACTCTTCAAGGGTGCATGACCATAAAAGATATTACTCATATAAATAGAACAACCATTATTCTCTGATTTAAATGAATAACCGTCTCACATCAAACAAGATCCAGATAATGTACATGCTTAACGCTGGCACCAAATAACAATTATTCAGGTCTAAAACTAATCCCGAAGTCAGATGTAGAGGTAGCGTGCCGACCGCGATCACATCGACTTTGGAACCATTTCCCACGCGCATCATCACCTCGTCCTTAGCCAATCATCGCTTAATCCGTAGTCCCTGTTTTGAGTTGCAAATATTAGCAACAGAAGCAGTATCAAATACCCAGGCACTACTGCGAGCATTAGTAAGGTACACATCAATAACATGTATATCACATATACCTTTGTTCACCTTGCCATCCATCTTATTCGCCAAATACTTGGGGCAGTTCCGCTTCCAGTGACTAGTCTCTTTGCAGTAGAAGCACTTAGTCTCAGGCTTAGGTCCAGACTTGGGATTCTTCACTAGAGCAGCAACTTGCTTGCCGTTCTTCTTGAAGTTCCCCTTATTCCCTTTACCCTTTTTCTTGAAACTGGTGGTCTTGTCGACCATCAACACTTGATGCTCCTTCTTGATTTCTACCTCCGCAGCCTTTAGCATCGCGAAGAGCTCGGGAATTGTCTTATCCATCCCTTGCATATTATAGTTCATCACGAAGCTCTTGTAGCTTGGTGGTAGTGATTGAAGAATTCTGTCAATGACACTATCATCCGGAAGATTAACTCCCAGTTGAATCAATTGATTGTTATACCCAGACATTTTGAGTATATGCTCACTGACAGAACTATTCTCCTCCATCTTGCAGCTGTAGAACTTATTGGAGACTTCATATCTCTCAATCCGGGCATTTGCTTGAAATATTAACTTCAACTCCTGGAACATCTCATATGCTCCATGACGTTCAAAACGTCGTTGAAGTCCTGGTTCTAAGCCATAAAGCATGGCACACTAAACTATTGAGTAGTCATCATCTTTGCTTTGCCAGACATTCATAACATCTGGCATTGCTCCTGCAGCGGGTTTGGCACCTAGCGGTGCTTCCAGGACGTAATTCTTCTGTGCAGCAATGAGGATAATCCTCAAGTTACGGACCCAGTCCGTGTAATTGCTACCATCATCTTTCAACTTTGCTTTCTCAAGGAACACATTAAAATTCAACGGGACAACAGCACGGGCCATCTATCTACAACAACATAGACATGCAAAATACTATCAGGTACTAAGGTCATGATAAATTAAAGTTCAATTAATCAAATTACTTAAGAACTCCCACTTAGGTAGACATCCCTCTAATCATCTAAGTGATCACGTGATCCATATCAACTAAACCATGTGCGATCATCACGTGAGATGGAGTAGTTTTCAATGGTGAACTTCACTATGTTGATCATATCTACTATATGATTCACGCTCGACCTTTCGGTCTCAGTGTTCCGAGGCCATATCTGCATATGCTAGGCTCGTCAAGTTTAACCCGAGTATTCTGCATGTGCAAAACTGGCTTGCACCCGTTGTATGTGAACGTAGAGCTTATCACACCCGATCATCACGTGGTGTCTCGGCACGACGAACTTTCGCAACGGTGCATATTCAGGGAGAACACTTGTACCTTGAAATTTAGTGAGAGATCATCTTATAATGCTACCGTTGAACTAAGCAAAATAAGATGCATAAAAGATAAACATCACACGCAATCAATATAAGTGATATGATATGGCCATCATCATCTTGTGCCTTTGATCTCCATCTCCAAAGCACCGTCATGATCACCATCATCACCGGCGCGACACCTTGATCTCCATCGTAGCATCGTTGTCGTCTCGCCAACTATTGCTTCTACGACTATCGCTACCGCTTAGTGATAAAGTAAAGCAATTACATGGCGATTGCATTTCATACAATAAAGCGGCAACCATATGGCTCCTGCCAGTTGCCGATAACTTTGTTACAAAACATGATCATCTCATACAATAAAATTTAGCATCATGTCTTGACCATATCACATCACAATATGCCCTCCAAAAACAAGTTAGACGTCCTCTACTTTGTTGTTGCAAGTTTTACGTGGCTGCTACGGGCTGAGCAAGAACCGTTCTTACCTACGCATCAAAACCACAACGATATTTTGTCAAGTATGTGCTATTTTAACCTTCACAAGGACCGGGCGTAGCCACACTCGATTGAAATAAACTTGGATAAACTGACACCCGCCAGCCACCGATGTGCGAAGCACGTCGGTAGAACCAGTCTCGCGTAAGCGTGCGCGTAATGTCGGTCCGGGCCGCTTCGTCCAACAATACCGCCGAATCAAAGTATGACATGCTGGTAAGCAGTATGACTTGTATCGCCCACAACTCACTTGTGTTCTACTTGTGCATATAACATCTACACATAAACCTGGCTCGGATGCCACTGTTGGGGAACGTAGTAATTTCAAAAAAATTCCTACGCACACGCAAGATCATGGTGATGCATAGCAACGAGAGGGGAGAGTTTCGTCCACGTACCCTCATAGACCGTAAGCGGAAGCGTTATGACAACGCGGTTGATGTAGTCGTACATCTTCATGATCCGACCGATCCAAGTACCGAACACACGGCACCTCCGAGTTCAGCACACGTTCAGCTCGGTGACGTCCCACGAACTCACGATCCAGCAGAGCTTCAAGGGAGAGTTCCGTCAGCACGACGGTGTGATGATGGTGATGATGATGCTACCGACGCAGGGCTTCGCCTAAGCACCGCTACGATATGACCGAGGTGGATTATGGTAGAGGGGGGCACCGCACATGGCTAAAAGATCAACTGATCAACTTGTGTGTCTATGGGGTGCCCACTCCCCCGTATATAAAAGAGTGGAGGAGGGGGAGGGGCTGGCCTCCTAGGCACGCCCCAAGGGGAGTCCTACTCCCACCGGGAGTAGGACTCCAACCCTTCCAAGAGCAGGAGTTGGAGGGAAGGAAGGAGGAGAGAGGGGGAAGGAAAAAGGGGGCACCGCCCCCCCTTCCTTGTCCAATTCGGACTAGAGGGGGAGGGGGTGCGCGGCCTGCCCTGGCCGCCCCTCCTCTTCTCCACTAAGGCCCAATAGGCCCATTACACTCCCGGGGGGTTCCGGTAACCCCCCGGTACTCAGGTATTTGTCCGAACTTACCCGGAACCCTTCCGAAGTCCAAACATAGTCATCCAATATATCAATCTTTATGTCTCGACCATTTCGAGACTCCTCGTCATGTCTGTGATCATATCCGGGACTCCGAACTACCTTCGGTTCATCAAAACAGAAAAACTCATATTACCGATCGTCACCGAACGTTAAGTGTGCGGACCCTACGGGTTCTAGAACTATGTAGACATGACCGAGACACGTCTCCGGTCAATAACCAATAGCGGAACCTGGATGCTCATATTGGTTCCTACATATTCTACGAAGATCTTTATCGGTCAAACCGCATAACAACATACGTTGTTCCCTTTGTCATCGGTATGTTACTTGCCCGAGATTCGATCGTCGGTATTCCAATACCTAGTTCAATCTTGTTACCGACAAGTCTCTTTACTCGTTCCGTAATACATCATCCCGCTACTAACTCATTAGTTGCATTGCTTGCAAGGATTATAGTGATGTGCATTACCGAGAGGGCCCAGAGATACCTCTCCGACAATCGGAGTGACAAATCCTAATCTTGATTTATGCCAACTCAACAAGTACCATCGGAGACACCTGTAGAGCACCTTCATAATCACCTAGTTACGTTGTGACGTTTGGTAGCACACAAAGTGTTCCTCCGGTATTCGGGAGTTGCATAATCTCATAGTCATAGGAACATGTATAAGTCATGAAGAAAGCAATAGCAATATACTAAACGATCAAATGGTAAGCTAACGGAATGGGTCAAGTCAATCACATCATTCTCTAATGATGTGATCCCGTTAATCAAATGACA
This sequence comes from Triticum aestivum, assembly GCF_018294505.1. Lineage (NCBI taxonomy): Eukaryota > Viridiplantae > Streptophyta > Magnoliopsida > Poales > Poaceae > Triticum > Triticum aestivum. The sequence goes on from NC_057805.1 coordinate 478,732,162, forward strand.
ACTCATGTCTATGGCTAGGAAACTTAACCATCTTTGATTCGACGAGCTAGTCAAGTAGAGGCATACTAGTGACACTCTTTTTGTCTATGTATTCACACATATACTAAGTTTCCGGTTAATACAATGCTAGCATGAATAATAAACATTTATCATGATATAAGGAAATTTAAATAACAACTTTATTATTGCCTCTAGGGCATATTTCCTTCAGTAGCTCCCTAAGACCATCAGTGGCAACGAATGGAGCGGGGTGGCTGAAGATCTATCTGCTCATTGTCACCATCAATCTCCATGCGTGAAGCTACTTGCGTTTGATTCTGTGGACATTGGGAGGAAGTTTCTGGCATGTGCAGAGAAGGTTAGACCCTCTTCCGTTGTTACAAATCATTTGTTAGATGTGATTCAGACACTGTCAACCCATTCATACCACACGTTCAACCAAACACATCCTAAGACAGTGTCACAGTTTGTACCTAGTATCTTAAATTGTTGCCATCTCATCAGCGGTGTCATTAGAAAATTATTTGGCACCGCTTCAGCAGTTTGTGCAGCCAACTTTGGTCCACACATCCGAGCAGCCAAGTAGTAAAATACTAAATCTTTATGGCATGAAGGAACTGGGCATCAGAGCAACTATGTGCTCTAGAGTCCGGGTCCCTGATTTTTTTCCCGCTGCATCGGCTTGCCAGTTCAGGGCACCGGTGCGAGATGTAGCAACAGTTGTCTTTACACCAGTTTTGGCATACATAGTGGACGGCCTTAGTGCTATTAGTTCTATGTTACTAAATTTGTGCATGTACACACCTGTTAGTATCAATTTGCTGTCATCCAAACATTGTCGCTATGCTGTTGCAGTTATATTTACCTTCCTCATAAAATGTTCAATTTGTTATTTATTGTACGTGCGTAAGAACTTGTAGCGTCGTTGTAGTTAATTATAGCTTCTGATGTTCCAGAATTTGGTTGTTGTCTCAGTACCAATTATTTCATTTGCACATTGATCTTTTTGAGAAGATATGTCATAATTAACATGTTTCTTCAGTTTTATAAAATAAGCATTGGTGATTTTCTATGTTGCTATAAACCCATTTCCCCTACAATTGTTACTGATCTAGTTTTAAATATTATAGGATGAACGGAAGTGTTCTTACTTGGAGTGGGTTGATCAAGAGTGGCCACAGTCTTTGAAGATGTGCCTAACGAAGCTCTGGAGCATGTATGAGGAAGTGAACACAGCTGGGCTTAGAGAAAGTCTTGTCAACGCTGTAGCATATTTTAAGATGCGGGATAAAAAGTTGAAGGTGGAGAATGAGCTCAGATTTTTTTTAAAGACTTTGCTAAGATGGTGTTGGCGAAGGAGGAGTCACTTTCCCAGTTGGCCCGTGCAAAACGGGTTCTTACTGAACTGAAAGCAGAGGTGGATAAGACGAGCCTGGATGATCTCGATTAGGGAAATGAATATATCGTTCTTATGAAGTTGAACTAGCTATGTGTTGTACTGTGCTTTTTTCATGTAGCTACCGTACTGTGATGTTATAATATATTTATGTGCCTGATATGAAATTGGCAAACAACTGTTCGATATGAAATGTGAATTTGCGTAATACTGGAATTATTAATTGTAAACTAATAAACCTGCTAAATGTGTCATGGACCTTTAGAAACGGTTCTAGCAGTAAAAGCGGTTGCGATGGATAGCCCAATGCCACACAGTTTTCTTCATCAAATCGTGTGTGATATAGTTGATAAAAGCAAACAGTTAACCAAGGAAGACCGTGTGTGATAGTTAGACCTTTCACACACGAGCCTACACATAAAACTGTGTGGGATGTACGTCCGAACAGAAACGTTTTCCCTGGATTGACTGTGTGGGATCTACATAAGAACGGAAACGTTTTCCCTGGATTGACTGTGTGTGATATACATACGAACGGAAATGTTTTTCTGGGATTCACCGTGTGGGATGTACATACCTACAGAAATGATTTTCTCGTATTACCGTGTGGGATGTACATACCTACGGAAATTATTTCTGGGATTCACCGTGTGGGATGTACATACCTACGGCAATGATTTCTGCGATTCACCGTGTGGGATGTACATACCTACGGAAATGATTGGGTTTCGATGCCTCGCCCGATCGCACACGGCCCCAGCCTGGGTCCCAGGAGGGCCTATCCCCGACGATTTCTGGGTCATGTGGGAAGGACACCCTATCGCACACACTCACTTGGCGACGGTTCCAAATGCCATCGCGGAAAGGGGTAAAAAACCGTTTGTTTAGTGTACCCATATCTGCTCAAATCATCTGTGAAGGTCAGAAAATAATGATAACCGCCGCGAGCCTCAACACTCATCGGACTGCATATATCGGTATGTATTATTTCCAATAAGTCTGTAACTCGCCCCATTGTTCCGAAGAACAGAGTTTTAGTCATCTTGCCCATGAGGCATGGTTCGCAAGCATCAAATGATTCATAATCAAGTGATTCCAAAAGTCCATCTGCATGGAGTTTCTTCATGTGCTTTACACCAATATGACCTAAACTGCAGTGCCACAAATATGTTGCACTATCATTATCAACTTTGCATCTTTTGGCATCAATATTATGAATATGTGTATCATTACGATCGAGATTCAATAAACCATTTACATTGGATGTATGACCATAGAAGGTTTTATTCATGTAAACAGAACAACAATTATTCTTTGACTTAAATGAATAACCGTATCGCAATAAACATGATCCAATCATATTCATGCTCAACGCAAACACCAAATAACATTTATTTAGGTCCAACACCAACCCCGAAGGTATAGGGAGTGTGCGATGGTGATCTTATCAACCTTGGAATCACTTCCAACACACATCGTCACCTCGCCCTTAACTAGTCTCTGTTCAGCTTGCAACTCCTGTTTCGAGTAACTAATCTTAGCAACTGAACTGGTATAAAATACCCTGGGGTTACTATGAACACTAGTAAAGTACACATCAATAACATGTATATCAAATATACTTATGTTCACTTTGCCATCCTTCTTATCCGCCAAGTTTTTGGGATAGTTCCGCTTCCAGTGACCATTTCCTTTGCAGTAGAAGCACTCAGTTTCAGGCTTGGGTTCAGCTTTGGGCTTCTTCACGGGAGTGGCAACTTTCTTGCCATTCTACTTGAAGTTCCCTTTCTTTACCTTTGCCCTTTTCTTGAAACTAGTGGTCTTGTTAACCATCAACAATTGATGCTCTTTCTTGATTTCCACCTTCGTCGATTTCAGCATCATGAAGAGCTCGGGAATCGTGTTTGTTATCCCTTGCATATTATAGTTCATCACAAAGTTCCAGTAACTTGGTGATAGTGACTAGAGAACTCCATCAATCACTATCTTATCTGGAAGATTAACTCCCACTTGATTCAAGCGATTGTAGTACTCAGAAATTCTGAGCACATGCTCACTAGTTGAGCTATTCTCCTCCATCTTGTAGGCTAAGTACTTTGTCAGAGGTCTCATACCTCTCAACTCGGGCATGAGTATGAAATAACAATTTCATCTCTTGGAACATCTCATATGCTCCATGGCGTTCAAAACGTTTTTGAAGTCCCGGTTCTAAGCCGTAAAGCATGGTGCACTAAACTATCAAGCAGTCATCATATCGAGCTTGTCAAACGTTCATAACGTCTATGTCTGCTCCTACCATAGGTCTGTCACCTAGCGGTGCATCAAGGAAATAATTCTTCTATGCAGATCACAGACCAAGTCCGCATCATTGCTACTATCATTTTTCAACTTAGTATTCTCTAGGAACAGTAAGTGCATCTAGTGCCACCCCTAGTTGGTTTTGGAGTATTGACGACAAACTTGGTTGAGGGACTAATGTGTTTGTGAGAATTGCAGGATAAGACAGGTAGTAGTCCCACATTGATTCGGTTTACCTACCAGAGATGACCCCTAAAAATGTGTGAAAATATTGAAGACAATGGTGGTCTGTGAAGATATTCACAACGAAGATTATGACTTGAGAAGACATTCACGTGAAGACTATGGAGTGCGAAGACATAGCTGTTTCGTAGTTTCCTTTCTTCTTTGTTGAGTCATAGGAACCACCGTACTGTTAAGTGGGGTCCAAGTGAACAAAGTCGGAGTGACTGAAGTGATGCTCAACCAAATCCTATGTCTTCGAGCGAAGACAATGAGAGCAAATCTTATCCAGAGTGGGATGAGTCAACTTTACTTGTAGCCCAAGTCAGGCTGTCGTGTGTGTTTGAAATCTGACCGTTGGACCACGTGTCAGTTCCTTAGTGACCCAGGGTCATTTGGGACAAATCAGGTCTGGTTGCCTCCTGGCTATAAATAGCCCACCCCCTACACCATAAATTGGTGGCTGCTCAGAGTTAGTACATGGCTTTTGTCGTTATAGAGCAACCCACCTCCGAAGATTTTGAGAGAGAGATCCTTGCGAGGACAAAGCCCAAAACACCCAGATCCAAAGAGTGTTAGGCATCACTGAAGTCTTTTTGTCCACGTGATCTGAAGACTTGTTACACTTGAGGACTGTGAATCCTCCAACCGGTTAGGCGTCGCGTTCTGAGCATCCAAGAGTCATTGTGGATTGCCGGTGAAAGAAGTCTGTGAAGGTTTGGAGGTCTACCTTGAAGACTTACCAGAGTGATTGGGAGAGGACTAAGTGTTCTTAGCTCAAGGGGAATAAGGTGAAGACGCGGTCTTCTGAGTTAAATCTCAGCATCCCTAACCAGACGTACAGTTGTCACAGCAAGTGGAACTGGTCCAACAAATCCTTGTCCTCACCAAGCAACTGGTTCTATCTCTTACCTCTCTTTACTTACATTTTGTCTTCGTGAAGTCATTGCCTACTTGCATGATCTGATTGACTTCACTGTGTGAAGACTGTTGTTGTTTGGCTTCATACTATCTTCCATCCTAATCCATACTACCTAGCTGCTATAGTTTTCGTGCTTTCACTTCATTGCTTACTTGACTATGCCTTGTCTACTATTGTCTACCTTCCGCTGCATATCAATAGGTTCATTTCTACTGTTTTTCTTCAAAGCCCCCATGTTTTGAAGACTTGTATAAAAATCGCCTATTCACCCCCCTCTATTCGATAACTAGCACTTTCAATTGGTATCAGAGCAAGGTGCTCCCTTGTTCTGTGTGATTCGGTTTAACCACCCGGAGTTTTAGCTATGTCGACTGCAGGATAATCAAAGTCTCCGCTGGTGCCCTATCTTCGATGGCACTGATTACCCCTACTGGAAGAATAAGATGCGTATGCATCTTGAAGCCATTGATGTCGACCTCTGGTATGTCGTCAAGATTGGCGTTCCCAATGTCGGTGAAGGTCTCACTGCTGCTGATGTCAAGAGGTTCATTCAACTGGACTCGACTGCCAAGAACATCATCTGTGGTCATCTGACCAAAGGACAGTATGGTCGTCTGAGTGCTCTGGAAACTGCGAAGCTAGTCTGGGACTGGCTCTCCAAGGTCAACGAAGGCGTCTCAACCCAGAGAGACTCAAGGATCAGTGTTTTTCGCAACCTCTTCAACCGCTTCAAGAGAAATGACAATGAGAGTGTCCAGCTCACATTTGATCGCCTCACTGATATCACAAATGAGCTTCACGCACTCGGCGCCACTGAGATCACCAAGCACGAAATCGTCAAGACACTCTTGAGATCACTTGACAGCTCATTCGACACCCTGGCCCTAATGATTCAAGAACGCCCTGACTTCAAGACTCTCTATCCGTCTGACATACTTGAGAGGCTCAACACACATGAGTTCCAGCTATCTGAGAAAACAGATATCTATGGTCCCAACTATGGCCGAACTCGCGCTTTGAAGGCAAAGGTTGTTTCCTCATCTAAAGAAGAATCTGACTGCTGTTCCGAGGATCCTGAAGACATTGGAAAGGAGCTTGCTATGCTTGTGAATAAGTTCCAGAAGTTCACCAAGAAGAAAGGCTTCGGAAAGTCTTCAAGATCCAGCTCAAGAAATGATGAAGCTTCCACTCGTGATCACAAGAAGAGAACATACCACAAGTGTAAGAAACCTGGTCACTACATCTCTGAGTGTCCGCAGTGGGACAATGAGACCAAGAAGAAGAAGAAGAGCAAGGAATATGATTTTGATGACAAGAAGAAGAAGAAATCCTCAAAGTCTTCTTCGAAGTCTTCGTCAAAGTCTACATCACACAAGCAGAGCTCATCTGGCAAGGCTCGTGCTTTTGTTGGCAAGGAGATGGATTCAGAGTAGGAGTCTGCTTCTGAGGAGGCAGAGGTGGAGTCTGAGGAGGAGTCCGATTCAGGCGTTGCGAGCCTGGCTCTAGCTACTGCTGTCGGAGTAAATGGCCACAGGTAGCCTAACCGACTGCCCCTGGTTCTTCTGAAAAATTATCAGGCCTTTGGGCCTCCAAGCACTCCAAGCATTGGACCACCTCCCCTGGTCGGCTACCCCCGAAGCCGACTCACGGGAGGCGGCCCAGCCTCAGCAACCTCCCCCCCAGGATATCCGCGGGGTGGCCAACTCCAGGAAGCCGGCCTCGAAGAGCGCCGACTCCAAGAAGCCGGCCGAGACCACAACCACCAAAGCTACACCCACATAATGGTGACAAGACGGGGTGTGGCCACAGTGCGGCCCACTACCCCCGAAGCCCGAGGCAGGCATGGCCACATGAGGTCGTACGGGACGGCCGTCTCCCGTTCGGCTCGGCACTGTAGCCATGCTAGCCTCAACGTCATCCACGACAGACTCCCGTACGGCCCACGGGCGGTGGGTCCCCTCGGCAAGAGAGAAGCGCGGAGGCGGCCCGGCCTCCCCCAGTGGGCCAAGGGCATAGCCGGCCCCCAGAAGCCGGCTACCCCCTCCCTCGAAGCATGCGCCCCATTAAGGAGACAAGATGAGGTAAGGCTACAGTGAGGACCCTCGAGGCGGCCCACTGTAGCCACGATTACCTCAACAACGCCCTCATCATCAGGGGCGAGGCTACAGTAAGCAGCCGCCGACAAGATCCGAGGCGGTGGGGCCGGCCTGTCGACCAAGAGGCCGGCAGCCGGCAGGACCCACTAGTCGGCGGGCCCCAACAACCGGCGGAGAAGCCGGCGAGCGTAGACACTGATGGCTGGGACCAGAGCCCAGCCGGATTACGATTGTACCCCCGGGGGTAGGCCTATATAAACCCCCCGGAGCACCCATGCAAAGGGTTGGCTTCTGAGCATAGCACACACACCATAGAGAGAGAGAAGTGAGAGCTAGCCTTGTTCTCCTTCTCCCTTGAACCCAACAGCTCTAGGAGCGATTGTAGCTACTTTTACTGATCTAGTGATCATGCGGAGACCCCGTAGAGCAGAACTAGGGGTGTTATCTCCTCGGAGAGCCCCGAACCTGGGTAAGATCCGCCGGCGTGCATGTCTTCGCCTCATCCCGTTTCCAGGCACCGGCGACGTCTTATTGGCACCCACAATGATAAGCCACCCGTTGGCATATGTCGCACCAACCACCCGACATTTGGCGCCCACCGTGGGGCCAGGTGCACCGTCATCCGGAGACCTGTTCTGGACGGGAACCCTCTTCCTCCCCCGCGAGCACAGCTAGCCTGCTGCGCCCGATGGCGTTTGCCTCGACGCGCTGCAAGGCGTCGACGACGCCTGCGCAGCGAGCTGCCTCGTCGATCTGCTCGGCAAGACTCGTATCTCCGACGAGCCTGCGTCCGTCGCAGGCACGGACTACCCCGAGAGCCGCCTCGTCAGTCTCCTCGACCAGCTTCACGTCTCCAGCGAGCCTGCTGCAGATGTGGAGTCGGTCGGCTCCACCGACCCGATGCTTGTCGACTCCGACACGGCATCGCTCGACGCTTACCCCTCCGACGTGGTGGTCTTTGATGATCCTCTCCCTCGAGCTGACAGCGGCAGCAGCGCTGTCACCGAAGTGCTGGTCATCAGCCACGTCGCCAACTCGGGCGAGAACGCCCACGACGCCCTGCAAGCGGCGATGCACGACCTCTCCGTCCCCATCCCGGCCGATGCCGACACCGAGACCCTGGAGGCACGCCGCCTCGCCCTCATTGCGGAAGGCCAGAAGATAGCCTCCATGAGACGCCTCACCGAGGCCCACCAGCGCGAAGTCGACCGCGCCGCCTTCGGTACGCCGCCGCCTAGCAGCCCGAGCCGAGCCGGCTTCGTCCAGAAGCGCGTCGTGGCCGTCGCCAGCATGCTGGGGGCGGATCGCCCCGTCTACGCCACCCCGCTCGAGAATCTGCGAGCCGCTCAGGCAGCCGCAGAAGAGCTCAATGGGCTGGGAGCCGATGAGCTCCCCTACATGACAAGACGGATCCAGCAGCTGATCGACGCGGCTGCAGAACGGCACGAAGCCGGCGCCCGTGCTGATAGTCATCCCCCGCGCCGGCAGCACGCCGCGACGTCCCGCTCGCCAGAAGAAAGACAAGGAGCCGGCTGCTAGCCGCAGCCGGACTCGCATCACTATCGAGCGCGACGCGGAAGGCCGCCCGCGAGCGGTGGAGCACCAAGGAAATCTGCCTCGCCCCCGCCTCGAAGAGAGCGACGTCTCACCCCGCCGCCTATCACGCACCCGACTCTTGGCGACCGACTCGGCCGCCAAGAAGGAGTCGGCGAGAACGACGCCCGCCACCGGATCGACCGCCTTGCTCGATCCTTGGCGTTAGAAGAAGAAGACGATGTCGGCCCGCCATGCTTTGGCCCTCGCATCCGCGACGAGCCCTTCCCCAAAGGGTTCTCGCTCCCCAGAGACACGCCCAAGTACAACGGCTCAGTGAAGCCGGAAGATTGGCTCATCGACTACTCCACGGCCGTCAGCATAGCCAACGGCAATCGGCGCGTCGCCGTGAAGTACGTCCCCCTCATGCTGCAAGGCACGACGCGCACGTGGCTCAACAGCCTCAAGCCCTACAACATCAACAGTTGGCTGGACTTCACAGAAGTCTTCGTCCGCAAGTTCACCAGCACCTACAAGCGGCCTCCCAAGCCTCGCCAGCTCTCCCTCTGCGTCCAAGGGCCCAACGAGTCGACCCGCGACTACCTCACGCGGTGGGCCGAGCTCCGCAACTCCTGCGAGGGGGTGCATGAGGTCCAGGCCATCGAGTACTTCTCCGCTGGGTGCCGAGAGGGCACCCTCCTCAAGCACCGACTCCTCTGCGAAGAGCTGGCTACCCTCGACGAGTTGCTGGTCATCGCGGACAAGTACGCCACGGCCGACTCCTCAATGAAGACCGAGCTCCGAGTAGACGCCTCGGGGAAGGTGATTGCTCCGGCTCCTAAGACGCCGGCTGGCGACCCTAATCGGCGCCCCTACCAGAACGACCACAAGCGCAAGGCCCCCATGCCGACTTCCACCAGTCGGCAGGTGGCCACCGTTGAAGATGAGCAGCCCGAAGAACGGCCCGCTCCCAAGAAGAACGGTGGCAGGCCGGCTTGGCAGCCAAGTTTCTCCTACGAACAGGCTCTTGATGCCCCCTGCAAATTCCACAGCGGCGCGAAGCCGTCCAACCACACAACCCGGAAATGCCATTGGCTCACCCGCATCACCAAGGGCGAGGGGATGTTGCCGCCTCCGCCTCCCGGTCCGCCGCCTCCAGCCCCCCAGCAGCCGGCGGCTCGGCCGGCAGTCGGCGCCATCCAAGACGAATTCCCCGAAGAGCACGCCGCCTACGTCGTCTTCACCAGTCAAGCCGACGACAAGCGCAGTCGTCGCCGACAGCATCAAGAAGTTAATGCAGTCGCCTCTAGCACCCCCGAGTTCATGCACTGGTCAGAGAAGCCAGTCAGCTGGAGCCAGGCCGACCACCCAGAGGTGATGCCCTCTCCTGGCTCCTATGTAATGGTCTTGGATGTCACCCTCGCGACGGAGAGGCGAGCTGCCCGATTCTCCCGCGTCCTGATAGATGGCGGAACCAGTATCAACATACTGTACCACGATACCATGGATAAGCTGAACATCAAAGCGAAGCAGCTCATGCCGAGCCGCACCGTCTTCCATGGTATCGTCCCCGACTTGTCTTGCTCCCCAATCGGCAAGATTAAAATGGATGTTCTCTTCGGAGACAAAGATCATTTTTGCCGAGAAGCAATCTGGTTCGAGGTAGTGGATTTGGAGAGCCCCTATCATGCTCTGCTTGGCCGACCTGCTCTGGCCAAGTTCATGGCTGTGCCCCACTACGCCTACCTGAAGATGAAGATGCCGAGCTCGAAGGGGATCATCACGGTAGCCGGCGACTACAAGAAGTCCATCGAGTGCGCCATGGCCAGCAGCCGGCTGGCCGAGTCCCTCGTGGTGGCAGAAGAGAAGAAGATGCTGGAACGGGTTGTGGCCATGGCCGGCAAGCAGCCGGCCCTGTCCCCCAACCCCAAAGATTGTCATGCGCAGGGCTCCTTCCAGCCTGCCAAAGAGACGAAGAAGATACCTCTGGACCCGGAGAACCCGGAGAGGTTCGCTGTCATTGGGGCGAACTTGGACAGTAAATAGGAAGGCGAGCTCGTCGACTTCCTCCGTGAGAATCGAGACATTTTTGCATGGTCCCCAAAGGACATGCCGGGTGTCCCGAAGGATTTCGCCGAGCACAAATTACATGTCCGCGCTGACGCGAAGCCCGTCAAGCAACCCCTCCGCCGACTATCAGAAGAGAAGCGAAGAATCGTGGGAGAAGAGATAGCCTGGCTCCTTGCCGCTGGATTTATCATGGAAGTGTTCTTTCCAGAATGGCTTGCCAACCCAGTTCTGGTTCTGGAGAAGAATAACAAGTGGCGTATGTGTATAGACTACACCAGCCTGAACAAGGCCTGCCCAAAGGATCCGTTTGCTCTGCCACGGATTGACCAAGTGATAGACTCCACAGGCGGATGCGAGCTGTTAAGTTTTTTGGATGCGTACTCAGGGTACCATCAGATCAAGTTGGACCCAGCTGACCGCCTGAAGACTGCCTTCATCACACCCTTTAGAGCTTTCTGCTACCTGACTATGACATTCGGCTTGAGGAATGCCGGTGCCACTTTTCAGCGTTGCATGCAGAAATGCCTCTTGAAACAAGTCGGCAGAAATGCCCACGTCTATGTAGACGACATTGTGGTGAAGACAGAGAAGCGCGGTACCTTGCTGGAAGACCTGAAAGAAACATTCGCCAACTTGCGCCGATTCCAAATCAAGCTCAACCCCGAGAAGTGCGTGTTCGGAGTGCCAGCCGGCCAGCTGCTAGGCTTCCTGGTCTCCGAACGCGGCATCGAATGCAACCCTGTCAAGATCAAGGCCATCGAGAGGATGGAGATTCCCACCAAACTGCGAGATGTGCAGAAGTTCACCGGCTGCTTAGCCTCCCTGAATCGTTTTATCAGCCGACTAGGAGAGAAGGCTCTCCCCCTGTACCGACTCATGAAGAAGTCCACTCACTTCGAGTGGAACGACCAAGCCGACCAAGCCTTCCATGAGTTGAAGAAAATGCTGACCACTCCGCCTGTCCTGGCGGCGCCGACTGAGAAGGAGCCCATGCTCCTCTACATCGCCGCGACTAGCCGAGTCGTCAGTACTGTTGTTGTGGTCTAGCGCCCGGAAGAAGGCCGAGCCCAGCTAGTCCAGAGGTCGGTGTACTATCTCAGCGAAGTGCTATCCAGCTCAAAGCAAAACTACCCGCGCTACCAGAAGATGTGCTATGGGGTGTACTTCGTTGCCAAGAAACTGAAGCCCTACTTCCAAGAGCACCGCATCACGGTCGTGTGCACCGCCCCGCTCGCCGAGATCATAGGCAGCCGGGATGCATCCGGCCGGGTGGCTAAATGGGCCATTGCACTGGCGCCCTACACGATCTTCTACCAACCCCGCACCGCCATCAAGTCCCAAGCATTGGCCGACTTCCTCATCGACTGGGCCGAGACCCAGTACCTACCGCCGGCTCCCGACTCTACCCATTGGCGGATGCACTTTGACGGGTCCAAGATGCGCACCGGCTTGGGAGCCGGCATCGACCTCACCTCTCCCAAAGGCGACAAGCTCAAGTACACGCTGCAGATCCACTTCGCCGCCTCCAACAACGTGGCCGAGTACGAGGCGCTCGTACATGGGCTCCGGCTAGCCAAAGAGCTAGGCATACGCCGGATCCTGTGTTACGGCGACTCAGACTTGGTGGTCCAGCAGTCGTCTGGCGACTGGGACGCCAAGGACGCGAACATGGCGAGCTATCGATTCCTCGTCCAGCAGATCAGCGGATACTTTGAAGGGTGCGAGTTCCTTCATGTGCCAAGGGCCGACAACGACCAAGCAGATGCCCTAGCACGAATCGGCTCCACCCGACAAGCCATACCGACTGGCGTCTCCCTCCAGCGCCTTCTCAAGCCGTCCATCAAGCCGTCTCCAGAGTCGGACTCTATCTTCGTACCGCCTGCGCCAGATGTAGCCGGATCCGACTGGAGAAAACCCGCAGGCGGCACAGGGACTTTGACAACTGGCCCGGGGACTGCCGTAGTCGCACCCGGCCCGGAGACTTCAGAACCCGGCCCGGGGACTGCAGCAGTCGGCCCGGGGACTGCAACGACACAAGAAGCGGTGGCCGACTCCAATTCCACGCCACCCAACCCACCTACCCGAGTCATGGTGGCTACATTAACAGAAGAAGAAGTCACAGCTCCGTCATGGGCCCAGCCCATCCTCAAGTTCCTAGTCAGCAGAGAGCTGCCGGCTGATGAGATCTCAGCAAGACTAGTGCAACGACAAGCCGCAGCATAAGCAATAATCAACAGAGAGCTTGTGAAGCGCAGCGTCACTAGAGTCTTCCAGCGTTGTGTCGAGCCAGAAAAAGGAGTGGCAATCCTTAAGGACATCCACCAAGGCGAATGCGGCCACCACGCAGCCTCAAGATCACTTGTGGCCAAGGCTTTCCGCCATGGTTTCTTCTGGCCGACTGCCTTGGAGGATGCTAAAGAAATAGTGAAGAGCTGCAGAGGATGCCAAGTTTTTAGTTCGAAGCAACACCTGCCGGCTTCTGCACTCAAGACCATCCCCCTCACCTGGCCTTTTGCCGTCTGGGGACTGGACATGGTGGGCCCTTTCAAGACAGCCCGCGGCGGCTTGACACATCTACTGGTCGCTGTGGACAAGTTCACAAAGTGGATCGAAGCAAAGCCGATTAAGAAGCTGAACGGGCCGACTGCCGTGACATTCATCACTGACATCACTACTCGGTACGGCGTGCCGCACAGCATCATCACCGACAACAGCACGAATTTCGCCAAAGGAGCACTGGCACGTTTCTGCGCGATGCAGGGCATCCGACTGGACTTAGCGTCCATTGCCCACCCGCAGTCAAACGGCCAGGTCGAGCGAGCAAATGGACTCATCCTCTCCGGCATCAAGCCCCGACTGGTTGTACCACTGGAGCGATCGGCCGGCTGCTGGCTCGATGAGCTGCCGGCTGTCCTCTGGAGCCTGCGCACTACACCCAACAAGTCAACCGGCTTCACTCCATTTTTCCTCGTGTACGGTGCCGAGGCTGTCATCCCAACAGACATCGAGTTCGACTCACCTCGGATCACCATGTACATGGAGGAGGAGGCCAAGGAAGCAAGAGAAGACGGCGTCGACCTACTGGAAGAAGGCCGGCTGTTAGCACTCAGCCGGTCCGCCATCTACCAGCAAGGGCTGCGCCGCTACTACAACCGCAAGGTCAAGCCAAGATCCTTCCAAGAGGGCGACCTTGTGCTCCAGCTGATCCAGCGAACAGCCGGCCAGCACAAGCTCTCGGCCCCTTGGGAAGGCCCCTTCGTCATCAGCAAGGCACTAGGCAACGACTCCTACAACCTGATCGACGCGCAAAAACCAAGAGCACGCAAGAGAGACGACTCCGGCAAGGAGTCGGAGCGACCATGGAACGCAAACCTCCTGAGACGATTTTACAGTTGAAAGCAGTATGTATCATGCTACCCTTTTGTATTAAGTACAAACCAACAGGCCCCCCGAACAGTACTCGGGGACTGCCTTTGTTTATCTATGAATGACAAGTGTCATATCCATGAATGTATTATTACATTTGATTTCTTGTCTGGCACCGGGTTCGACTAGTCGGCCCGGGGACTGGCCGCCTTGAGCTATATTAAAAGTTCTACTTGAAGTCAGAAAAGTAGTGTGCTGGCTCCCGAGTCCTCTCTTGTTGAAAGTCGCAGCTCGAAGAACCGACTGTCCGACTAGCAAGAGGCACGGCAGAAAGGATGCCCACACGAAAAATGGCTAAGGAACAACGAACCTATATAGCAAAAAGACGGCCTCCAAACATGCCTGCCGGCTGTCAGAACAGCCGGCTGGCCGGCTTCCTCAACACTTAGCTTTAGTCCAGTAAAGCACTCCTCCAGCTACAGATTGCAGAGCAACTGTCTGACTGGGGAGGCGGCAACCAAGGGAGGGCGGCAAAGGAAACAGCAGAAGGATAAAAAGCAAAGTACGAGGAAAAGCCAAATGCATGCATAAGTTATATATGCATATAAAGCCCCCAACAGGCTGGCAATCAACATGGTTCGAATACACCCCCAGTGGGTGGAATTGTGCAGACTTAACAGAGTATTGTTCCAAAAGTAACAGGACAGAAAAACAAAAGACGGCAGACTAGACTAAGGCGCGGTGCGGAGGCCGAGCTGGTCGGTGAAGGCGGCCTCGCCGGCTGAAGGAGTGGCCGCCTAGCGGGTCTCGGCTTGGTCACCACCAGCGGCAGGCGACGCACTCGCGCGCGACGTGGTGCTGGAGGCGCGGTCAGGCTGAGGCTGGTCGGCTGCTCCACCAGCCGGCTCTGCGTCTTCACCCTCCTCCTCCTCCTCTTCACCCTCGTCGCTGGAGTCGATCTCCTCTGCCGAGTCTTCACCGTCTACCGGGTTCAGCCCGAACCACTCCTCCGGCTGGGCGACACCGTTGTCGTCTACCTCGGGGGCGAAGACGCTGGTGTCGGTGGAGTCGGCGATCGCCGAAGCCCGCCGGATGATATCCGGCCGCGCCGGCTCTAGCTCCGTGTCGGCTTGCTGCCGCTAGGTAGCCAGCTGATCCAGGCTCAGGCCGGGATACCAGGCCTTGACGAAATCCAGCGCCCGCCTGGCCCCGGAGCGAGCCGCCGAGGCCTTCCAGGCTTTGAAGCGGCCGACTGCCACCTCCAGCCAGTCGGCAGTCCGGCTGGGGGTGCGAGGAACCACTTGGCCGGGCCAGAGGGCGGCCAAGACTTGCGCCCCGGCACGCTGAAGCCGGCGGAGCAGTCGGTGAGCCGGCTGGATGCGGGCCTGGATCGCCAAGAGCTGCTCCTCCAGCGAACGGCCGGCGGTTGGCGAAATCTCGAAGCCAGCCTGCCTCCGCGCCTGGCGCCGGGCCTCGATGGTCTGCTTGGCGGCGGTAGAATAGCCAGGGAAATATTCTGCGCAAGAAAGAAGAAAAGAGCACCAAGTCAGAAAACGAGCCAAAAGTGGCAGATGGCAAGAAAGGACGAAGAGGTAGGCGGCTTACCGTCAACCATATCTTCGATCTGACCATAGCCAGAGATCAGAGTTTGCCTGGCCTCAGCCCAGCCAGCCGCCTCCGTCTCGTACTCGGCCTGGAGGGCGGCTTCGCGGTCCTGCACCGCCTTCAGAGCCGCCTTGTGGCCTTCCTCCTGGTCGGCCAACTTCTTGGCCAGGCGGTCGCGTTCCTGCACCAAGGCGGCGAGCTCGGCATCCTTGGCACGAAGGGCAGTCTGAGACTCCCCCAGCTGTGCCCTCAGACCGGCGTTGGCCGCTGCAGAGACGGCAGAAAAAGAAAGAACAGTAAGAGGAAGTCGTCAAGGAAGATCCGACCCGACTGCTCAGCAGTCGGCCCGAATCTCAGGGACTACACCCAGTAGGTGCACTGACGTGCCCCCACATGAGATAAAGAACAAAGCACGTACCTCGGCTCTCAGTAAGGTCGGCGGTCTTCTGGGTCAGCTCCCGAGCCTGGGATTTGAAGGCGGCCGCACGAAGATTGTGGTAGTCCTGCAAGATAGACAGAAGATCGAAGTAAGAACAAGAATAGCAAAGACAAATCCAAATCCACTAAGAAGTTCCAAGCCGCCTGCTCAGCAGCCGACTCGGAACTCGGGGACTACACCTAGTGGGTGCGCTGATGCGCCCCCACGGAAGAAATCAAGATCAAGAAGAAATCAAGATCAAGAAGAAGCAAGATGGGAAGACTAACCCGGATGGCCGCCCGCGTCGCAAGGAACTCGTCGGTGAACTGCCTCAGCGCCGTAGCCTGGGCCTGAAGCCGGGTCCGGACGTCCTGCGCAGCCACGTTCATCACGGCTGTCCCTCCGCCTGGCGTCCACCCCGAGGTAGCACTGGCCACCTCTGCATCCCAGGCCGATGAGCTGGAGCCCGCGGCCGGCTGCGGCTCCGACGCGGGCTTCTGTGGCTCCGACGCAGCCTTCCCCGCACGACGGCTTGGCGGCATCCAGACCGCCATCTCAGTCCTCGCGGCCGGCTCGCCCCCTGCCGACTGCGCAGGCGGCAGATCAGGCCGGCCGCCTTGAGCCGCCCCAGTTGGCGGGGTCGGCACCGGCGCCCTCTCTAGGACGACGACGTCGTCGTCCCTCTCCAGTCCTGGCTGGTCGCCGCTGGCCCCTTTCTGGCGAGGGCTCCATGTCCCCAGGCACTACGACGCACAGCGGGGTGACCATCAAGACCTCCTCCTCCTCCGCCGCCGCGGCTGCAGCCTCCGCTTGGGCCTTGGCTGTGGCGTCGGCGAGCGCCTTCGCCGCCTCTTCCTCCTGCGCCGCCTGGGCGGCGGCCGCCTTCCGTGCCTCCGCCTCTCGCACCTCCCGTTCCTCCCGCGCCTCCCACGCGTTCCGTTCTGTCGCTTCCTGAAGGTCGGCACGGGCGTCCACGCGGCGAGTGGTGCTCCCAGACCCCCTCGGCGACTCGACGACGGAGGCGGCAGCCGCCCGCTCAAGCGACAACGGAGCTCTGATCGTTTGGAGAAAAAGACAAGGGTTCAGAACCACCAGAGAAAAGAAAGAAAAAGAGTATACAAAAAAAATTCGAACTTACGCCGACACGGTCTGCGGTTGCTTCACCGTCTTGCGGAAGCGAGCCGCCTTCGCGGCCGCCTCCTCCCGGCTGGTTGCTGCCGCCCCGCCCCTGGGTTTCTTCGTCCGACTGCCGAACAAACCCTGGGCGGCGCGACGCTTCTGCCCTCCGCCCCGAACAGGCGGTGCAGTGGAGGAACCCGCGCCGCGTCCAGATGCCGGCCGGCGGCGCGGGGCGACCTCGGCCTCATCGTCGTCCGACCAGTCGTCGAAGGTGACTCCGTGCCCGGAGCCGCCTGCTTCGCCGCCGGCTTGGCCACCACCCGGCTCGATGTTGTCGTCCATAGCGGCCGCCCCCAAGTCGGGGTCCTCCATATCGTGTTCCGTCCGGTCGGGGATGAATCGACACTCCGTGTCTGACCCGCCGGCCGGCCGAAGAAGAGGGCTCTGTCGAAAAACAAGCCGACTAAGTTAGAGTTGGCCAAGAGGAACTCGGCAACAAAGTTAAGAGAAAAAGAAGAAACAAGGAGAGCATACCGTGGGCGGTGGATTGGCTCGGCTGTATGGCTCCTTGCCGAACTGCCACTCTTCGGAGAGTTTGCAGTTCGCGAGGTAGTTCACCATATAGGCGACCTCCTCGTGCGGCATGTCCTTGGTGCACATCCGGCTCGGATCGAGCTGGCCGCTCATCTGACAGATCAGATGAGGACGGCTCTGGAGCAGAAGAACCCGGCGCGTGACAAAGGCGGCCAGAAGGTCGGGCCCCGTCAGGCCCTCCGACTGGGTCATCACTCGCACTCGGGCGACGGCTGCGGACCCAGCCGGCGTCAGAGTCA
This sequence comes from Triticum aestivum, assembly GCF_018294505.1. Classification (NCBI taxonomy): domain Eukaryota; kingdom Viridiplantae; phylum Streptophyta; class Magnoliopsida; order Poales; family Poaceae; genus Triticum; species Triticum aestivum. The sequence continues at coordinate 478,750,040 of NC_057805.1, forward strand.
CGGCCCGGAAGGACCACTGGGGCCGCCTGCCCGCCGGTGGGCCGACTACGTAAGCCGGCAGGTTGATGTAGTCGCCCCGTGGGGCGATGTTCCGCACGTAGAAGTACGACTTTTGCCACTTGTTCACCGATTGGATCAGCGTGATGACGGGGAAGGGGTTGTCGGCGACCGACCTCCGCGACGCGATGAAGGCGCCAGTCTGAGCCGGCACGCCCTGCATGCGCGTGCCCAGCTTGGACTGGAAGAACTCCCCCCAGAGCTCGAGGGTCGGGAGGACGCCGAGGTAGCCTTCGCACAGGGTGACGAAGGCTGACAGCAGCACCACCGCGTTTGGGGTGAGGTGGTGCGGCTGGAGCTGGTAGAAATCAAGCCAGGAGCGGAAGAAGGTGCTCACTAGCAGGCCGATGCCGCGCAAGAAATGCAAGCGGAAGACCACCCGCTCGCCCTCCCGCGGCTCCGGCGTAATTTCCTTCGCCGGCGCAAGACGTACCTCCACCTTGTCCGCGCCGGGCAGCCGCCGCGTATTGCGGAGGAACTCGACGTGATCCTCGTGGACGTTGGAGCCGTCCCAATCCCCGCCATACTGCTCCGTGGCGGGAGGCATGGCGAAAACGAGCGCGGCGGCGGAGGAACATGCGGTGTAAGAGCGCGGCGGCGAGGCGCTGTTGCAAGAAACGGCAAGCGAAAGAAGATGGTGGAAGGAGGAGGAGCGTGCGAGAGCCTGCCGCCCTCCATCTCCCCCTACTTATAGCTTCGCGAGGCGAGGGCGGGGAGGCCGGACGTGGGGGGTGACGTGGGATTAACTGCACCCATTCCCCCCACGCCTCGCGATTATTACGCCCTAAAGGCGAGGCGAAACTGCCGCAAGGAGACGTGCGGGCGGTTTCGGGATGCAGAGAATCCGCGCCTGGGCCCGGGCGTGGACGTGGCGGGCCCCCGGCTTGCGGCGACGTCCCGCCGCGCGCGTGGGCTGGCAGGCTTTCCGGCCAAGAGGGGCCACGTGGTTCGCAGACAGCAAGTGGCCGGCCCACGGCCCGGTGCACGCACTGGCGAGCTCCCGCCCTCCGACTCCGGAGTTTTCGACCAAGGCGGCACGCCTAACCAAAGCCGGCTCCCAGCTGCCGGCTTGTCAAGATAGGAAGCTGATCGAGCTTCTCAACTCCTACCCAACCTCGAAGCCCAATCAGCTTCGGGGACTACTGTCGGAGTAAATGGCCACGGGTAGCCTAACCGACTGCCCCTGGTTCTTCTGAAAAATTATCAGGCCTTTGGGCCTCCAAGCACTCCAAGCATTGGACCACCTCCCCTGGCCGGCTACCCCCGAAGCTGACTCACGGGAGGCGGCCCAGCCTCAGCAACCTCCCCCCCAGGATATCCGCGGGGTGGCCGACTCAAGGAAGCCGGCCTCGAAGAGCGCTGACTCCAAGAAGCCGGCCGAGACCACAACCACCAAAGCTACACCCACATAACGGTGACAAGACGGTTTGTGGCCACAGTGCGGCCCACTACCCCCGAAGCCCGAGGCAGGCATGGCCACAGGAGGCCGTACGGGACGGCCGTCTCCCGTTCGGCTCGGCACTGTAGCCATGCTAGCCTCAACGTCATCCACGACAAACTCCCGTACGGCCCACGGGCGGCGGGTCCCCTCGGCCAGAGAGAAGCGCGGAGGCGGCCCGGCCTCCCCCAGTCGGCCAAGGGCATAGCCGGCCCCCAGAAGCTGGCTACCCCCTCCCTCGAAGCATGCGCCCCATTAAGGAGACAAGACGAGGTAAGGCTACAGTGAGGACCCTCGAGGCGGCCCACTGTAGCCACGATTACCTCAACAACGCCCTCGTCATCAGGGGCGAGGCTACAGTAAGCAGCCGCCGACAAGATCCTAGGCGGTGGGGCCGGCCTGTCGACCAAGAGGCCGGCAGCCGGCAGGACCCACTAGTCGGCGGTGACACCCAAGTTTTTATTTGGATTTTTCAAAAGATTTTTATTTGACTTGAGGGGAGTGATTTAAATTTTTCTTCAAGAGAACTCTCCCTCTCAAATATTTTTTTATGGCAAAAGATTTATTTGGATTCACCCAAGATCTGTCTTTGGTCTTGGAGGTTCTTGCTTTTTATTTTGACTCAAGACAAAATGCTTTTCACTTGGGAAAAATGCCTTTTGAAAATCTCTTTGAAAATTGCACTATGGCTTTTGGAATAATCCTTTGCCACTTTCAACAATTCCTTCTTGCCATGGCCTTAGTGCAAATCCTCTCTCCTAACCCTTCCCTCACCTTTGGACCATGTTTTGCATATAATCCAGCAAGTTGAACCTCCCCATGTGATTATTTCCACTTAAATCTTATTCAAACAAATTTATGTCTTCTATTCTAGCCATTGGTGATTTACAAAGGAACTCCATTCTCTGTTTTGTTTCTTGCCCCCAAACCTTTTTCCCCTTCTAGTCCTTTGAACCCTCAACCAAGATCCATGAAGATCCACTGGTCTTCAGTTCAAAATTTTCAAACTACACTTGCTGCAAGTTTGGACCAGATTTGTCAAATTTGGTGAAATTCATTCAAAACCTTCTCCAAAAATTCCAAGTAAAATCAGGCAGCCTCTGGGTGCATTGAGTGGTCACATCACCAAGTTACAGCCCCAGAAAAATTTATCTCATAGCCAAATCCTTCTGTCGAACACCTGCAGTGCATGGTCATTGTCAAGTTCAGAGATTCAGAGAACAGTTCAGTGGCTCACTGTCGTTTTCTTCAGAGATGGTTGTCGATCTCGACAGTGGCCCGATGTCGCCTTGCTCCTCGTCCCCTCCCCCTTGTTCCTGCACCGCACGAACGCCTGGCACCTTGCGGGCGTCGGCGACGAGCAGCAGAAGGTGCGCCGCCCCGTGACCGACGCCGGCGGCGGCTTTTGCGGACGCCAGCGGGAGGCACGACGCCAACGACGCCACCCAGCGCCGCCCAAACCACCGGAGCTCGCCGCGTGGCCTTCCACTCCCCCGAACGCGCTGCCACCCTCGTCGTGAACCGCAGGGCGCGGAGCGCGCTCTCTGCCGCCGTCGAGCCCGTGCGGTCACCTCACCGTGGACCGACGCCATTACGCCAAGACCAACTCCGTTTAGCTGTGGAATGACTCCAGTAACCTCCACTGATGCTGCCTGGCCACTCAAACCTCCTGCCAATCCACTGCATCACCGTAATCGCTCGCCGGAGATTCTCCGTTCACGGCCACCCCGTCGATCTGCCTATAAATAGAGGCCCCGAGCTTCAACTCGAGCACCCACCATCCCTGCACTCTACCTGGAGCACGCCTAGCCACTGGAAGAGCCCCGAGGAGGTCTCCTTCCTCGACTCCGGCCGCCGCGACCCGCCACGGGATCCAGCTCGATTCGCCCCCGTGCGTGCACCTCCGCCTCCATTCTCTTGCCAGTAGCTTCACCATGCATCCCTCTTTCTGACCCGCGCTTTAATTCGAAGTTTGCAGCCCTCCACCGGAGTTCTCCATCCTCACCCGAGCCGCCGTCCGCCGGAGAAAGTGTCGCCGTCGACGTGGTGCTCCCCGTTGGTCGAGTCCACCACCCACCGACGCGGAAGAAGACGCTGAAGCTCTTGGTACCCTCCGATCCTCCTAACTCGCCGTGGTTCGACGCCGGCGTCCACCGCAGTCTTCGGGCGCCGGCGAGCTTTTCAAACCTGACATGTGGACCCCACGTGTCAGCCTCTGTTTTATTCCCCCTCGAACCGTTTTCTGTTGGCGCCTTCGGGCAAAATACGCTTTCCCTCTTGAGCTTGCGCATTTCCAATCGAACCGTTTTCTGTTTTCTCAGTTAAAACCCTGGAACTTTTCTGTTTCATTAGAGATAAGTCCCTGGACAGAAACCTTTATAACTTTTTAATAGAAAGGGATGTTTGAGTGATTCTTTTTCTGACAATCTTAAAATTTTGTCTAGTTTTTTATGGGATTTATTTGAAAAATATTTGGAGAAGTTTCTGTGCACCCATTGGTTTTCACGTTAGTGCCCGTTATCGTGATTGCTGTAGGTTCCGGAAGAGGTGACGGAGCCGCGAACTTCGCCGAGCTAGACTCCGACTTCTCCGAACCAGGCAAGCATGTTTGAATGTTTGATATGATAAGTGTTTTGCATGTTTGCTTGAAGGTTTGTGCGTGGCATATGAGTGTCGGTAAATACCTCGTTGCTTGTAAGGCAACTACCCGCATGTTCCAAAGTTGCGATGATCTCTGATGAGAGATGGCCTAATCATGTGGTGACATGAAGGGCAGCAAGGTGGTACTGTTGTAGCATACCAGCCTTGCATCATCCAACTTTCTCCGACGTTAACATGGACGGAGTCACGTTATCGTTCTTTTCCCCGCATGTTCCATAGTTGTGATGACCTCTGATGAGAGATGGCCTAATCATGTGGTGACATGAAGGGCAGCAAGGTGGTACTGTTGTAGCATACCAGCCTTGCGTCATCTGACTATTTCCGGCGTTAACGTGGACGGAGTCACGTTATCGTTCTTTCCCCCTTCCGTGCTACCACATGTTTCATTTGCCAGGATGCGGTTTAGTAAGTTGGTAACCTCTTTCCGTGTACACACCAAACAGAGAGGCCGGGATGATGGTACCTTGGCCCAGGATTAAAGCCAGTCATCCGGTCAGGGGGCATGGGTGTTTCCGGTTGGGACCGAGAGGGGGGGCACCCCCTTAGAGCGCGCGTATAGAAATTTGATCCCATGCTACGCGAGGTTGTAGCCTCCCCGTCTCAAGGTTTTTCTTGAACGTTACCGAGGGTGATCCCTGGCTTCGGAAGGTTGAATTGGGTGTGTACTGGTTAGACGTGTTTCTTCCAAAACACCGTAGACGGAACTAGTCCCCGTGACTACTGAAATCCGTTGGCTGTGGTTAAGTACAAACTCTGCAGAGTCAATTCCTTCCAAATCATCTTATCCATGATCAAGTAGCATAATTAGTATACCCATATCTATCCGCGTGGTAAACTTGTCCCCGGTGAACAAGCTCAAGTGGTAAATCCAGTTTAATTATTATTCCTGTGGATGGACTAACTTTATATTTGTCTCGTGCTTGTGATGATTTATGTTCCCGAACTATTGAACTATTGAGCTACAATATAAGCCCTTTATGTGACGTCGCTCAGACGTCCGACTGTGGCGTGTCTTTGTTTTCTTACTTCAAATATAAGCCCTTTATGTGGTGTCGCCTCGACGCCCGACTGTGGCATTACTATTCTGCATTTTCCGCTCGAGGAGTCATTCAGACACTCGTTTGGCACCAGCATTATTATTCTGCATTTTCCGCTCGAGGAGTCATTCAGACACTCGTTTGGCACCAGCATTATTATTCTTGCATTTTCCGCTCGAGGAGTCATTCAGACCCTCGCTTGGCACCAGTATTACTATTCGGCATTTTCCGCTCGAGGAGTCTTTCAGACACTCGTTTGGTACCAGTATTACTATCCTGCAGTTTCCTCTCGAGGAGTCATTCAGACCCTCGTTTGGCACCTAGTATTTACTATCTCTATGTCTGAACGCACTGGTTAAATTGTTCATATGCTTCATGTTTACATTTGTTATATCTTATGTCCGAACTGTCTTGCGAGCACTTTCATAGTACTCACCTGGCTTGTTGATTTGGCCAGATGTTGACAAAGGCGATCTCTTGGATGAAGAGTTTGATAGCGCGTCCGACGCCTAGAGGAGTCCCAGTCAGTCCTGCGCGATCCCGGATATTGGTCACTTGTATTATATACGCTTCCACCACCCGCAATAAGTCTCCTCGAGCCTCACTCCGACGCTCGAAGAGCTGTAGTCTTCAGGAGTCATATCACTCGCTTCGCGGTGATGTTTCCACCACTGTCATTATCGTGAGTTAGTAGTTATGCCACCCTATCCGCCGTCTTGTTTTTCGGCGTGCATGTAATAATTGTTGGGCAGTCTCCGCTCAACTTTGTATTATATTCAGTACTCCTGGTATTTTTCTTCTGTGACCATGATATTGTCTACCAGTGAGAAGGAATTCTTCCCCGGTGGTCCGTAAAGGGATTGGTCTCTCAATAATTATTTTATTGAAAAACCGGTCGTGACAAGCTTGGTATCAGAGCCAGGCTGACTGTAGGAAGCCACTAGGTGCGATCGCTAATCGGTTATTAGCGTGTTTTGTGCTTTTTCAGCATTTTGCAATTGTAGCTATTTTCTGTTGGTCATCATAAATTTATGACATGACTACTCAGAATTTTTGCCTACTTTTGTAGATGGCTGGCAGCAGCTGTGAGAATCGAGTGTTCACGAACGTGCCCGAGGGGTTTGTCAAGCTCCTCGTCTCCATCACCAAGCTCGCGATCGGGCCAGCAGCTCGCCCAGAGTTCACACTCTACCAGCACAAGCTCAGTGACGACGTGTCTATGCACCAAGCTGTGGTGCAATTCAAGGGAGGACGTTCTGCAGCTCGCCACTTCCGTTTTGTGGGAAGGGCCATGCCTACGGAGAGGCATGCCATGCAGATGGCTGCCCGTGAGGCGATAGCTCACCTTCGGGACATCCTTCCTACGATGAAGACTCGTCGCTACCGCTACCTCCCATGCCATGTGCCATACACCAGCCACTATGCATTCGCCTGCCACCGGGGGGAACGAGATGAAGCCATCGAGATGGTTGTGGAATTTCTCAAGGCTCTGGAGGAGTCTTTCGACAACCTCGTGGACGATCTTGTGGCTGCCCGCATGGACTTAGTCCGGGGCGGTCCTGCCAGCAGGAAGGAGCTTCTCAACACGGCGTCGCCTCTGACATTCGTCTCGTCTTCAGCCTCGTATGCACCGGCCGTTTGGGCCACTGCTCGCCGTCTGCCTACCACTGAGGAGTTCGACCGAGTCATCGCTCCTACTCCAGTCAGAGCCGCACCGCCTGCCGCACCCGCTCTGCCACCCGTCGCTCCCGCACCATCACCGCAGCGCAGCGTTACGCGCCAGGAGCCAGCTAGAGAGGAGGTGGAGGTTGATTCTCCTGGACCGCTGAGCCTTGCCATCGGCAAGGGAAAGGAAATCTTCACCATCTCCGACTAAGAGCACCGAGTAGCCGCGTGTTATGTCTTCTTGTATGATGTGCTATTTTATCTGTAAGCTATTTTATATTGGTGTGTTTGCTACCTTCCGGAGTAGTACGCTAGTCTAAATAACATGTCAGGAATGTGTACGCACATCCTGAGTGCTGTATCGTGTGTTTGCTTTTCGCGTGTAAGTTTTATGTTAAGCAGTTCTTCTCCATGCAAAATCATTTATGTTTTCTTGAAAAACCTTGAAGTCTTTTAAATTGTTGCCTTTGCAAGATTTTCCTTGTGCTACACAGTTTTTCTCATGGGTTTTGCAAAATAATACCCCAGACTGGAAAAATGTCTCGCCCGTGGACTCGCTCCATGCCCAATCAGCCAGAAGAGGTTTATGGGACACAGACTAGCAACAATTTCACTCAGGGTCAGTCCAGCCAACAAGACAGCGAAGCAGCCCTGTCTCAAGTATGCCGTCTCTTCGAGCAAAGTCAGCAACAACACCAAGAGATGATGAATCATGTCATCAATATCGGAAACCACCGTGAACCCTATCAACCACATTCCAAGTTATCTAAGTTACAGAAGACTCGCCCCTCAACTTTTGCTCACACCGACAGGCCGCTGGAAGCCGATGATTGGCTTCGTGACATTGAAAGGAAACTGATTATTGCTCAGTGCTCAGATCATGAGAAGGTGCTTTATGCGCCACACTACCTTACTGGAGCAGCCGCAGCATGGTGGGAAAACTTCCTACACATGCATCCCAGTGAACACAACATCACCTGGGAAGAGTTCAAGGAAGGCTTCCGTGGGGCACACATCCCCAGAAGCATCCTAAAGATCAAGAAGAGAGAGTTTGATGACCTGAAGCAGAGAGGCATGTCAGTGACAGAATACAATGGCCAGTTTACCCAGCTGTCTCGTTATGCCTACGACGAGCACATGACAGAAAGCAAGAAGATGGAAAAATTCCTGGACGGCCTGGCACCAGCACTAAGATGCCAACTGATTGTGCACACCTTTCCGGATTTTAAGACTCTGGTGGACAAGGCCATCACCTTGGAAAATGAGCGCCGTAGTCTGGAAGATATCCGCAAGCGAAAGAGGGACAAGACGACTCTTGCTCGCAGCAACCGAGGCAAGACTGAGGTCCCAAGGACAGACGCAAGGAGATCCACAACTACTGATCCAAAGCCCGTCGGACAGTTCCATGATAGGGATAAGGAGTACACATACCGTCCAGGGATCACCTGCTATACTTGTGGTCAAGTAGGGCACTATGCTAAGCAGTGCCCAAAGCCGAGGAACTCGGCACCCAAGCCAAACAATGGTGGAAACAATCCAGCCCCCAAGCGCAACAATTTCAACCCCAACAACAACCACAGGAAGGGTCACCTGAACCATGTGACCAGGGAAGAAGCGCAGAATGCCCCAGACATCGTGCTCGGTACGTTCCCTGTCAACACCATACCTGCCACGGTTTTGTTTGATTCTGGAGCTTCCCATTCGTTTGTTTCAAAGAGTTTTGTTTTGCAACATGGTTTTCCGATACTTCCCTTGGAAAAATCTATGATCATCAAGTCCCCCGGAAATAAGCAAATCGCTCAGGGTTACTGCCAAGGAGTGGTCATTGAGTTCGAAGGACTACAATTCCGCGCGAATCTCATCGTGTTGGAAAGTAAAGGACTGGATGTCATTTTAGGGATGGACTGGTTGACCACCAACAAAGGATTCATTGACTGTTTCAATCGGACAGTGATTCTCACTCACCATCACGGCAAGACTATAAGAGTTTCCGCTCAAGAAAGGCCACGATCGCAGCAGCCAAAACTGAACAAAATGGACATTGCAGAACTGAGAAAAGTTCCAGTGGTGTGCGAGTTTCCTGATGTGTTCCCTGAAGAACTACCAGGCATGCCACCAGACCGAGAGATAGAATTCAGCATAGAACTAGCACCTGGCACCGCTCCCATCTATAAGAAGCCGTATAGAATGGCACCCTCAGAATTGGTGGAGTTGAAGAAGCAGATAAAGGAATTATTGGACAAAGGGTTTATTCGAGCCAGCTCCTCACCATGGGGTTCGCCTGTGTTGTTCGCAAAGAAGAAGGATGGGACACTGAGACTGTGTATAGACTATCGAGCCCTCAACATGGTCACCATCAAAAACAAATATCCGATGCCACGGATAAATGATTTGTTTGACCAGCTCGCACAAGCCAAGGTATTTTCAAAGATTGATTTGAGATCGGGATACCATCAACTGAAGGTACGGACAGAAGATATCCCCAAGATAGCATTCACTTCCAGATATGGGTTATACGAGTTTACAATGATGCCTTTTGGACTAACGAACGCCCCCGCATATTTCGTCCACCTCATGAACAAAGTGTTCATGAAATTCATGGACAAATTTGTTGTGGTATTCATTGACGATATTCTGGTTTACTCAAGGACACCAGAAGAGCATGCTGAGCACCTCAGAATTGTTTTGGGAGAATTGAGGAAACATCAGTTGTACGCCAAATTTAGCAAGTGCGAATTTTGGCTAAGACAAGTTGGTTTCTTAGGCCATATACTGAACCAAGAAGGCGTGGCCGTAGACCCAGAAAAAGTCAAAGCCATACTGGACTGGAAGCCACCCGCCAACGTTACTGATGTGCGGAGTTTCCTAGGGATGGCCGGATATTACAGGAGATTTATTGAAGGATTCTCCACTGTGGCAAAACCAATAACACAGTTGCTCAAGAAGGACAAGAAATTCGAATGGACGGAAGCATGCGAGAAAAGCTTCCAAGAACTCAAGAAGAAGCTGACAACCGCACCGGTCTTAACTGTGCCAGACATACACAAGAGTTTCGAAGTTTATTGTGACGCGCCCCGAAAAGGTCTCGGATGTGTACTGATGCAGGATGGCAAAGTTGTCGCATATGCCTCCAGGCAGCTGCGAAAACATGAGGAAAATTACCCAACACATGACTTGGAGCTAGCAGCAGTCATACATGCACTCAAGGAGTGGAGGCACTTTCTGTTGGGAAATCGCTGTGAAATATATACGGACCATAAGAGCCTCAAATATATTTTCACACAGCCGGAGCTGAATTTACGCCAACGACGCTGGTTGGAACTGGTCAAGGACTATGACATCGGTATTCACTACCATCCAGGGAAAGAAAATGTAGTGGCCGATGCCCTTAGTCGAAACCCCAGCCCGGACAATGACGGTCCGCAAAACTTGAGGCCTGAATTTCAGCAAGAATTCACTAGGCTCAACATGATGTTAGTCTCCGAGGGCACCGTATCAAACCTGGAGATACAACCCACCCTGATGGAACAAATTAAGAAGGCTCAACAGGGACATCCCAGCATCAAAGGCATAAAGAAGAAAATGAACCTTGGTAAGGCTTCAGAGTTCGTCACAGACAGTGAAGGAACATTATGGTACGGAGACAGACTTTGTGTACCTAACATTGAGGAACTCAAGCAACAGATCTTGACGGAGAGCCACACCGCTCCATACTCGATCCATCCTGGAGGAACCAAAATGTACAAGGACATTCAGGAAAGATTTTGGTGGCACGGTATGAAAAGAGATATAGCCACATTCATTGCTTGTTGTGATTCATGTCAGCGCATCAAGGCCGAGCACCAAAAGCCAGCAGGGCTACTCCAACCTAACAGGATACCGGAGTGGAAATGGGATGAAATAGGAATGGATTTCATCGTCGGACTACCCCGATCACAACGTGGGAATGACGCCATATGGGTCATCACAGACCGACTAACCAAGGTTGCTCATTTCATTCCCGTGAAGACTACCTACTCCACGCAAAGACTGGCCAAACTTTATCTCTCCCGTATAGTTTGCTTGCATGGAGTCCCAAAGACTATAATATCAGACCGAGGCACCCAATTCGTCTCCAAATTTTGGGATCACCTACAACAAGCTCTGGGCACGCAACTAGCTTTCAGTACAGCATACCACCCTCAGACTGATGGACAAACGGAACGTGTAAACCAGATCCTAGAGGATATGCTAAGAGCCTGTGTGCTCACCTATGGATCCAGTTGGGAAGAGAGTTTGCCGTATGCCGAATTTGCTTACAACAACAGTTACCAAGCCAGCTTGCAAATGGCACCCTTTGAAGCATTGTACGGACGAAGGTGTCGTACCCCACTGAATTGGTCAGAAACAGGTGACAGCCGTATCTTCGGCCCGGACATGCTTAAAGAGGCCGAGGAGAAAGTTAAACAAATCAGAGACAGACTCAAGACAGCGCAGAGCCGACAAAAGAGCTACTATGATCAGAAGCATCGTGAGGTCAGCTTTGAACCCGGTGATTCAGTATACCTCCGAGTATCTCCTATGAGGGGTCTACAGCGGTTCAAAATTAAGGGGAAGCTAGCCCCAAGATTTATTGGACCATTTTGTGTAAAGGCACGAAGAGGCACAGTAGCCTACCAGCTAGACCTACCCAAGGAGCTGTCAGACGTCCATGACGTATTCCACGTCTCACAATTGAGAAAATGTGTGAGTAACCCGGAGAAGCATGTACCTCATGAGAACATTGATATGCAACCAGATCTCACCTACAGAGAAAGACCAGTAAAGATTTTAGAAGAGTCTGAACGGAGGACCCGTCAGAAAACGACAAGGTTTTTCAGGGTTCAGTGGAGCAACCACACTGAGGATGAAGCTACATGGGAAAGGGAAGATTTTCTCCGGGCAGAGTATCCATATCTATTTGAGGATCAGCAGAAATCTCGAGGACGAGATTTTTCCTAAGGGGGTAGGTGTTGTGACACCCAAGTTTTTATTTGGATTTTTCAAAAGATTTTTATTTGACTTGAGGGGAGTGATTTAAATTTTTCTTCAAGAGAACTCTCCCTCTCAAATATTTTTTATGGCAAAAGATTTATTTGGATTCACCCAAGATCTGTCTTTGGTCTTGGAGGTTCTTGCTTTTTATTTTGACTCAAGACAAAATGCTTTTCACTTGGGAAAAAATGCCTTTTGAAAATCTCTTTGAAAATTGCACTATGGCTTTTGGAATAATCCTTTGCCACTTTCAACAATTCCTTCTTGCCATGGCCTTAGTGTAAATCCTCTCTCCTAACCCTTCCCTCACCTTTGGACCATGTTTTGCATATAATCTAGCAAGTTGAACCTCCCCATGTGATTATTTCCACTTAAATCTTATTCAAAAAAATTTCTGTCTTCTATTCTAGCCATTGGTGATTTACAAAGGAACTCCATTCTCTGTTTTGTTTCTTGCCCCCAAACCTTTTTCCCCTTCTAGTCCTTTGAACCCTCAACCAAGATCCATGAAGATCCACCGGTCTTCAGTTCAAATTTTTCAAACTACACTTGCTGCAAGTTTGGACCAGATTTGTCAAATTTGGTGAAATTCATTCAAAACCTTCTCCAAAAATTCCAAGTAAAATCAGGCAGCCTCTGGGTGCATTAAGTGGTCACATCACCAAGTTACAGCCCCAGAAAAATTTATCTCATAGCCAAATCCTTCTGTCGAACACCTGCAGTGCATGGTCATTGTCAAGTTCAGAGATTCAGAGAACAGTTCAGTGGCTCACTGTCGTTTTCTTCAGAGATGGTTGTCGATCTCGACAGTGGCCCGATGTCGCCTTGCTCCTCGTCCCCTCCCCCTTGTTCCTGCACCGCACGAACGCCTGGCACCTTGCGGGCGTCGGCGATGAGCAGCAGAAGGTGCGCCGCCCCGTGACCGACGCCGGCGGCGGCTTTGCGGACGCTAGCGGGAGGCACGGCGCCGACGACGCCACCCAGCGCCGCCCAAACCACCGGAGCTCGCCGCGTGGCCTTCCACTCCCCCGAACGCGCTGCCACCCTCGTCGTGAACCGCAGGGCGCGGAGCGCGCTCTCTGCCGCCGTCGAGCCCGTGCGGTCACCTCACCGTGGACCGACGCCATTACGCCAAGACCAACTCCGTTTAGCTGTGGAATGACTCCAGTAACCTCCACTGATGCTGCCTGGCCACTCAAACCTCCTGCCAATCCACTGCATCGCCGTAATTGCTCACCAGAGATTCTCCGTTCACGGCCACCCCGTTGATCCGCCTATAAATAGAGGCCCCGAGCTTCAACTCGAGCACCCACCATCCCTGCACTCTACCTAGAGCACGCCTAGCCACTGGAAGAGCCCCGAGGAGGTCTCCTTCCTCGACTCCGGCCGCCGCGACCCGCCACGGGATCCAGCTCGATTCGCCCCCGTGCGTGCACCTCCGCCTCCATTCTCTTGCCAGTAGCTTCACCATGCATCCCTCTTTCTGACCCGCGCTTCAATTCAAAGTTTGCAGCCCTCCACCGGAGTTCTCCATCCTCACCCGAGCCGCCGTCCGCCGGAGAAAGTGTCGCCGTCGACGTGGTGCTCCCCGTTGGTCGAGTCTACCACCCACCGACGCGGAAGAAGACGCTGAAGCTCTTGGTACCCTCCGATCCTCCTAACTCGCCGTGGTTCGACGCTGGCGTCCACCGCAGTCTTCGGGCGCCGACGAGCTTTTCAAACCTGACATGTGGACCCCGCGTGTCAGCCTCTGTTTTATTCCCCCTCGAACCGTTTTCTGTTGGCGCCTTCGGGCAAAATATGCTTTCCCTCTTGAGCTTGCGCATTTCCAATCGAACCGTTTTCTGTTTTCTCAGTTAAAACCCTGGAACTTTTCTGTTTCATTACAGATAAGTCCCTGGACAGAAACCTTTATAACTTATTAATAGAAAGGGATGTTTGAGTGATTCTTTTTCTGACAATCTTCAAATTTTGTCTAGTTTCTTATGGGATTTATTTGAAAAATATTTGGAGAAGTTTCTGTGCACCCATTGGTTTTCACGTTAGTGCCCGTTTTCGTGATTGCCGTAGGTTCCGGAAGAGGTGACGGAGCCGCGAACTTCGCCGAGCTAGACTCCGACTTCTCCGAACCAGGCAAGCATGTTTGAACGTTTGATATGATAAGTGTTTTGCATGTTTGCTTGAAGGTTTGTGCGTGGCATATGAGTGTCGGTAAATACCTCATTGCTTGTAAGGCAACTACCCGCATGTTCCAAAGTTGCGATGATCTCTGATGAGAGATGGCCTAATCATGTGGTGACATGAAGGGCAGCAAGGTGGTACTGTTGTAGCATACCAGCCTTGCGTCATCCAACTTTCTCCGACGTTAACATGGACGGAGTCACGTTATCGTTCTTTTCCCCGCATGTTCCATAGTTGTGATGATCTCTGATGAGAGATGGCCTAATCATGTGGTGACATGAAGGGCAGCAAGGTGGTACTGTTGTAGCATACCAGCCTTGCGTCATCCGACTATTTCCGGCGTTAACGTGGATGGAGTCACGTTATCGTTCTTTCCCCCTTCCGTGCTACCACATGTTTCATTTGCCAGGATGCGGTTTAGTAAGTTGGTAACCTCTTTCCGTGTACACATCAAACAGAGAGGCCGGGATGATGGTACCTTGGCCCAGGATTAAAGCCAGTCATCCGGTCAGGGGGCATGGGTGTTTCCGGTTGGGACCGAGAGGGGGGGCACCCCCTTAGAGCGCGCGTATAGAAATTTGATCCCATGCTACGCGAGGTTGTAGCCTCCCCGTCTCAAGGTTTTTCTTGAACGTTGCCGAGGGTGATCCCTGGCTTCGGAAGGTTGAATTGGGTGTGTACTGGTTAGACGTGTTTCTTCCAAAACACCGTAGACGGAACTAGTCCCCGTGACTACTGAAATCCGTTGGCTGTGGTTAAGTACAAACTCTGCAGAGTCAATTCCTTCCAAATCATCTTATCCATGATCAAGTAGCATAATCAGTATACCCATATCTATCCGCGTGGTAAACTTGTCCCCGGTGAAAAAGCTCAAGTGGTAAATCCAGTTTAATTATTATTCCTGTGGATGGACTAACTTTATATTTGCCTCGTGCTTGTGATGATTTATGTTCCCGAACTATTGAACTATTGAGCTACAATATAAGCCCTTTATGTGACGTCGCGCAGACGTCCGACTGTGGCGTGTCTATGTTTTCTTACTTCAATATAAGCCCTTTATGTGGTGTCGCCTCGACGCCCGACTGTGGCATTACTATTCTGCATTTTCCGCTCGAGGAGTCATTCAGACACTCGTTTGGCACCAGCATTATTATTCTGCATTTTCCGCTCGAGGAGTCATTCAGACACTCGTTTGGCACCAGCATTATTATTCTGCATTTTCCGCTCGAGGAGTCATTCAGACACTCGTTTGGCACCATCATTATTATTCTTGCATTTTCCGCTCGAGGAGTCATTCAGACCCTCGCTTGGCACCAGTATTACTATTCGGCATTTTCCGCTCGAGGAGTCTTTCAGACACTCGTTTGGTACCAGTATTACTATCCTGCAGTTTCCTCTCGAGGAGTTATTCAGACCCTCGTTTGGCACCCAGTATTTACTATCTCTATGTCTGAACGCACTGGTTAAATTGTTCATATGCTTCATGTTTACATTTGTTATATCTTATGTCCGAACTGTCTTGCGAGCACTTTCATAGTACTCACCTGGCTTGTTGATTTGGCCAGATGTTGATGAAGGCGATCTCTTGGATGAAGAGTTTGATAGCGCGTCCGACGCCTAGAGGAGTCCCAGTCAGTCCTGCGCGATCCCGGATATTGGTCACTTGTATTATATACGCTTCCGCCACCCGCAATAAGTCTCCTCGAGCCTCACTCCGACGCTCGAAGAGCTGTAGTCTTCAGGAGTCATATCACTCGCTTCGCGGTGATATTTCCACCACTGTCATTATCGTGAGTTAGTAGTTATGCCACCCTATCCGCCGTCTTGTTTTTTGGCGTGCATGTAATAATTGTTGGGCAGTCTCCGCTCAACTTTGTATTATATTCAGTACTCCTGGTATTTTTCTTCTGTGACCATGATATTGTCTACCAGTGAGAAGGAATTCTTCCTCGCTGGTCCGTAAAGGGATTGGTCTCTCAATAATTATTTTATTGAAAAACCGGTCGTGACATCGGCGGGCCCCAACAACCGGCGGAGATGCCGGCGAGCGTAGACACTGAGGGCTGGGACCAGAGCCCAGCCAGATTACGATTGTACCCCCGGGGGGTAGGCCTATATAAACCCCCCGGAGCACCCATGCAAAGGGTTGGCTTCTGAGCATAGCACACACACCATAGAGAGAGAGAAGTGAGAGCTAGCCTTGTTCTCCTTCTCCCTTGAACCCAACAGCTCTAGGAGCGATTGTAGCTACTTTTACTGATCTAGTGATCATGCGGAGACCCCGCAGAGCAGGACTAGGGGTGTTATCTACTCGGGGAGCCCCGAACCTGGGTAAGATCCGCCGGCGTGCATGTCTTCGCCTCATCCCGTTTCCAGGCACCGGCGATGTCTTATTGGCACCCACAATGATAAGCCACCCGTTGGCATATGTCGCACCAACCACCCGACAACTGCCTATGTTGCCAAGTCCATCTTCAACACTGAAGACAATGGCCCCGTCACCAACTCTGATGCTAATGATGAGGATGACTCTGCTCCCACCTACTGCTTCATGGCACATGGTGCCAAGGGTATGACACCAAAGGCTTCAGAATGGATTATGGACAGTGGATGCACTAACCACATGACTGGTGATCGAAGTCTTCTGATGGATTCAACCCTACGTCCATCTGACAAGAGTCACATCACATTTGCTGACACTGGTAAAAGCAAGGTATTGGGTCTAGGTAGAGTTGCAATGTCAAAGGATCAGCACATGGATAAAGTGATGCTTGTTGAATCCCTTGGTTTCAACTTAATGTCTGTCTCAATGCTTTGTGACTTAAACATGATTGTGATATTTGGAAAATATCATTGCCTTGTGCTTATGGAATCTGACAAATCTCTAGTCTTTGAAGGGTATCAAAAAGATGATCTGTACATGGTAGATTTCTCAGCAGGACCACAGTTGGCCGTATGTCTTCTAGCAAAAGTTTCAGAGTGCTGGCTCTGGCATCGGAGGCTAGGGCATGCTGGCATGAGGAACTTGTACACACTCGCAAAGAAGAAACATGTCTTGGCATCGAGGGCGTCAAGTTCAAGAAGGATCATCTGTGTGGTGCCTGCGAAGCTGGAAAGATGACTATGGCCAAGCATCCCTCGAAGACAATCATGACGACGACTCGTCCCTTCGAGTTGCTTCACATGGACTTATTTGGCCCTACACACTACTCTACTCTTACTACCACTGCTTGCCTCTATGGCTTTGTCATTGTTGATGATTACTCAAGATATACATGGGTGCAAATAATCCTCTACAAGAATGAAGTGCAGGATGTCTTCAGACGATTCAACAATCGTGCCATGACGAACTATGGCATCAAGATCAAGCACATCAGAAGTGACAACGGCACAGAGTTCAAGAACACCGGCCTCGACACTTATCTTGATACATTGGGCATCACTCATGAGTTCTCAGCTCCATACACATCTTAGCAGAATGGCATCGTTGAGCGCAAGAACAGAACCCTCATTGAGATGGCTTGGACGATGCTTGATGAGTACAAGACTCCAAGGAAGTTCTGGCCTGAAGCCTTTGATACTGCAGGCCACGTCATCAACCGTGTTTATCTTCACAAGCTTCTAAAGAAGACATCCTATGAGCTCCTAACTGGTAAGAAGCCAAATTTCAGTTACTTCAGAGTATTTGGTGCTAGGTGCTGGATCAAGGATCCACATCACAATTCAAAATTTGCACCGAAAGCACATGAATGTTTTATGCTTGGCTATGGAAAGGATTCACACTCCTACACAGTCTTCAACCTCTTTCACTATAAAGTGGTTGAAACTGTGGATGTGCGGTTCGATGAGACTAACGGCTCGCAAAGAGAGCACCTGCCAAATGTGCTAGATGAAGTCTCACATAGTGAATCGATCAAGCTTATGGGTACTGGAGAAATCATACCTTCAAAGGTACAGGCTGAAGAAGAAATCATCATTTCTGCACCTAATCAACCTGAAGACACTACTCAGCCCGAAGCCAATACTGAAGACGAAGACAATGATCAGCAAGGGCAAAATATTCGTCCAGTTCATCCTCGTGTTGTAAATGAAGTATAGATTGAGAAGATAATTGATAGCTTCAATGCACCTGGTCCACGCACTCGTTCAAGAGCAACACAACTAGCAAATTTTTGTTGGCACTTTGCATTTTTCTCTATATCTGAACCCAAGGAAGTTGCTGAAGCCTTCATGGAACCTGAATGGATTCAAGCTATGCAAGAAGTGTTGGGGAAAGTAGTAATTTCAAAAAATTTCCTACGCACACGCAAGACCATGGTCATGCATAGCAACGAGAGGGGAGAGTGTCGTCTACGTACCCTCGTAGACCGTAAGCGGAAGCATTATGACAACGCGGTTGATGTAGTCGTACGTCTTCACGATCGACCGATCCTCAGTACCGAATGTACGGCACCTCCGCGTTCAGCACACGTTTAGCTCGGTGACGTCCCGCGAACTCACGATCCAGAGCTTCAGGGAAGAGCTTCGTCAACACGACGGCGTGGTGACGGTGTTGATGAAGTTACCGATGCAGGGCTTCAATTAAGCACCACTACGATATGACAAAGGTGGATTATGGTGGAGGGGGGCACCGCACACGGCTAAGAGATCAATGATCAATTGTTGTGTCTTGGGGTGCCCCCTGCCCCCGTATATAAATGAGCTAGGGGAAGGCGGCCGGCCAAGGAGGATGGCGCGCCAAGGGGGGAGTCCTACTCCCACTGGGAGTAGGACTCCTTCTTTCCTAGTAGGAGTAGGAGAAGGGGAAAGGGAAGGAGAGAGGAGGAAGGAAAGGGGGGCGCCACCCCCTCCTAGGCCAATTCGGACTAGAGGGGGAGGGGGCGCGCGGCCTGCCCTGGCCGCCCCTCCTCTTCTCCACTAAGGCCCAATAGGCCCATTACACTCCCCGGGGGGTTCCGGTAACCCCCCCGGTACTCCGGTATATGTCCGAAACCTCCCGAAACACTCCCGATGTCTGAACATAGTCGTCCAATATATCGATCTTTACGTCTCGACCATTTCGAGACTCCTCGTCATGTCCTCGATCTCATCCGGGACTCCAAACTACCTTCGGTACATCAAAACACATAAACTCATAGTACAAATCGTCACCGAACGTTAAGCGTGCGGGCCCTACGGGTTAGAGAACTATGTAGACATGACCGAGACACGTCTCCGGTCAATAACCAATAGCGGAACCTGGATGCTCATATTGGCTCCTACATATTCTACGAAGATCTTTATCGGTCAAACCGCATAGAAACATACGTTGTTCCCTTTGTCATCGGTATGTTACTTGCCCGAGATTCGATCGTTGGTATCTCAATACCTAGTTCAATCTCGTTACCGGCAAGTCTCTTTACTCGTTCCATAATGCATAATCCCGCAACTAACTCATTAGTCACATTGCTTGCAAGGCTTATAGTGACGTGCATTACCGAGAGGACCCAGAGATACCTCTCTGACAATCGGAGTGACAAATCCTAATCTTGATCGATGCCAACTCAACAAGTACCATCGGAGACACCTGTAGAGCACCTTTATAATCACCCAGTTACGTTGTGACGTTTGGTAGCACACAAAGTGTTCCTCCGGTATTCGGGAGTTGCATAATCTCATAGTCATAGGAACATGTATAAGTCATGAAGAAAGCAATAGCAACATACTAAACGATCAAGTGCTAAGCTAACGGAATGGGTCAAGTCAATCACATCATTCTCTAATGATGTGATCCCATTAATCAAATGTCAACTCATGTCTATGGCTAGGAAACTTAACCATCTTTGATTCAACGAGCTAGTCAAGTAGAGGCATACTAGTGACACTCTGTTTGTTTATGTATTCACACATGTACTAAGTTTTCGGTTAATACAATTCTAGCATGAATAATAAACATTTATCATGATATAAGGAATATAAATAACAACTTTATTATTGCCTCTAGGGCATATTTCCTTCACTTGGGATCCAGGTGATGCAGCCGGAGATGGGATTAACACCCATAGTTCACATCGCCATGTGGCCAACACTCAAAGGGTTTACTAGAGTCAGTAATCTAGTTCACATCGCCATGTGATTAACACCCAAAGAGTACTAAGGTGTGATCATGTTTTGCTTGTGAGAGAAGTTTAGTCAACGGGTCTGCCAAATTCAGATCCGTATGTATTTTGCAAATTTCAATGTCTACATTGCTCTACACGGAGCTACTTTAGCTAATTGCTCCC
Source organism: Triticum aestivum (assembly GCF_018294505.1). Lineage (NCBI taxonomy): Eukaryota > Viridiplantae > Streptophyta > Magnoliopsida > Poales > Poaceae > Triticum > Triticum aestivum. Next base: position 478,770,355 of record NC_057805.1, read on the forward strand.
ACTTTCAATATGTATCCAGATTGAGACTTAGAGTCATCTAGATCAGTGTCAAAACTTGCATCGACGTACCCTTTACGACGAACCTTTTGTCACCTCCATAATCGAGAAACATATCCTTATTCCACTAAGGATAATTTTGACCGCTGTTCAGTGGTCTACTCCTAGATCACTATTGTACTCCCTTGCCAAACTCAGTGTAGGGTATACAATAGATCTAGTACACAGCATGGCATACTTTATAGAACCTATGGCTGAGGCATAGGGTATGACTTTCATTCTCTTTCTATCTTCTGCCCCGGTCGGGCTTTGAGTCTTACTCAATTTCACACCTTGTAACACAGGCAATAACTCTTTCTTTGACTGTTCCATTTTGAACTACTTCAAAATCTTGTCAAGGTATGCACTCATTGAAAAAACTTATCAAGCGTCTTGATCTATCTCTATAGATCTTGATGCTAAATATGTAAGCAGCTTCACCGAGGTCTTTCTTTGAAAAAACACCTTTCAAATACTCCTTTATGCTTTCCAGAAAATTCTACATTATTTCTGATCAACAATATGTCATTCACATATATTTATCAGAAATGCGGTAGTGCTCCCACTCACTTTCTTGTAAATACAGGCTTTACCGCAAGTCTGTATAAAACTATATGCTTTGATCAACTCATCAAAGCGTATATTCCAACTCCGAGATGCTTGCACCAGTCCATAGATGGATCGCTGGAGCTTGCACTTTTTGTTAGCACCTTTACGATCGACAAAACCTTCTGGTTGCATCATATACAACTCTTCTTTAAGAAATCCATTAAGGAATGTAGTTTTGACATCCATTTGCCAGATTTCATAAAATGTGGCACCTTGCTAACATGATTCAGACAGACTTAAGCATCGCTACGAGTGAGAAAATCTCATCATAGTCAACTCCTTGAACTTTGTCAAAACCATTTTCGACAAGTCTAGCTTTGTAGATAGTAACACTACTATCAGTGTCCGTCTTCCTCTTGAAGATCCATTTATTTTCTATGGCTTGCCGATCATCAGGCAAGTCAACCAAAGTCCACACTTTGTTCTCATACATGGATCCCATCTTAGATTTCACGGCCTTAAGCCATTTTGCGGAATCTGGGCTCATCATCGCTTCCTCATAGTTCGTAGGTTCGTCATAGTCAAGTAACATGACCTCCAGAACATGATTACCGTACCACTCTGGTGCGGATCTCACTCTGGTTGACCTACGAGGTTTGGTAGTAACTTGATCTAAAGTTACATGATCATCATCATTAGCTTCCTCACTAATTGGTGTAGGAGTCACAGGAACAGATTTCTGTGATGAACTACTTTCCATTAAGGGAGCAGGTACAGTCACCTCATCAAGTTCTACTTTCCTCCCACTCACTTCTTTCGAGAGAAACTCCTTCTCTAGAAAGGATCCATTCTTAGCAACGAATGTCTTGCCTTTGGATCTGTGATAGAAGGTGTAACCAACTGTCTCCTTTGGGTATCCTATGAAGACACATTTCTCCGATTTTGGGTTTGAGCTTATCATGATGAAACTTTTTCACATAAGCATCGCAACCCTAAACTTTAAGAAACGACAACTTTGGTTTCTTGCCAAACCACAGTTCATATGGTGTCGGCTCAACGGATTTAGATGGTGCCCTATTTAACGTGAATGCAGCTGTCTCTAATGCATAACCCCAAAACGATAGTGGTAAATCGGTAAGAGACATCATAGATTGCACCATATCTATTAAAATACGGTTACGATGTTCGGACACACCATTACGCTATGGTGTTCCAGGTGGCGTGAGTTGCGAAACTATTCCGCATTGGTTCAAATGAAGACCAAACTCGTAACTCAAATATTCTCCTCCACAATCAGATCGTAGAAACTTTATTTTCTTGTTACGATGATTTTCCACTTCACTCTGAAATTATATGAACTTTTCAAATGTTTCAGACTTATGTTTCATCAAGTAGATTTACCCATATCTGCTCAAATCATCTGTGAAGGTCAGAAAATAACGATACCCGCCGCGAGCCTCAACACTCATCGGATCGCATAGATCAGTATGTATTATTTCCAATAAGTCAGTTGCTTGCTCCATTGTTCTAGAGAACGGAGTCTTAGTCATCTTGCCCATAAGGCATGGTTCGCAAGATTTAAGTGATTCATAATCAAGTGATTCCAAAATCCCATGAGCATGTAGTTTCTTCATGCGCTTTACACCAATATGACCTAAACGGCAGTGCCACAAGTAAGTTGCACTATCATTATTAACTTTGCATCTTTTGGCTTCAATATTATGAATATGTGTATCACTACGATCGAGATCCAACAAACCATTTGCATTGGGTGTATGACCATAGAAGGTTTTATTCATGTAAACAGAACAACAATTATTCTCTAACTTAAATGAATAACCATATTGCAATAAACATGATCATATCATATTCATGCTTAACGCAAACACCAAATAACATTTATTTAGGTTCAACACTAATCCCGAAAGTATAGGGAGTGTGCGATGATGATCTTATCAATCTTGGAACCACTTCCAACACACATCGTCACTTCACCCTTAACTAGTCTCTGTTCATTCTTCAACTCCCGTTTCGAGTTACTAATCTTAGCAACTGAACTAGTATCAAATACTGAGGGGTTGCTATAAACACTAGTAAAGTACACATCAATAACATGTATATAAAATATATACCTTTGTTCACTTTGCCATCCTTCTTATCCGCCAAATACTTGGGGCAGTTCGCTTCCAGTGGCCAGTCCCTTTGCAGTAGAAGCACTCAGTCTCAGGCTTAGGTCCAGACTTGGGCTTCTTCAATTGAGCAGCAACTTGCTTGTCGTTCTTCTTGAAGTTCCCCTTCTTCCCTTTGCCCTTTTCTTGAAACTAGCGGTCTTGTCAACCATCAACACTTGATGCTTTTCTTGATTTCTACCTTCATCGATTTCAGCATCACGAAGAGCTTGGGAATCGTTTCCGTTATCCCTTGCATATTATAGTACATCACGAAGTTCTAGCAACTTGGTGATAGTGACTAGAGAACTCTGTCAATCACTATCTTATCTGGAAGACTAACTCCCACTTGATTCAAGTGATTGTAGTACTCAGACATTTTGAGCACATGCTCACTAGCTGAGAAATTCTCCTCCATCTTGTAGGCAAAGTGCTTGTCAAAGGTCTCATACCTTTCAACATGGGCATGAGTCTGAAATACCAATTTCAACTCTTGGAACATCTCATATGCTCCATGGCGTTCAAAACGTCTTTGAAGCCCCGATTCTAAGCCGTAAAGCATGGTGCACTAAACTATCAAGTAGTCATCATATCAGGCTTGCCAAACGTTCATAACGTCTGCATCTGCTCCTGCAATTGGTCTGTCACCTAGCGGTGCATCAAGGACATAATTCTTCTGTGCAGCAATGAGGATAATCCTCAGATCATGGATCCAATCTGCATCATTGCTACAAACATCTTTCAACTTAGTTTTCTCTAGGAACATATCAAAAATAAAACAGGGGAGCTAAACATGAGCTATTGATCTACAACATAGATATGCTAATACTACCAGGACTAATTAAGTTCATGATAAATTAAAGTTCAATTAATCATATTGCTTAAGAACTCCCACTTAGATAGACATCTATCTTATCATCTAAGTGATCACGTGATCCAAATCAACTAAACCATAACCGATCATCACGTGAAATGGAGTAGTTTTCAATGGTGAACATCACTATGTTGATCATATCTACTATATGATTCACGTTCGACCTTTCGGTCTCAGTGTTCCGAGGCCATATCTGCATATGCTAGGCTCGTCAAGTTCAACCCGAGTATTTTTGCGTGTGCAAAACTGGCTTGCACCCGTTGTATGTGAACGTAGAGCTTATCACACCCGATCATCACGTGCTGTCTCGGCACGACGAACTTTGGCAACGGTGCATACTCAGGGAGAACACTTGTACCTTGAAATTTAGTGAGAGATCATCTTATAATGCTACCGTCAATCAAAGCAGAATAAGATGCATAAAGGATAAACATCACATGCAATCAATATAAGTGATATGATATGGCCATCATCATCTTGTGCCATTGATCTCCATCTCCAAAGCACCGTCATGATCACCATTGTCACCGGCGCGACACCTTGATCTCCATCGTAGCATCGTTGTCGTCTCGCCAACTATTGCTTCTACGACTATCGCTACCGCTTAGTGATAAAGTAAAGCAATTACAGGGCGATTGCATTGCATACAATAAAGAGACAACCATATGGCTCCTGCCAGTTGCCGATAACTCTATTACAAAACATGATCATCTCATATAATAAAATATAGCATCATGTCTTGACCATATCACATCACAATATGCCCTACAAAAACAAGTTAGACGTCCTCTACTTTGTTGTTGCAAGTTTTACGTGGCTGCTATGGGCTGAGCAAGAACCGTTCTTACCTACGCATCAAAACCACAACAATATTTCGTCAAGTTAGTGCTGTTTTAACCTTCTCAAGGACGGGGCGTAGTCACACTCGGTTCAACTAAAGTTGGAGAAACTGACACCCGCCAGCCACCTGTGTGCAAAGCACGTCGGTAGAACCAGTCTCGCGTAAGCGTACGCGTAATGTCGGTCCGGGTCGTTTCATCCAACAATACCGCCGAACCAAAGTATGACATGCTGGTAAGAAGTATGACTTGTATCGCCCACAACTCACTTGTGTTCTACTCGTGCATATAACATCTACGCATAAACCTGGCTCTGATACCACTGTTGGGGAATGTAGTAATTTCAAAAAATTTACTACGCACACGCAAGATCATGGTGATGCATAGCAACGAGAGGGGAGAGTGTCTTCTGCGTACCCTCGTAGACCATAAGCGGAATCGTTATGACAACGCGGTTGATGTAGTCGTATGTCTTCACGATCGACCGATCCTCAGTACCAAACATACAACACCTCTGTGTTCAGCACACGTTCAGCTCGGTGACATCTCGCGAACTGACGATCCAGTAGAGCTTCGGGGAAGAGCTTCGTCAGCATGACGGCGTGGTGACGGTGTTCATGGAGTTGCCGACGCTGGGCTTCGCCTAAGCACCGCTATGATATGACCGAGGTGGATTATGGTGGAGGGGGGCACCGCACACGGCTAAGAGATCAATGATCAATTGTTGTGTCTTGGGGTGCCCCCCTGCCCCAGTATATAAAGGAGCTAGGGGGAAGGCGGCCGACCAAGGAGGAGGGCGCGCCAAGGGGGAGTCCTACTCCCACCGGGAGTAGGACTCCTTCTTTCCTAGTAGGAGTAGGAGAAGGGGAAAGGGAAGGAGAGAGGAGGAAGGAAAGGGGGGCGCTGCCCCCCTCCTTGTCCAATTCGGACTAGAGGAGGAGGGGACGCGCGGCCTGCCCTGGCCGCCCCTCCTCTTCTCCACTAAGGCCAAATAGGCTCATTACACTGCCCGGGGGTTCCAGTAACCCCCCGGCACTCCGATATATGTTCGAAACCTCCCGAAACGATTCCAGTGTCCGAACATAGTCGTCCAATATATCGATCTTTACGTCTCGACCATTTTGAGACTCCTCGTCTTGTCCCCGATCTCATCCGAGACTCCGGACTACCTTCGGTACATCAAAACGCATAAGCTCATAATACAAATCATCACCGAACGTTAAGCGTGCGGACCCTACGGGTTCGAGAACTATGTAGACATGACCGAGACACGTCTCCGGTCAATAACCAATAGCGGAACCTGGATGCTCATATTGGCTCCTACATATTCTACGAAGATCTTTATCGGTCAAACCGCATAACAACATACGTTGTTCCCTTTGTCATCGGTATGTTACTTGCCCGAGATTCGATCATCGGTATCTCAATACCTAGTTCAATCTCGTTACCGGCAAGTCACTTTACTCGTTCCGTAATGCATCATCCCGCAACTAACTCATTAGTCACATTGCTTGCAAGGCTTATAGTGACGTGCATTACCGAGAGGGCCCAGAGATACCTCTCCGACAATCGGAGTGACAAATCCTAATCTTGATCTATGCCAACTCAACAAGTACCATCGGAGACACCTGTAGAGCACCTTTATAATCACCTAGTTAGGTTGTGACGTTTGGTAGCACACAAAGTGTTCCTCCGGTATTCAGGAGTTGCATAATCTCATAGTCATAGGTACATGTATAAGTCATGAAGAAAGCAATATCAGTATACTAAACAATCAAATGCTAAGCTAACGGAATGGGTCAAGTCAATCATATCATTCTCTAATGATGTGATCCTGGTAATCAAATGACAACTCATGTCTATGGCTAGGAAACTTAACCATCTTTGATTCAATGAGCGAGTCAAGTAGAGGCATACTAGTATTCACACATGTACTAAGTTTCCGGTTAATACAATTATAGCATGAATAATAAACATTTATCATGATATAAGGAAATATAAATAACAACTTTATTGTTGCCTCTAGGGCATATTTCCTTCAAGAAGAGCTTTAACAGTTCGAGCTGAACAATGTGTGGGAATTGGCTAAGCGTCCTGATCCTGGCAAGCACAATATCATAGGCACCAAATGGATCTATCGCAACAAACAAGATGAGCATGGTCAAGTGGTCAGAAAGAAGGCTCGTCTCGTTGCTCAAGGATACACTCAAGTTGAAGGGATTGACTTCGATGAAACATTTTCTCCGGTGGCTAGGCTTGAAGCCATTCGCATACTGCTAGTCTATGCCAACCATCACAACATCCTCCTGTACCAAATGGATGTGAAGAGTGCTTTTCTCAATGGCAAGATTGAAGAAGTGTATGTTGCACAACCACCTGGCTTTGCAGACCTAAAACATCCTGACATGGTATACAAGCTCAATAAGGCACTGTATGGCCTCAAACAAGCCCCTCGCGCTTGGTATGACACACTCAAAGACTTCCTGAAGAGCAAAGGCTTCAAACCTGGTTCCCTGGATCCCACTCTCTGCACGAAGACATACGATGGTGAACTGTTTGTATGCCAGATCTATGTGGATGACATTATCTTCGGCTGCACTGACAAGAGATACAGTGATGAGTTTGGACACATGATGCAAGAGGAATATCAGATGTCCATGGTGGGTGAGCTGAAATTCTTCCTCGGTCTTCAAATCCGTCAGCAGAGCAACGACATCTTCATATCACAAGAGAAATACCTCAAAGATTGCCTGAAGAAGTTTGGAATGCAAGACTGCAAAGGGTACACGACGCCAATGCCAACCAAAGGTCAATTGGGTCCCGACGATAATGGTAAAGAGTTCGATCAAAAGGTATACCGCTCCATGACTGGTTCTTTACTCTATTTATGTGCATCTAGGCCAGATGTAATGCTTAGCGTTTGCATGTGTACCTGATTCCAAGCGGCACCAAAGGAATCGCATCACTTAGCAGTGAGGAGAATTCTTCGATATTTGGCTTACACCCCAACACTAGGATTATGGTATCCAAAGGGCTCAGAGTTTGATCTAGTTGGATTCTCAGATGCTGATTATGCTGGTGACAAGTTTGATCGCAAGTCCACATCAGGCACATGCCATTTTCTTGGGCGATCTCTTGTCTGTTGGTCTTCAAAGAGGCAGAACTGTGTATCCCTCTCCACTGCTGAATCTGAATACATTGTTGCTGGATCTTGCTGCGCTCAGCTTCTATGGATGAAGTAAACTCTCAAGGACTATGGCATCCATATGAAGCAAGCGCCACTTTACTGTGACAATGAAAGCGCCATCAAGATTGCCAACAACCCTGTCCAGCACTCGAAGACAAAGCACATTCAGATCCGTCATCACTTTCTCAGAGATCATGTCATGAAGGAAGAATTGATATCATTCACGTCAACACTAAAGAGCAATTGACAGATATCTTCATAAAGCCCTTGTATGAGAAAAGGTTTTGCAACTTACGGTGTGAGCTAAATATCTTAGAATCCTCGAATGTCCTATAATTGGACACACATCCTAACGCTTACGCATATTGATGACTTAGATGTGCAACACACGAAGTAACATATATCTTCAATCAATGAAAACATACACTCTAAGTGTGAATACATTAACATGGAATTTGACTTCGGAGCGCCACGATAATTGTGCGTCGTGTCTGAGTCTAATAATTCCTATACGGTGGGTAACGCCACCACCAAATTCTTTTGATATGTTTCAATTGGCGTCACAATTTCTTATTCTTCGCATTTGATTTGTCTTCAACATTGATTTATCTTCACGTTTATCTTCACAATGTTGATTTGGTCTTATGCTGATATATACATATATTCATGTTCTCTCCTCTACAGCATTCACTTATGGCTATGTCTTCATACTTGAATTCTTATTGATCTAAGTGAATGTGATCGGACCCTAACCCCTTCTGTGCTTCGACCTTAAATTCTATCTATCCAAATCATATGCATTCTGTTGACACTAGATTTTGGCATGGTCAAAAACATAATTAAGAAGGCTTCAAATGGAAAAGTGCTCAAAGTGAGAAAGTTCCGTATCGTCAAAAGGAGAAACTTTGATATTTGGGCCGTAGCCATCCGATCTCATCTCTAAGGCCGAAGTTGTGTTTGAAGTACTGAGATTTTGTATTCAGAACACTATTTGGCTGATTACGCCCCCAAGATGGCGTCATATGGGAAAAGTTTCTACACAGTTTATCTTCATCTCGTCGAAACGATCGATTTTCATATAAAAAACGTCTAAATCGGAGTTCATATGCAAAAGTAAGAGCCAAAACGGTGTGCTGCATAAGTCTGCCCCGGAAGTTCCGGGCAAAACTTCCGGGGAGGTTCCGGGCTAAACAGAAACTTTGCACTTGGGGCGCCCCGAAAACTTGAATTTTAACATTATTTACAGATTTGCGGAACCGATTTCGATATTAAGAAGACCTCGGATGAAAAAGTGATCAACTAAGGGATTTGTCTGCATTGCAAGATGTACAACTTCACTTTTGGGACCATTGCGATCCGAAGCCATATGCGACTTGCAGGAGCTGTGCAAGAGGGCTACTTGATGTAATTTTAGCCCGGAAGTTCCGGGCTAACCGGAAGTTCCGGCCCTCGTAGTCCGAGTTAGGTTATCTTTTGATGTTTTGGACGGGATTTGAGTCCTTTTCTTGTACGGAAAGTCCAGCCGCCTCATATATATGTAAGAGGTGACGGCCGATTGAATAACAACACACAATCGCAACACATCTACCACTTTTTTATCTACATTTCGTCCTCCCCCTGTTCTTGCTCCCTCGTTCTTCATCGTTCTTTGTGTTGGAGAGCTATGAATCCCGAGGCTCTAGGGGCGGCTTGACCGACCTAGGGAGGCCCATAGCCGCCGAACTCCCCGACGGGGTCCCTCCCGGGAGTGTGGGGTTTCGGGTCTTCAAAAGTTCTCTCCGGTCGTCTTGCGAATCGCGCTTCCGGTGAGACTCCTTCGACGTGAGCTGCGGTGCATCACCCCCGACGTCGAGGGTACACGTGACGTGTTCGTGTGCGAACACACTTTTTGGCGACTCCGCTGGGGAAAAGATCAATCATCATCATCATCCATCATGTCTGGCAACGACAAGATTCCCAAGCCCTCGAAAATCGACGCCGATAACATAATCAAGCCCAATTTTGAGGAGTTATCGGAGGAACATCGCCAAGCTTATGAGGAGTACAAGAAGGCGTGTGAAGAGAAGGAGATGCAGGAGTTCCTTGCTAAGTTCAAAAAGGATCGTCAAGGCAATATCACTCCGGTTGGAGAAATCAAGTTTCCTCCTCTTCATGATGAACAGGTTAAACCCTCTGTAAGTAATACCTTCTCTCCTGAGGTATGGGCTGGAATTGATAGTCGCATTACTGATAGCAACAATCTTTTATACCAAATTTTCTTGGAAAATAGTAATGCTAAAAATATTATGCCTCAATCATCTAGTGGTAATGTTGGTGTGCCTGTTACCGCAGAAATCCCTAGTCCAACTTTACCTATTTCATCGGCGCCCCCTGTGCTGATGAATTTTTATCCTAGCTCCACAAATCAAATTGTTGCTGCACCTATTAATCCTATCATGAGTATGCCAAGTTCGGTGGTGACGCTGAACCAAACCCTACCTACAAGAGCAAACACTGTTAGATCACTGCCGAATTACAATTCGGCATACATGCCACAAACCACACCTACAACTACTAATCCTACTCCTCCTATGCTACTGCCACAAGCTTCATCGTCCATCGTGGATGATGGTCTAGCTAATCTTAGAGAGGAGATGGCTATGATGCTCCGAGAGAATTTTAGAGTTGAGTTACGAAGGAACCGTATTTACCAAAAGCAATATCCAGAATACTTTGATGCAATTCAATGCCCTCCGGGATATAAAATTCCAGATTTTGTTAAGTTTAATGGAGAGGGCACAAAAACCACCTAGGAGCATGTTAGTCAGTACTTGGCACAATTAGGTGAGGCAAGTTCACGAGATGAGTGGAGAGTACGTTATTTTCCTTTATCTTTAACCGGTACTGCTTTCTCGTGGTTTTCTGTGTTACCACCCTGTTCTATTACTATATGGTTTCACTAGGAACAAAAGTTTCATGATCATTTTTATAGTGGTGATAATGAGCTTAAGTTGTCACATCTTACATCGGTTAGACAAAAGCATGATGAATCGGTCTCCGATTACGTCAAGAGATTTAGAGATACAAAAAACCGGTGCTATAGTTTGGTGATAACCGAGAGAGATTTGGCTGATCTTGTGCTTAGTGGTTTGAGAACTCACATTAGAGGAAGGCTAGAAGGACATGAGTTTTTAAATATCAACCAAGTCTTGCAAAGGGCTTTGGCTCAAGAAATCCGAAGCAAAGATCTTAAAGAGGTGCATAGATATAAAACTGATCGTCCTAAGATGAATATGGTTGAGTATGATAGTGACCACTCGGACGATGAGGGTGATATTTATGCTGCTGAATTTGTTTGGCCATCTAAGGCCAAACTATTTACTTGCAATGATTTAAAGACGATTCATAAGAATTGTGATGAGGAGATGAAATTTACTTTCAACATTGCTAAGTGTGATAGAATATTTGATGCTTTATTGCAAGCGAAGATTATTAGAATATCTCATACTTTACCGCCGTTTGAAGAGCTGAAACGGCGTGCTTATTGCAAGTATCATAATTCTTTTTGTCATGCTACTAATGATTGTAATGTTTTTCGACGACAGATACAATCGGCCATTAATGACGGACGATTGAATTTTTCTGAGATGCAAGTTGATAAGCAGCCTTTCCCAATGAACACCATGGATTTGGAGGGGAAGAAGATGTTAATTCGGCTTAGCATAGCCGAATCAGCTAATAAGAATAATATTGTCATTGGTGAGCCCAGGAAAAATAAGGAGAGCGACAAGGTCTTGGGGAGACAAGTTGTGCTTGATAAGCAACCCGATGGCAAGGAGATAATCAAGACCACCATCAAGAATCCTACACTCGGGGGCAACCACAAGTGCAAGAGAACACTCATGTCAAATTTGTTAAGCCCAAGAGTCCAGAGGTTGGCAAGTGGAAGACGAATGAAGCTAAAGTGCAGCGCAAGAAAATCAAGCCAACTTTTGATATGTTGCTGTCCAAATATGCCAATCAAGCGGCCGGTTCTAGCTCTGACCGGTCATCAAATTTGAAGCGCTCAAGGTCACCTCCTCGGGAAGAATTTCAGCATCATGCAAGGCCATATGGGTCATGGGCACCTGGACCATGGATGGCGTCACCCCCCAATGCGCCATACTACATGGCAGACTTCAATGGAGGATGGGGGCAGCCCCCAATGGCCCCTTATGCTTTTCATCCGGGTTGGGCAGAACCAAGGAGGCCCGTTCATGAGAGGCTTTCTTATCCCACACGAGGCCGTTTGAACAATGGTGTCAATCGGCCAATGCAAGATAATGAAAAAGAGTCAGCAGGCAAGTGTGGCGTGCCAAATCACCAAGTGCTGAAATTTCAGAGCCTAGCAAGCAAAAGGAGAAGAGTACTAGTGGTGAAACTATTATGATAGGCACTGAAGAATTAATAATCAAAGAGCCAATTATTGTTGATAATCCGGCTGATTCTAATAAAGATGTGGCTGCGGTCTAGCAAGGCCCCATGGCTAATGATCATGAAGCTAGCACAAGCAAGGCTAAGTCGAGGGATCCAAAATATACTCAGCCTAAGTGGTGTCCTTCCGGTCTGACCAAGGCGCAAAAAAGGAGATTGCAGCGCATGAGGAGTCATGAGAAGGAGGAACAAGAAGCAGAGAAGCTAAGGGATAAATTATTCAATGAAAGCCGTCCCATGGTACCCCCAAAACAAGTGTGGAGGCCAAAGCAAAAGGAAAACAGAGCAGCTTCTGCATTGATCGTAGCAACACCTACACCACCAAGGGAAGACGATGCGGCTACTATTACATCGTCCACTTTGCCTACTACTTCCTCTTTCCTTGGAGATATTTCGGAGTCAGTGGACATGCTTGCGGAAGGAGATGAAATGCTTGATTATGAGTCTACACCGGTTCATGAAGGTATGGATATTAATATGGTGTATTACTTACCCGCTGAATTTCGTGCTATAGATGAAGAAGGGGAAGTAGCTCAGATAGATTTTGGTCCTAAAAATGCTATATTTGAGAAGCCAAAAGAACCGGTGACGCACTTGAAGCCATTGTTCCTTAAAGGTCATATGAATGGATCACCGGTTGCTAGAATGCTTGTGGATGGTGGTGCTGTGGTGAATCTTATGCCATATTCAGTCTTCAAAAAATTGGGCCTACGTGATGAAGAGTTAATAAAGACAAACATGGTGCTTAATGGATTTGAAGGCAAAGAGAAAACCGGAGCCAAAGGTGTAATGTATGTGGAGCTTATGGTGGGAAGCAAAACTTTGGCTACCGCATTCTTTGTCGTCGAGGTGCAAGGTAACTACAATGTGATATTAGGCCGCGATTGGGTTCATGCAAACCAATGCGTGCCATCTACTATGCACCAGTTTTTAATTCAATGGGTTGATGATGAAGTAGAAATCATTCATGCTGATAATTCGGTGTTGCTTTGGCCGATGCATCGGTGGATTGGCAATACCCCAATGCTACTTGCTTGACGGGGCGTGACTTACCAGAATTTGATTTTCTTAGCGCCACAAAAAGTGGTTTCGTGCCCGTTTCTTTAAAGCCGATTGGCGATAATCGGCTCCAAGGTATGATGTATTTAAATGGATCCTAACTCAGAGTGGTTACAAAAGCGTCTTGTAGAATATCGGTTCAATGAGAACGATATGTATGAATCCATAGAAGAGTTAGATGATATGGATAAATTAGGACAAGGTTTGACATCGGCCGATCCATTAGAAGAGGTAGATATAGGAGATGGTTCAATTCCTACGCCAACATTTATAAACAAAAATTTAAGAGCCGATCATAAAGCTAAGTTGATCGAGCTATTGAAAGAATATGTTTGTTGCTTTGCATGGGAATATCATGAGATTCCAGGTTTAAGCCGAGAGTTAGTGGAACATTGGTTACCTATAAAGGCCGGTTTTAGACCATACAAGCAATTGGCTACAAAGTTTAATCCAAAAGCGTATGACCGGATCAAGGAAGAGATCGGTCGTTTGCTTAAAGCTAATTTTACTAGACCTTGCAGGTATGCCAAGTGAATTTCTAACATTGTACCAGTAGAGAAGAAAGGCTCCGGCAAGTTGAGGGTGTGCATTGATTTCAGAGATATGAATAGAGCTACACCTAAAGATGAGTATCCTATGCCAATAGCCGATATGCTTATTAATGATGCTTCTGGACATAAGGTCATTAGCTTTCTTGATGGTAATGCGGGGTATAACCAGATTTTTATGGCCGAAGAGGACATGTCCAAAACGGCTTTTCGATGTCCCGGTTTCCTTGGTTTATTTGAGTGGACAGTGATGACCTTTGGATTAAAAAATGCCGGTGCCACGTATCAAAGGGCTATGAATTTAATTTTCATGATTTACTTGGTGTTATACATGAGGTTTATATTGATGATATTGTTGTCAAATTGGATGCTTTTGAGTCCCATCTAGCCGATTTGCACTTAGCTTTTGAGAGAATGAAAAAATATGGACTAAAGATGAATCCTTTGAAGTGTGCCTTTGGTGTATCGGCTGGAAAGTTTTTGGGTTTCATTATTCATCAAGATGGCATAGAAATTGATCCCAAAAAGATAGAGGCTATACAAAAGGTGGGGGCTCCAACATGCAAGAGAGATATGCAAAAATTCCTTGGCAAAGTCAATTATTTGAGGATATTCATAGCCAACTTGTCAGGGAAGGTTGATGCATTTACTCCTATCCTTCGGTTAAAGAATGATGTTGATTTTACTTGGGGGGCAAAACAGCAAGAGGCATTTGATGTGATTAAGAAATATTTGTGCACTCCTCCGGTTATGAAAGCGCCTAGGCACAGGGAGCCATTTAGACTTTACATTGCAGCGGAGGAAGGTGTTATTGGTGCTGTTTTGACTCAAGAGACCGAAGGAAAGGAGCATACTATTACTTATTTGAGCCGACGCTTATTGGACGCCGAGACAAGGTATACATTTATTGAGAAATTATGCTTATGCTTATATTATGCTTGCACAAAATTGAGACATTATCTAGTGCCTAGTACTTGCATTATAGCTTGTCAAACCGATGTCATCAAATACATGTTGCATAGGCCAATTCTTAGTGGTAGAATTGGCAAGTGGGCTTATGCTTTAATTGAATATGATTTGGTTTATGAATCTCTGAAATCCATGAAAGGCCAAATTGTTGCTAATTTTATTGTTGAGCACCGGATTGATGCCAAGCATGATATTGATATAAACCTTGTCTCATTAGTACCATGGAGATTATATTTTGATGGTTCGGTTTGTAACAGTGGACAAGGTGTTGGTATTGTTTATATATCTCCTCATGGTGCTATTTTTGAAGCCTCATGCTGCTTAGAATATTTTTAAACAAATAATCAAGCCGAATATGAAGCATCATTATTTGGCTTAGAGATGTTGCTTGCCATAGGTGCTACACATATTGAGGCTTTTGGTGATTCGTTATTAGTAGTGCAACAAATATCCAAAGTCTTTCAATGTTTTGACAAATCACTTAATGTTTATCTTGTTAAATGTTTAGATATAATTTCTACTTTGGATTATTTTAGCATTGCTCATATATCTAGACATGACAATTGGAGGGCAAATGAGTTGGCACAACAAGCATCCAGCTATCATGTTGATCATGACATGTTTCATATTTCTCAAAGGCCGATGTCTAGTCTTGCCAACATAGGGGAGGCCGAACCGGAGCCCACAGTTTCGGCCACTAATGAAATATTTAATGCAGGAGAAAATCAAGACTGGAGGAAGCCCATTATTGATTATTTGTGTGATCCTAGTAAAAGGGTGGACAGGACTATTAGGTGTATGGCTTTCAAATACACAATGAGAGATGATGGTCTCTATCGCCGATCGGTTGATGATGTTCTTTTAAAGTGCTTGGACGAGGACCAAGCGAGAGTTGCTATGGGAGAGGTCCATGAAGGTATTTGTGGCACTCATCAGTCGGCTCCCAAGATGAAATGGTTATTACGACGTGCTGGGTTTTATTGGCCGACAATGGTTAATGATTGCTTCCGGTATTATAAGGGATGTGAAGCCTGCCAAAGGTTTGGTGATATTCAGTTGGCTCTCGCTGCTATGTTACATCGTATTATCAAGCCGTGGCCTTTTAGAGGTTGGGGATTAGACTTTATTGGAGAGATTCATCCTTCTTCTTCAAAGGGGCATCGGTTCGTGTTGGTGGCAACTGATTATTTCACTAAATGGTCTGAAGAAATACCACTCAAAAATATGACGCATATAGAGGTAATTCAATTCATAACTGAGCATATTATTCATAGATTCGGCATTCCTCAAACATTAACTACAAACCAAGGTTCATCCTTATGTCACATCAAGTTAGAGAATTTTCCGAATCATATAAGATAAAGTTGCTCAATTCCTCTCCGTATTATGCCCAAGCCAATGGACAAGCTGAGTCTAGCAATAAAATATTAATCAAGCTCATCAAGAAAAAGATTGAGGATAATCCAAATAGATGGCATGAGCTATTGTCTGAAGCTTTGTGGGCACACAGAATCTCAAGGCATGGTGCTACAAAGGTAACTCCATATGAGCTCGTATATGGTCAAGAGGCCGTTTTACAAGTGGAAGTGAATTTGGATGCTTTGACAATAGCCAAACAAAATGATTTATCAGCGGTGGACTTTTATAACTTGATGATGGACAATATTGATGAAGTCGCCGATAAACGTTTGGCGGCTTTGAATGCCATAGAGAGAGATAAGTTGAGGGTGGCAAGAGCTTACAATAAGAAGGTCAGGTTAAAGAATTTTCAAGTTGGCGATCTTGTGTGGAAGGTGATTCTACCAATTGGTTCAAAAGATAGAAAATTCGGGAAGTGGTCTCTAAGTTGGGAAGGTCCTTTTAAGATTACAAGAGTGGTTCCCAGAAACTCATATTTGGTGGAATCCGTATAAGGCACATTATTACCTCGAGCTCTCAATGGCAAATATTTAAATAAATATCACCCAAGTGTGTGGCAAGAAGCCTAGATAGGCAATGGCCGATATATCACTATCGTCCTAAGCAAAGACATGGCCGATAAATAACTATCGTCCTTAGCATAAACATGGCCGATACATAATTATCGTCCTGAGAAAAATAAATGGCCGATGGAGTGTTGACATCGTCCTTAGAACAAATACATTGCAAATTATTTTTTGGCACGCAAGTTTTGCCGAAAAATAGGGGGGCATGTGTTGAAACCAGATTTTGGCATGGTCAAAAATATAATTAAGAAGGCTTCAAATGGAAAAGTGCTCAAAGTGAGAAAGTTTCGTATCGTCAAAAGGAGAAACTTTGATATTTGGGCTGTAGCCATCCGATCTCATCTCTAAGGCCGAAGTTGTGTTTAAAGTACTGAGATTTTGTATTCAGAACACTATTCGGCTGATTACACCCCCAAGATGGCTTCATATGGGAAAAGTTTCTACATGGATTATCTTCGTCTCGTCAAAATGATTGACTTTTATATAAAAAATGTCTAAATCAGAGTTCATATGCAAAAGTTAGAGCCAAAACGGTGTGCTGCATAAGTCTGCCCCGGAAGTTCCGGGCTAAACAGAAACTTTGAACTTGGGGCGCCCCGAAAACTGGAATTTTAACATTATTTGCAGATTTCCTAGACTGATTTCGACATCAATATGACCTCGGATGAAAAAGTGATCAACTAAGGAAATTTTCGGCATTGCAAGATCTACAACTTTGCTTTTGGGACCATCGCGATCCGAAGTGATATGCGACCTGCAGGAGCTGTGCAATAGGGCTACTTGATGTAATTTTAGCCCGGAAGTTCCGGGCTGACCGGAAGTTCCGGCCCTCGTAGTTCGTATTAGGTTATCTTTTGATGTTTTGGACAGGATTTGAGTCCTTTTCTTGTATGGAAAGTCCAGCCGCCTCATATAGATGTAAGAGGTGACGGCCGATTGAATAACAACGCACAATCGCAACACATCTACCACTTTTTTCATCTACGTTTTGTCCTTCCCCTGTTCTTGCTCCCTCATTCTTCGTCGTTCTTCCTGTTGGAGAGCTGGGAATCCCGAGGCTCTAGGGGTGGCTTGACCGACCTAGGGCAACCCATAGCCGCCGCACTCCCCGACGGGGTCCCTCCCAGGAGTGTGGGGTTTTGGGTCTTCAAAAGTTCTCTCTAGTCGTCTTGCGAATCGCGCTTCTGGTGAGACTCCTTCGATGTGAGCTGCGGTGCAACACCCCAACGTCGAGGGTACACGTGACGTGTTCGTGTGCGAACACATTCTATTGAAACCTGTCGATTGTCTTCTCTGAATCCTTGTCAGCAGAAGACAAAGAGACAAAAGTTTAAATCTGTTTTTAATGCTATATCCTTATTGCCTGAATACCGGAGAAGCCGGAACGGCCACCCGACAATCCAGGCGTGCGTGGGAACATGGAACAACTTCCAATAAGTTGCATGCATGCCACGTGTCCTTCAGATATGAACTGCTAGGGGCACCTGCGTAATTACGCTGTGATGTCCCTTTCCTTATAAATATACACTCACCGCGGTCATTATCTCTTCTTCCACCTCGCCACCTCGCACAAACCCTAGTGCCTCCGCTATCTCGCGTCGACGCCGGAGACGAAGCGCTTTGCTGCCGCAACTTCTTCGACGCCGTCCTCACGCGGGCCGCGGACCTCGTCCTCTCCGCCGCCGCCGTAGGTGTCTTCCGCCGCCAAGTTAGGGCGCGGGAGATTGAACCGCTCAGCCTCTCTCTCCACCTCGTCTAGTAGTTCGTCAAGCGGTAATTAAAACTTACTTTTTACTGCCTTTTTGATCCGTCAAATCCATCCACTTCAACCAAAAGTGGTTTCTTCACTTTCAAATCTGGGTCCGTCTTTATCTGCATCTCATATCATGCTAAGTATATTCACTTATGCTTCATAACTAGTAAGATTCCTCACTTGTACATATTTATGGATTTGTACAAATCTGGAACCAACTCTCTTCAAATAAGTGAATGTCTTCGCACTATGAGGTCAATGTCTTCAAACTGATTTATCTTCAAAATCTTTTGAGAATGCATATGACCTCTTCCCCTTCCCTCGCACCTCTAATGCTGTCACAGGTACATGTCCGTGGGAGAATCCCTTGGTTCTCATAGTTTGCATTCATTTGCAGAGTTCTTACAGCGTCATATTCACTCACCTGAAGCCAGCTCTTGTCTGACCAGCAAAAGGAAGCCATTCACTGTCTTGAAGCCATTCAGTCTGAATATAATGGCAACAGAGAAATCAGCTAGAAAGGGTGGCAGGCAGCGGCGTGGAGATACTGCTAAGGATTTACCTCCTGATCTGTTTGAAATGTACAAGACAGATCCTGAGGAAAGCTATGGCTAGCGCAAGACCCGAATCCAATGGATTCGAAGATATTGGGCGGAAGAATGGTTCAAGTACAGATTTGTGGCTGCTGAATATGCTGATAAGAACGCTATCAAGCGCCCATGGGGAGATATTCTATACAGAAATCTTCAGCCCAAGTCCAAGTCTGAAGCCATTGCTCAAGGCTTCTACCCATGCATGGTTCGAGGACCGAAGCCAGAGAATGCCGACCCATCATCTACGTTATGGTGTCGCGAAGACAATCTTTTCAAGCGCAACTATCAGTTTGCAAAAGAGTCAACTGTGAAGAATAAGAAAGATCTTGGACTCAACTTCAACCCTTGTCCGTCTGCTCCAAGGGTTATGGCACACGCGATGCCAATCCAAATGTCATTGGCCCCTTCAACAACTTCGATGGCCTCCTCTCTCACATCGCTGCTCAGAGGGCCACTGTGGAGCAATCAGCTGATGACGCAGATTCTGAAGATGCGCCAGCTCCACCAAAGCAGAACAAGAAGAAATCAAAAGCTTCGAAGGCCTCTGCTGCACCAAAAGCTTTGACTATGAAGCCATTGGCCACTACACCTCCTGAACCCAGTGTGCAGTTTGAAGATTTGTCTCGTGTCTCCAAGAAGACTGAGAAGTCCAAGAAGACAAAGAAGCCCATGAAGAGCTCTGGGCATGAAATGATCCCAGCTGCCGTTCTGCGCAATGAGGATGCCACCATTGATCTGTCTAGTGATGAAGATCTTGGCGATGAAGCCCTTGAGATGCTTATCAAGAGCAAGCAAGAGGCGGAGATCTTCAACGATCTGCCCCTCTTTGACATGGACATTTTGAACAATTTCATTGATGAGTGGTTTGATGACCAGAGCACCAACATTGATGATCTTCAGCTGCCTGTAGACATCAGCGTCACAATCGTCTGAGCTGAAGAATACAAGGGCAGATGAAGCCGAAGCCAGGAAACGCAAGCACAAGGATGCTTCTGATGATGCCCCATCCAAGAAGAAGCTGAAGCCAAAGTATTCAAAGAAAGAGCGTGTTGCGGCCTCTCAGCCCCTCATTGTTGAACCCATCTCTGTCGCTCTTCCAGCCACCACCAACAAAGATCGCCGCATTATGATCCACCAGCCTGCTTCCACAGAGGCTCATGAAGATGAAGAAGTTCCAGCTGTTGACCCCATCACAGCTGAAGACATTGGTCACGATGACAATGTTGAAGATGATGAAGTCCTTCCTCAACTTGAACACCAATTGGTATCATCGCCTGTTCTTACGAACATCGAACTCATTAGCATTGGTCGTCCCTTGACGCCAATCACTCAGGATGATTCATGGGCCGATTGCCCTCAACAAGACACCCCCATTCATGATGAAACACCCACAACTCCACCAC
Organism: Triticum aestivum; assembly: GCF_018294505.1. Classification (NCBI taxonomy): domain Eukaryota; kingdom Viridiplantae; phylum Streptophyta; class Magnoliopsida; order Poales; family Poaceae; genus Triticum; species Triticum aestivum. Next base: position 478,790,770 of record NC_057805.1, read on the forward strand.
CTCAAGTCACCACTCCGGTACTTGACGACGACAACTACATGGTGCAGACCAATCCATCACCACAGGCGTCGCCTGCTTTCCGCAGGCTTCGCAAAGGCCCCAGGCCATGGGTCACCATGTCGAGCATTCCGGAAGGGGAAGCGCAACAAAGCTCAGTAGCACATCAAGTGTTTTCCGAAGCCACCCCTACTGCGAATGTCTTTGAGTCTGAAGCTAAAGCTGCTGAAGACATTCCGGCTGCATCAGCCGATGAAGATCAAGAAACAAGAGAAGAATAAAGAGTTGCCACACTCCCTGCCACTTATCAAGTCATTCTCGAGGAGAATGTGACTATGCCCGACCCTCCTGTTATTGAAGAAACAGAGGTTGAAAACACTGAGGCTGCCACAAACAACGCTAATGATGCAATGACGTTGTCATGGCTGAAGACAATGTGGAGCCTGAAGCTAATGTGGTGCCTGAAGCCACTATGAATGCTGAAGCCACTGTTCCACCTCCCAGGCCTCACACCATTGAACAGGCCTATGATCGCGGCCAGCTTGTCACAGTGAGATGGCCCGTTTTGGTTCCTCCAACAGCTCCCGGACCACAGTATGACTACCATGTTGAGCAGAGGCCTCAAGTTCAGAAGCCGAAGCCAAGGCTGCCAAGGCTTCCAGATGCCGCTACATCGCCAGGATCTTTCAGCGTGAACAGCTTCAAGGCACACAACACATTCTTCGACAATGCCCAAAATCCATATTCGAAGCCAAAGATCTCTTCCGATCGATTCTGGAGCTATCAGCAGCGCAGATATTACTCCTGCATTCTATACAATCAAGAGCGAATCTTGCCTCATATGCGTCTTGATTGTGAAGCTATTGCTGGGCTACCCTATCTTGAAGAAGCACTGGACTGCTTTAGAGATGTTGGTCTTCTGCAGTTTGTAACAGACAAAGAGCACTGGAATGAAGAGCTTCTACTGCAGTTCTATGCTACACTTCACATTCATGGCTACAACAGGGATCCGAAGACGTGGATCCTTGAGTGGATGACAGGAGATGTGCATCATGAAGCCAAAGCTCAAGACATCATTGAGCTTACCTCCCTGTCCACTCCAAGTGAATTGTATGAGCCTGGTTGTCAGCTTCACAATAATGAACTGCAGAGTATCTTTCAGAGGCCGGAACCCAATATGAGTCAGATGCTCAGTATGATGAAGCCATTGCCTTAAGATGCTGAATATCCCAAGGAATTCTTCGTCAAAGACCTCGAGTACTTTCCCCGCACAGTTTATCACATTCTGAGGCATACTCTATGGCCAGTCAAGGGATATTCTTCTAAAGCCAAACTTGAAGGAACCATGAAGACTTTGGTATTCTATATTGTCAATGGCATCAGATTCAATACCCAGGATTTCTTCATTAGACAAGTTGTTGCATCTGGGATTGATCTGTTTGGCTTGAAGTTTTATGCTCCATTGGTGATGCGCCTGATCAAACTCCATTCTTCTGTTGACTATCAGCCCTCAGCGCGCAACCATCTTGTTTTTCTGCTTGAGGTTGATGTGTCTGTTGAAGCCATCTACCCTGAGCCTGCCAAGGAGCCTCTATATCTTCATAATATTGATCGTCAAAGCTTCACGCAACCAATAGAAGGAACTCATGTTCCAAATGCTGCAACTACTGCTTATCCTCTGGCTGGCAATATGCGCGCACCACATCGTGGCAACACTGACGCCACTGCTAGTACAATCACCCAAAGGCCTCGGAAGCGTTCTTGTGTACTCAATGACCGAGAGCTTCTTGTGGCCTTACATCAGAAGCAGGATAAGCACCATGACTGGCTAAAGCGTCAGATGCAGACTATCTTGGTGGACGTCAATCACATCAGAAACTTGGCCACCAAGAACTTGTTCGTTGCCCATGAAGCTTGTCGGCGGTCTTGGAAGAGTCTCACACTACTATGCCCTAAAGAGGATCTTCGCGCAGATGGCTTCATAGAGGGCTTTAAATTTGATTCTAGACCTCCACGCAATGCAAGCTGGCGCCGCTCTCCATCTATTGAAGATTCTGAGCGTTCATCTTCGGCTGCAACTGTTGTTGCGAGAGTCGTCAATGAAGAAGACGACGCCACTTCACCAACCATGGCTACACTGGATCTCGACACTGCACTAGGCCCTTTTGCACCACTGAATTCCAGCGTTGACCCTGCAGCTTCATCTACTCCTAATGGAAACGAGTAGATACTCTATGTCTTCAAACCTTTTTGGTCATTACAGACAAAAGGGGGAGAAGCATATGAGTTGATAGTCTTCAAGCGGGTCCTTATGGGTGGTTGCACTAATTTTTTGCCAAGTGTTTACAACTCTCGTCTTTTGATACATTTGGTTCTTTGGGTTGTAACACTTAAACTCGATGGTCGTTCGCTACTTTTTCTGCTACTCTATGATGCGATGATAAATTCCGCATGAAGCCATTCCGCAGACGTCCATTTTTCATTATGCATGTCATTATCTTCGTTATATCTTTATATGCATGATGAATTGTCTTCATAAGTTGAAGAGGATCTCCACAAAGTAACACATGCCATGTGCATTTGCATTCAAAAGCAAACTACTTATATGCACATCTTCAGGGGGCCTTTTGCTACTTATCAACACAATGCCTTAATCCTTAAACTTTCACATACTTTTATCCCCGTTGAAAACTTCAACCAGTTTTTCATCAATCACCAAAAAGGGGGAGATTGTAAGTGCATCTAGTGCCACCCCGTTGGTTTTGGAGTATTGATGACAAACTTGGTTGAGGGACTAATGTGTTTGTGAGAATTGCAGGATAACACAGGTAGTAGTCCCACATTGATTCGGTTTACCTACCAGTGATGACCCCTAAAAATGTGTGAAAACATAGAAGACAATGGTCGTCTGTGAAGATATTCACAACGAAGATTATGACTTGAGAAGACATTCACGTCAAGACTATGGAGTGCGAAGACATAGTTGTTTCGTAGTTTCCTTTATTCTTTGTTGAGTCATAGGAACCACCATACTGTTAAGTGGGGTCCAAGTGAACAAAGTCAGAGTGACTGAAGTGATGCTCAACCAAATCCTATGTCTTCGAGCGAAGACAATGAGAGCAAATCTTATCCAGAGCTGGATGAGTCAGCTTTACTTGTAGCCCAAGTCAAGCTGACGCGTGTGTTTGAAGTCTGACCGTTGGACACGTGTCAGTTCCTTAGTGACCCAGGGTCATTTCAGACAAATCAGGTCGGGTTGCCTCCTGGCTATAAATAGCCCACCCCCTACACCATAAATTGGTGGCTGCTCAGAGTTAGTACACGGCTTTTGTCGTTTGAGAGCAACCCACCTCCGAAGCTTTTGAGAGAGAGATCCTTGCGAGGGCAAAGCCCAAAACACCCAGAGCAAAAGAGAGTTAGGCATCACTGAAGTCCTTCTGTCCGCGTGATCTGAAGACTTGTTACACTTGAGGACTGTGAATCCTCCAGCCGGTTAGGCGTCGCGTTCTGAGCATCCAAGAGTCATTGTGGATTGCCGGTGAACGAAGTATGTGAAGGTTTGGAAGTCTACCTTGAAGACTTACCAGAGTGATTGGGCGAGGATTAAGTGTTCTTAGCTCAAGGGGAATAAGGTGAAGACGCGGTCTTCTGAGTTAAATCTCAGCCTCCCTAACCAGACATACAATTGTCACAGCAACTGGAACTGGTCCAACAAATCCTTGTCCTCACCAAGCAACTGGTTCTATCTCTTACCTCTCTTTACTTACAGTTTGTCTTTGTGAAGTCATTGCCTGCTTGCATGATCTGATTGACTTCACTGTGTGAAGACTGTTGTTGTTTGGCTTCATACTATCTTCCATCCTGATCCATACTACATAGCTGCTAATAGTCTTCATGCTTTCACTTCATTGCTTACTTGACTATGGCTTGTCTAGTGTTGTCTACCTTCCGCTGCATATCAATAGGTTCATTTCTACTGTTTGTCTTCAAAGCCCCCGTGTTTTGAAGACTTCCATAAAAATCGCCTATTCACCCCCCCTCTAGTCGATAACTAGCACTTTCAGGAACATATCAAAAAATATAGGCGAGCTACAACACGAGCTAGTGATCTACAACATAATTTGCAAATACTATCAGGACTAAGTTCATGATAAATTAAAGTTCAATTAATCAAATTACTTAAGAACTCCCACTTAGATAGACATCCCTCTAGTCATGTAAATGATCACGTGATCCAAATCAACTAAACCATGTCCGATCATCACGTGAGATGGAGTAGTTTTCAATGGTGAACATCACTAGGTTGATCATATCTACTGTATGATTCATGCTCGATCTTTCGATCTCAGTGTTCTGAGGCCATATCCGCATATGCTAGGCTCGTCAAGTTTAACCCGAGTATTCTGCATGTGCAAAACTGGCATGCACCCGTTGTATGTGAACGTAGAGCTTATCACACCCGATCATCACATGGTGTCTCAGCACGAAGAACTGTCGCAACGGGGCATACTCAGGGAGAACACTTATACCTTGAAATTTAGTGAGGGATCATCTTATAATGCTACCACCGTACTAAGCAAAATAAGATGCACAAAGGATAAACATCATATGCAATCAAAATAAGTGATATGATATGCCCATCATCATCTTGTGCCTTCGATCTCCATCTCGAAAGCACCGTCATGATCACCATCGTCACCGGCTTGACACCTTGATCTCCATCGTAGCATCGTTGTCGTCTCGCCAACTATTGCTCTTGCAACTATTGCTATCTCATAGCGATAAAGTAAAGGAATTATTTGGCGCTTGCATCTTATGCAATAAAGAGACAACCATAAGGCTTCTGCCAGTTGCCGATAACTTCAACAAAACATGATCATCTCGTACAACAACTTATATCTCATCACGTCTTGACCATATCACATCACAACAAGCCCTGCAAAAACAAGTTAGACATCCTCTACTTTGTTGTTGTAAGTTTTACGTGGCTGCTACGGGCTGAGCAAGAACCGTTCTTACCTACGCATCAAAACCACAATGATTTTTCGTCAAGTATGTGTTGTTTTAACCTTCAACAAGGACCGGGCGTAGCGACACCCGATTCAACTAAAGTTGGAGAAACTGACACCCGCCAGCCACCTGTGTGCGAAGCACGTCGGTAGAACCAGTCTCGCGTAAGCGTACGCGTAATGTCGGTTCGGGCCGCTTCATCCGACAATACCACCGAATCAAAGTATGACATGCTGGTAAGCAGTATGACTATTATCGCCCACAACTCACTTGTGTTCTACTCGTGCATATAACATCTACGCATAAACCAGCTCGGATGCCACTGTTGGAGAACGTAGTAATTTCAAAAAAATTCCTACGCACACGCAAGATCATGGTGATGCATAGCAACGAGAGGGGAGAGTGTTGTCTACATACCCTCGTATACCGTAAGCGGAAGCATTATGACAACGCGGTTGATGTAGTCGTACGTCTTCACGATCGACCGATCCTAGTACCGAAAGTACGGCACCTCCGCGATCTGCACACGTTCGGCTCGGTGACGTCCCACGAACTCACGATCCAGCAGAGTGTCGAGGGAGAGCTTCGTCAGCACGACGGTGTGATGACGGTGATGATGAAGCTACCGACGCAGGGCTTCGCCTAAGCACTGCAATGATATGACCGAGGTGGATTATCATGGAGGGGGGCACCATACACGACTAAGAGATCAATGATCAACTTGTGTGTCTATGGGGTGCCCCCTTGCCACGTATATAAAGGATGGAGGGAGGAGGAGACGGCCCTCATAGGGCGCGCCCGACGTGTGGAGTCCTACTAGGACTCCCTAGTCCTAGTAGGATTCCACCTCTCACATGGAATAGGAAAAAGGGAAGGGGGAAGGAGAAGGAAGGAAGGGGCGCCCCCTTTTCCTAGTCCAATTCGGACTAGTCCATGGGGAAGGGGCGCGGCCACCCTTAAGGCCTTTCTCTCCTTTCCCGTATGGCCCATGAAGGCCCAATACGAATTCCCGTAACTCTCCGGTACTCCGAAAAATACCCGAATCACTCGGAACCTTTCCGATGTCCGAATATAGCCTTCCAATATATCGATCTTTACGTCTCGACCATTTCGAGACTCCTCGTCATGTCCCCGATCTCATCCGGGACTCCAAACAAACTTCGGTCATCAAATCACATAACTCATAATACAAATCGTCACAGAACGTTAAGCATGCAGACCCTACGGGTTCGAGAACTATGTAGACATGACCGAGACTCATCTCTAGTCAATAACCAATATCGGAACCTGGATGCTCATATTGGTTCCTACATATTTTACGAACATCTTTATCGGTCAAACCGCATAACAACATACGTTGCTCTCTTTGTCATCGGTATGTTACTTGCTCGAGATTCGATCGTCGGTATTTCAATACCTAGTTCAATCTCGGTACCGGCAAGTCTCTTTACTCGTTCCGTAATGCATCATCCTGCAACTAACTCATTAGTCATAATGCTTGCAAGGCTTATAGTGACGTGCATTACCGAGATGGCCCAAAGATACCTCTCCGATACATGGAGTGACAAATCCTAATCTCGATCTATGCCAACTCAACAAACACCATCGGAGACACCTGTAGAGCATCTTTATAATCACTCAGTTACGTTGTGATGTTTTATATCACACAAGGTGTTCCTCCGATATTCGGGAGTTGCATATTCTCATAGTCTGAGGAACATGTATAAGTCATGAAGAAAGCAGTAGCAATGAAACTGTAACGATCATAATGCTAAGCTAACGAATGGGTCTTGTCCATCACATCATTCTCCTAATGATATGATCCCGTTCATCAAATGACAACTCATGTCTATGGTTAGGAAACATAACCATCTTTGATAAACGAACTAGTCAAGTAGAGGCATACTAGGGACACTTTGTTTTGTCTATGTATTCACACATGTACAGCGGTTCGAGTCCGCTTATCTCCAGCCCGTGAACTTAGCGGAGTCCTGGTAAAGCTCCCAGACGGCGTATTTTTTTTTAAACGAGGTATGTTTCTGGTTAATACAATTCTAGCATGAATAATAAACATTTATCATGAAATAAGGAAATAAATAATAACTTTATTATTGCCTCTAGGGCATATTTCCTTCACTTGGGATCCTGGTGATGCAGCCGGAGATGGCGCCCCCTGACTGAAGGCGAGGGGAGAAGTAGTGGCGGAAGAGCGTCGTGCTAGGGAGCACCCCAGCAAAGCCCTCGCAGAGATGAGCAAAGAAAGCCATGCACGCCACGACATTCGGCGTAAGATCCAGAAGATGGAAGCCGTACACTACTAGGGAAAACCCTAGCAGTAGCGCGGGTATTTTGCCTATCAGTAGCGCGGGACGACGCGCTACTGATACGGCGCTACAGCTAACGTGTAGCAGTAGCGCCTATTGTCCCACGCTACTGCTATACATGGCTAGCAGTAGCGCGCTTTAGTGCAGAGCGCTGCTGCTAATATCTGCAGCGCTTTTTAGTAAGAAGCGCTACTGGTAAGGCAGCGTACTGCTAACTTTGTTCCCCTCGCTACTGCTAGTTTTATTTGTTTCTGTTTTTTTCTTGCATATTTGTTTTGTATTTGAATAGGCTTTATACAATAATCTTTAGCATATCATACACATACAAAATCATAGCATATACATACAAATAGTCTCATCAAATCATGTCATCATCATAATCATCATCCAACACAAAGTGGTCTCTCGTCCTCATCTCAAAAATAGTGATACAAGTCTCGATTACTTGCAACTACATCGTCATCCATCTAAACAATGATATACGCGAGAAGAGCTATCACTTTGAGTGAGAGCAGAACTATGCAGTACATGAGTTCGTATCCCTCTCTCGCATTAGCGTGAACCTAAACTAACTACTGCTTGTCGCTCGGAAACCGGAAACCGGTACACCTGGGCCTGACACTCCGGCCACTCGTCATATATATACTCCTGGCGTAGCACTTCTTTGCCATCGATGATCTATGCACATGCATCGTCACGTGAGTCGATGATATGCAACATATATAGTTGAGCAATAGAAAGAGACAGACTTGGCAAAAATAGAAGCAACATATCATAAGCATAAATAAGAAAGTTGATCGTACCCAAAATGCCCTAACTAGAGTGATCGTCGCTAGTCGAGGAGGACGGTTTAATTACATCACAAATAAAGTTTCGTCGTGCATAACTCAAAGTTTCGTCATACAGAAAGTATGGACTAAACAGACACATTGTCATATATCGACAATCACTCCAACATGTAGTGCCATCCATCCAAGTCAGGGAGATAGTCCCCGAGCCTAGTGAAAGGCTTCAGGTCGAGATGCTGAGCGGCTACCCGTGTTCGGACGTCTTCCCGCGACATTTGTCCTTCTTCGTAGAACATCCCTGTTTTTCTGACGACCTCCTTCATGATGATTTGGGCAAGTTCGCGCTGGATGTGATAGAACTCAGCTCGAAGTCGATGATCCTCGATATCTCCTACGTTCTTTGCCCATTGCAGAATATGGGCATCGCCGGATGTAGGTGACATGCGAAGGTTCTGGTGATCCCGTCTGTACTCCAGCATGTGGTGTAGGACATAGAATCCATCATTAAGAGAATCACTCGGTTGCTGGATGCAACAGAAGTCGGTCTTATGGCCGAAGGCGGGCCTGCCGTCCCTTCTCTTCTTGTCCTTGACCTCTCCACCCCGTGCGTCGTAGTAAAACATAGCACTGTCGAGAACATCCTTGATGTGGGTGTAAACCTTTTTGTTAATGTTCTTTGACGAGTCCAAATAAAGAGTGTGGGAGTATCGGGGGTAGAGGATGATGAGGACGGCGCGCCCGCCGCTGCGCAAAATAAGTACACCTCAAATTAATTAGCCTCCACCGTGCAAATGATGATTGAAATCAAAGGATGGATATCCGCGCGGATGACTTATAGGGGATGATAAGGCACGAGAATCGCCTCCTTGTCCTTATTGGCGAGCATGAAATTGACGATGTATTCCCTCGCATATTCACGGTGCTTTGCGCAGACTCCCAAGAAGCCCTCGTGCATGAAGTACGGGTCAACGACATAGATATGAGGTATCTGCTCAACCCCGGTGATGTAGTTCATGTGCAAGGCATAAAGGCGGACAATAAAATCCAGCTTCTTCATGTGAAACATGTCGAATATGTAATCGAATCGAAGGAAGAACTTCTCCGCGGGGATGTGTCGACGTACGACAATTGCCGCGGAATGTTAACCACATAGAGTGGGTATCCTGGATCTTTCGAGGTGATGAGGCCTTTCTCTATCCGCAGCACATCGTCATGAAGTCTCCTTAGATCCCCGAATCTGGCCCCTAGCGCTGCTTCAGGTAGGATTGGTTGACCGGGGATATGCCATTTTTCCGCACCGGGGATATCTATACGGTCTTGAACCCGAGGCTGCTAAGGCGGCTGCATCATAGAAGCAGCTTTTTTGCCTTTCCTCGGTCTCTTCCTAGACTTCTTTACTACAGGTCGTCCATAATACGTCCAGCCTCTAGAGATGGCAATTCAGGCACCGACTCATTGACATACTGTTGAGTGTCATCCTCATCCTCATCTATGGCGACGTCACCAGCGACTAATGGAGCCTTTTCCTCACCCCCTCCGCTATCACCCATCACGACAGTCGACGCTAATTGGGTAGGTGAGGTGTTGATGTTCATACCTAACTGCGTGCTCGTGGGTGTGCTCCCGGCCGCCTCCAGACGAAGCAAACTCTTTGGCCACAACAGGACCCACCCATTGCAACAATCACCAAGCCGCCGCGGGGTCTCGTCGTCATCCCCCACTAGTACCAAAGGAGGCAAATTCTCGTGGCCCGGTTTGACACTGGCCACGGAAACCTTGAAGACGTCCGGGGGGATCAGCCGGCTGTGGAACAATGGTTCCTTCGGCTCCATTATCGCCGCCTTCCCCACGTCCACCTTCTGGTGACCGATGGTGTACAATATGGTGCACGGGGTTTCGTCGGCCTGCAAAGAAAAGTCTGCGATGTGAGACATCCGAAAGGCAACGAAAACGTGAGATTATACATTTATTGAAGGGGGCCGGTGTGACAGATACCGTGAGGGCATCGAGCTCAGCCAAAGACGAAGCACCGCCGAGCACGTCCGGTGCGGGAGCCGGTGCGGGAGCCGGAAGAGGAGCAGGTGCAGGAGCCGGTGCGGGAGCAGGTGCAGCTGCAGGTGCTGGTGCAACGCTACTTGAGCTGCTCCCCAAGAAGTCAGCAAAGGGAAAGTCCGCTGCCTTTTTTCTGGATTTTGCCCGCTCCAATTGAAAACGACCGGAACCAAGGAAGTAGACATATCTACAAGCACCTGTTTTGCGGCAGCTACCGCTGTTGCGACTGTCTCAGATGATTTCTTCACAACCGCAATCTCAACCTTCTTGTCAATGTTTTCTTCAGTTAACCTTCGTCTTTCCTTTCTCTCCTCTGTGGTCTCACGGTAGTACTTCTTCCATGTGGCGCCATCTCCGACACCGTGCATGCGTCCATACGATGGTCGAGTCTCCACCGGGAGTCATTTCAATATGTTCAACGCTCGGTTGAATGGAGTGTCCCACTTGGGCCTCGCCAACGCCTCAGACGGCAAGTCGCTTTCGGCCGCAATCCTGTGCTGCTCTCCCTGCAAAAGGCACAAGGATCGTTTACAAATATGACTAACGTGCAGTCGAATTGATCAGAAACTAAAATTACCAGCAGTCTCATGAACTCCGTCGTGACCGCGTTCGTCTCGAAAATCTTCTTCACTGGGTCCCAACGGTGGGCCCTGAGGACGTCACACTCCTGCGGGACCGTGAACTCCGCCAAGGGGTCTGGGATGCCCAGACTCGAGGCTTCCGCATCCTCCTTGGCCCATATGGACCTCTTCCCGCCGTAACCACGGCTTCCGAGGTGGTGGCACCCAATGTTCCTCTGTTGAAGCCCCTTCATGTACTTCGACTTTTTTTTGGCAGCTTCGGCCTCGCAAGCCGCCTTAAATATTTCAAAGTGCTCTGCCGTGATTGTCGGATTATCCTTTACAATCTTGGAGTAGGGTTCCTTTTTGTTGACGATCCGATATTTTACCCTTGATTTCCAGACGGCCAACGCGTCGCTAAACTTGGTCATGGCGTGTTTGTTTATCTTCTTCATTGTCGGGTCCTTATCTGGATCTTTATAATCCTTTTCATTCTGGCTCGGGAACAAGAATATCTGGTGCAGCTTCTTTAGGAGGGAGGGCCTCATATTATCTATGTTCTGTAGTTTCTCATCGTTGATGGTGGCGGTTGTCCGTATGATGCAGCCTATTTGATTCCCGTAGCACGCACGCGCTTCCTCGGGCACGGTTGGCTCAAAATTGCCGTCGTCCACCTCCGTGACCACCAGTCTAGTAGTACTGAGCTTGTTAGGAAGCCGTTGCCTCTTTGCTTTCGGTTCTATGCTGGCTCTGCTAGTCTCGGCGCCGGTCTCAGTCTGAGCGCCGGTCTCGATGCCGGTCTCAGTCTCAGCGCCGGTCTCAGTCTCAGTGCCGGTCTCGATGTCGGTCTCAGTCTCCGATGTGACAGGTGGACCCAGCAACATCAACTCTTGATCGTGGGCTTCCCTCAAAAATTCTTCTCCCGCTAGGTAGACGTTGTCGCAGTCACCAGAACCCTGTCCTTCATCGTTGCTAGCCATGTTTCCTACGATTAAATCTAGTCAATTAATTCTAGACCTAATAAAATGAATAATGACATAAAAAATGCCTATGCTTTGCAGGAACGTTGACTCCTTCCCGGTGCGGCAAATCGCGGGCACTCGATATGTCCTAGTTTGTAGCACAAGTCATGCCGAAATTCACGGAAAATTTTGGCATGACCTTTGCTAAAAAGTGGACAAATCGAGCACCTGAAATTTGCCAGAACGGAAATGAATCAACATTCTGGCAAAACATAGGCCACCCGCGCTTCATTCCCTGGAAACAACAAAAGGCCACATGGGCACAATCGAACCACACTTCAATGAAAAGATATAACATGACCACTTCAATGAAAAGATAAAATCAACAATAAAAGTCTAGGAAGGATCATCCTTAAAATAAAAATTGCCTAAATTCTTTTCCTAGGAAAATAGTGGTCTTTTCAAAAATCAAAAACCTTTGCAAAATGACCTCACTAAACACTTCTCTGCCTAGGAGAGAACCCAAATTCTGTCCCTTCTCTAACCCTTCTCACCTAATGCTCTAAAATAAAATTTTCCTCTAACCTAGAGAACCTAGTTAACCTAGCTTGTTAACCTAACGAACCTAATTAACCTAGATATTTAACCTAGTTAGTTAACCTAGCTAGTTTACCTAGATAATTAACCTAATTAAAGTAGTTAACCTAGCTAGTTCTCTGTCAAAGCCCTAACTGAATTTTTGCACTAACCTAGATAATTAACCTAATTAAACTAGTTAACCTAACTAGTTCTCTGTCAAAGCCCTAACTAAATTTTTGCACTAACCTAGATAATTAACCTAATTAAACTAGTTAACCTAGCTAGTTAGTTCTCTGTCCAATGTTTGTGCTATGCATGAGAGAGAGGAGGGGTGGGGGCTTACAGAGGATGGCTCCGGTCGTGCCGAGGGAGGCAGTGGTGGCGAGGGAGGCAGGGGCGTCTCCGGTGACGGCGAGGGAGGCAGTTGTGGCGAGGGAGGCAGGGCGTCGAGGGTGGCTCCGCTGGCGTCGAGGGCGGCTCCAGTGGCGTTGATCAGGCCACGCGGCTCCGGTGGCGTCGACGGCGCGCGGCTCTGGTGGCTCCGGGGGCGTTGACTTCGGCAAGAGACGGCGGTGAAGTAGGGCGACGGCGAATTGGGGAGACGGCGGCGAAGTGGGGCGAGAGATTTAGGGGAGAAGTGGTGGCCGGGGGGCCGCTTTTGGGTTAAGTCAAACTTAGCGGTAGCGTGTTTCTGTAAACGCGCTAGAGCTAAGTTAGCTATAGCGCGTTTCAGTAAACGCGTTACTGCTATAGCTACGTATTTTCCTTTTCTTTTCTTATTTCCTTTTCTCATTCTATAGCGGGGTCTAAACAAGCGCTGCTAAGTTATCTATAGCGCCTCTGATGAACCGACGCTACTGCTATTCCTTTCTCCTTTTTCCCTTTTTCATTTATTTTTCTTTACATTTTATTTTTTTCCTTTCTCCTTTTTTTATTTCTTTCATTTTCATTTACTTTTCTTTTTGTTTTTTATTTAATTTTCTTTTCATTAACAGTAGCGCGTTTCACAGTAAACGCGCTGCTAAAATAAACTTAGCGGTAGCGCTCTTTCTAGAAGACGGCTACTACTATATGTAGCCTATCGGCTTAGTAGTGAGAATTTTAGTAGTAGCGCGTTTAAAAGTGGATGTGCTACTGCTACGTTTGTGTCTGCAGCGCGTTTATCATGCACGTGCTACTGCTATTTTGCAGTAGCGCCCTTTTTTAACAAGCGCTACTGCTAAAGTTCTGTGTATAAGGTTTTCCCTTGTAGTGGTAGGTGTGCATGACGTCGTTGAAGAAGTCAGAGAAAGGGGGCACAGCCCGCAAGAGAAGATATCGACGAAGAAGGGGTACCAATTTGGGCCGGCCTTGGCGAAATCGGCGGGGACGACGCGCGTGGCAGGGTGCCCCGTCGTCTTCCTCCCACACAGGGGAAAAAAGTAGTTCTTGAGGTGGACCGCATCGACCGTCGAAGGGAAGTAGGCGAGCTGCGTCCGCCGCACGGCTAACTCGCTCTCCGGCACCTCCTTCTCCCCGGCGTTCTTGGCCGCTCCCTTGCCCTTGCTGGTTTTGGGTGCCATGGTGGCTGGGAGAGGGTGAAGGATCAAGAGCAATGGGGCCTCAGTGGCAGCAAGCAGAGGCGAGAACTTCGAAACTTTCGCCGGAGGAAGGAAAGGGGAACGACGGTTCCGAGATTGGATGAGGCGTAGAGGGTAAATGAGCGGCGCGCCTGCGATTTTTTGTTTTTTATGGGGAAGGCACATGCCGCCTCTTTACTATTTAACACGATGTGACGCACGCGTGTAGGAACCGCCCCCACGCATGACCCCCACGTCACGCACGACCCCCGCGTCGCGCATTCAACGCGGGTCATGGGGAAGCGCAGCTGGCGAGGGGAATTACTGCAGTAAAAACTCCACCGCGCACGCACACGCGCCCGCGCACCGTTCTGGGCCTGGCCCAATAACGCCCCACGCTTATATGTGGCCCAGGCCCGGGGGCTCCTATCGGTGTACAAAAGTAGGGGTCCCTTTTTGTACCCCTTTACTTGTGCGCGGGCAGTCGCAGCCCCACGCCCGTGGCCACGCTTGGCGGGGCAGAAGAAGCAAAGATTACCAGAGCCGTGCTCAAGACTAGAAGCATGAAGAGCTGAGGGGCGAGGTGAAACTCCCCCGGCAAGGTCCTTGCCGGGGCGGCCTTCGCAGCCCCGGCAAGAACCTTGCCGGGGCAACTTGCCCAACGCCAGCAGGGCTGCCACCCTTGAGCCTAAGAGTTCCGACGCCCTCAACCACATTGGAACCAAAACTCGGGAGGCGCCTCCATGGTGACATGCAGATCTTTGTGAAGACCAAGAACATACAAGACTAGATGAGAATCAGAAGACGAAGATTCTCGGCAAGATCCTTGCCGAGGATACCCACGAGACCCCCCGGCAAGACCCTTGCCGGGGACGCCTATGACGCCGCGGCAAGACCCTTGTCGGGGCCCCGGCAAGACTCTTGCCGAAGACATCCGCGGGGCCACAGCCAGGCCCCCACCAGCCAAGACTCCACCGCCGTTCCCACACAGCTGCCAGCCCACCAACTAGGCGAGACCTGCGTGGCGACGTGCGGCCTCTAGGCCAACTCAGCAAGCACCTGCGTGGTGGCATGCAGATCTTAATGAAGACTCTGCCACCGCACCAACTAAGCAGCCAGCGTGGCACTACACGCCTCATCGGCTCGGACGCGCGTCGAGGCCAGGCGAGGCGGCGACAGCTGGGACGAGCTTCCTCGCCGTCCCCGATAAAGCAAGAAGGGCACGTCGGCAGCGCATTAAATGTGTTTGTCCTACGGTGCCAGGAGATAGACTCGACTACTGTACAACTTTCCACCTCATGTGTGCCACTGTGGCAGCCCCTTTACCTATAAAAGGAGGCCTGCGGCGTACAGAGGGAGGATTCGGACTTTTTGGACCCTGCACGCTTTGTAGCTAGTCCAAGAACACCAGATAAATATAAACCAGCAGGAGTAGGGTATTACACATCACTTGCGGCCTGAACCTGGATAATCCCCCCGCGTTGATCTTCTAATCCCGCTCTTTCCACAGCCCCGCGCCCGCCAACCGTAGCAAAAGGGATTCTTCGTGATCCCGTAGGTGTCGTTTCCCCTGACACATAGTGTTTTTCTACCACAATAATGTACAATAGCTTCATTAAATATATTTATACCCATGTTTTTATTCATATTGTACAATATTCATATCGGGCTAGACATGATGTGCACATGGCCTTATACTAGGTCCCAAACTAAGAGCTGACATGAAAAGGCGAGATGGATAGACTACTTCTGCTCGAAGGAAAGGATCGACAATGATCCAAAACTAAACATGAAGATATGAGATAGATAGACTTCAACTACTTTATGACGACAAGATTGTAACTAGTCTATGAAGTACAATATGCAATGCATGTACATAAGTGATAAATGCATGTATATGATGATATGGAATAAATGTGTGTATGTGTGCAATGTTGATAGCTTGTTTGTGATAATATGCAAGGTTTGATACATTATAGGCATCGTTTCATGTGTATGTATCTGTGTATGAGGCGGTACAATCCCACTCGTCAAAGCCACCACCAGTTACCACTGGTGGGCCAAAGTGGGACAGCCGGTAAGTAGTGACCAATTCGTAACAACCTAGTCGATAGTCACTGTTGACCCATTATCCTATCAGTGATGTGTGTCAACACTTATGGATCGACGAGACCGGTTGTGCTTGTGTAGTCATCACTAACGGGTCACCGGCCAGTTAGCGATGATGGTTGTTGGTTGGTAAGTTATAACTTGGTTTCTGGTTGGTTACATTAGAATTGGATATGTGCAACTATGGTTTTTGGAATGTGCAACCTCTCCATTTGAAGATAAGGATCTAGACATAAAAAAATATTCTAACATTTTGGCGATAAAAAAATAGTGCAATTTTGTAAGAAAATTTCACATCGACCATCGTTTACAAACACAACATAATAGTTAAAAATATGAAATAAAAAATAAATAAATAAAATTAAACAATTGTATACAATGGAGTTGCATGACCTTCTGTTTGACACAGACCACAAAAAGTTCATCAACCACAGAAGCTTATCACTCAATCAACAAACCATCTTGAGAAATGTTTGTAGTGTTGTATATGTGTCTATTGGGAAAGGAGAAAATTCAAAAACTAGTTTAAAAACCCAAAACCAAATATCCCAAAAATAATTTTTCAAGATTGTTGTATCCAGGCCAAGTACTAGAAAATAAAGTCATACATACATAGAATATTTTTACAAGAATTGAGTGGAAATATACTTGAAAATTAATATTATCATTGTATCTGTTGCAAATTTCGGAGTTAGCAATGGAAATATTTAAATAGAATAAAGCATAAAAAGGATGATAGTAGATAATGTAAATGGAAAGACAAAGCGTAAAAATGGCTACCACTCTTGATCTAGACCCACTCAAGAACACACAAGCCCATTCCCTAGAAAACCACTAGCCCTCCTGCTGCAAAAATGCATATGAATAAAAAAATGAAAACATGTTTACGTTAGAACCAACACTCTATAAAAAGGGAAATCTGATAACACATGCATTACCATAAGATGATATACAATCATTATTTTTGGTCAATTTAAAATGATAAATTTGTTCATTTTCATAACCAAAAGGTACACAAAACAAAATGCGCAACTATAGTATTTTGATTGTGCAACCGACATCCTAAAAATATGCAACAACCAGGAAATAAAATAAAAAAGAGCTGAAGAAAAAGAAATCTTAATCTAAAAAATGGCTAACTAACCCTAAGTGCACAGTACTAGCACCAGAGTTGCACATTATTATTTTTGCAATTGTAGTCTTTGAAATGTGGAACTGATAGAAACATGAAAATTAAAATAACAAAAAAAGTTATAACACAAAACTGTGCAATCTTATTTATAGGAATGTGCAAACTACCCCAGTTGCACATGGCCATCACTAGACTTGCACATGAATTATCTGTGCAGATGTAGTCTTATTAAGGTGCAACAAACACGACCGATGATAAAACATAAAAGATTATTTTGTGCAATTTAATTTTGGAAATGAGAAAATAGCTCTTGTTGCATATTGTTACCATTAGAGTTGCATATATACTGTTTGTGCAACTGTTGGATTCAAAATGTGCATATGAGATGCCACAATAAAATAAAAAGAAAGAGCATGAAAGAAAAATGTAATAAACAAATTGTGCATTCTTAATTTAAAATTTTGTAAAAATAGCCCGAGGTGTACATCCCAACCACGACCTAAACAATGTGGAACTCACACGAGAAAATGAAAGTAACAAATGAGAGGAAGTAGAAGAAAATTAAAATAAATTTTACGAAATCACAATCTTATAAATGACAACATAGCCTAGTTTCACATTGCTAATACTAGGGTTGTACACAAATAATTGGTGCAACCATTGTCTTCAGAATGTGCTACCGACAACAAAAATAAAACTAAAATAGCATAAAGCACAAATATAGATTGTAAACTTATTTACTGGTTTGTGCAAATTAATCCAATTATATGTCCTATCATTACATTTGCACACATGTAATTTTGCAAACGTAGTCCAAAAGTGTGCAACTCATGCTGAAAAATAATAACAAGAGAGCATAAAATCATTTTGTGCATTTTAGAAACAGTAAAATAGCCTGTGTTGCACATTCTTGTTAATAGAGTTGACCATATATTGTTTGTGCAACTAAGACACAAAAATAAAATAAAAAGCATCATAGAAAAGTACAGCAAAAATTTGTGTAATTTTAAATTTATGAATGAGAAACAATTCCAGTTGTACATTGCTATCAATAGAATTGCACATATATTCTTTGTGCAACTATGACCTTAAATTGGGGAACTCACATAGAAAAAGTAGCACAGAAAATGCAAAAATATATTTTGTACAACCTTTATATGAAAAAGAAAAAATAACCCTAGTTGCATAGTCATGTCACCAGATTTGCACATATATTATTTGTGTATTTATGGTCCTTTCATTGTGCAACATGTAAGCAAAAATAAAAATCCGACGCCCCTTGGCGTTAGCAATTCTACTTTTTAGACCCAATCTACGCTTTAAGAGACTACAACTTGGTTAGTTTCACGGAGAAAGAACATTTCTAAACGAAAAAATACATAATAAAGGAAAAATAAAGTACAAAAAGAAGGAAGCAATGCTGGAAAAGACAAAACAAAAAATAGAAACAAAAACAAAGAGAAAGTATCAGTGCCCAGGTTAAAAGTAAAACTAGTGCCCCCCGGAAAAAAAAGTAAAACTAGTGCCGGCATGCATGCCCGATAGAATATGCTCAATAATATTATCAGTTAGTTGGACAGTGCAGATGTATAAGTGGCCATGTATGTGAGAGTCGAGTTAATAACCGTGGTCTTTTCCATATTGATAACCAGGCTGCAAAACTTGACAATCTGTGTCCAGTGATGTCTATGACTATGAGGGCCATGAATTCAGTTATTGATGCCCGAGTTGTTCCAGAAGAATATTGCACAAAGTACCCTAAGATTGATGCAAGTTGCCAAGTTCTGTTGTCTTATCCAGGAAGGTATTCATTGGGATTAGGGAATAAATGGTTAAGTTAATTTTAAGTATTCTGGTAGCTCTTTGAGCATTATTAGAATTATTGTATATTCTACAGTTTTGTTCTTGATGGGACGGGAGCTGCTATTATTGGTGTATTGAATGATAGGAAATATTTCTTCCATGTCTGGCTGAGGGATGTGCAAACAAATCATTCCATCCTGGCAAGCTAAATTTAGGTGACAGTGAAGAAGATCTACTGTTGGCACAAAGAGCCTTATAGTGGATCACCTTGATGCACAACTCAGGTGCAGAGGAACAGATAGCTAGGGGCTCCATTGAGTAGGATTGAGAAGGACCCTGAACTATACGTATTAGAATCATATACAAGTTCCTTTTTAAAAAGGAGAATCATATAGTAAATACAACTATACGTTGGACACGGAAGATACACTTTAGTGTGGCTGCAGTAGCAACAGTGCACCATTTTGTATGCCTGGCATACCTATAGAAAGGGAAGAGTCATAAATTAAACTCTGAGCTTGATAATTCCCTATCTTTTTCAAGCAATCTAGTGAATTACGAAAGTTCGTGTACAAATTTGTTATGGGATTCTTACGCTCTGTTAAAAAAGGCAGTGCCTAGGAGGTGCTTAGGCACGCTTAGGCACTAGGCGAAGGTCAAACGCCTCGCCTAGGGCATAAGCGCATGTCTAGGCAGGGCTAGCAAGAAATTGTCTACCCGAGTAAGAAATCTTCCCATATTGCACTGATATGTCGAACATGTCATATTCAAATGGCAGCAGCTGGTAGTTAAATTATTAATGTGACCTAAACTAATATTGACACACATATAATACCACAAATACATCCTGATTGTAAAAACGATATTACCGCCTAGGCCACGCCTTGGCGCTTAAGCACCGCCTAAGCACTAGGCGAAGGCCAACCGCCTCACTTACGCCTACCGCTTTTTCCAACCTTAATCTTACGTAAGTTGAAAAGTCATGATTTTCAACTTTGTATTCAGAAATGGCATGTTACACTCTCCATCTTTCCTAGCTTTCTGTTAGCAAATTCAAAATAATTCGAAATCAGGTTCCGCGTTAACAGCGCGGATTCCACATTGAGAGCGTGCTGAAGGAGCTAAACACCACACAGGTTCGTAAGTCAAGCTTCATGCATATGGAGCTAGAATAGCTTCCAACCTTTGTTATCTTTGACACGGCGTCCTTTTTGGGTTGTAATCGTTAGAAAGTATTTGTATGCGGTAGTATGTTGGTATGGACAGATCTCCTCACTTCACCTTTCCCTAGGTCTCCCGGGCGAAAGCCCTAACTTTGTTGGGCGGCGGCGGCGCTCATGGTGCCGTTCCCTTCTTGAAGGCGCCGCTTTGGGAACCTTGGGGTTGGGTGACGCTTGTGGGTGGTGGGCGATGGCGGTGGTGCGGCCCTATCCTAGCATGGATTTACGTCCGTTGCTTGGAGATGGACTTGCGTAGGTGGAGGTCGTCGGCTGGCGTCGTGGTGGCATCAATGGCGGAGGATCTGCCAAGGCTCGCGTAGGTGGAGGTCGTCGTTTGGGGTCGTGGTGGCATCGATGGCGGAGGACCTGCCAAGGTTGTCACCTCAATCTGCTCTGAAGATGGACCAGCGAAAGACGGTGACGACGACACATGTGAGTGTGTCGGACCGGTTTGAGCCCCGGACCTGGCAGATAGCTCGGTCGGGGCCTCCGGCTTTAGATGTTAGGCTTAGGTGAGAGGTCTGGGTATGTGGCCCAGCTTGCACCCCTTCATCATTTGGATAGAAGTAGTGGCATACGTTGCCAAGATGGCGGATTCAGGCATATTGTTGTTCTACTTTGTAAGGTCCTCAAGAATAATTAATAAAATGGTCGCATGCATCTCCCAGATGCAGAGACCGGGAGTCATCCTCCTTTTTCAAAAAAAATGCGGTAGTTTGTATTTGTAGAATTGGCATGTGATTTTTTCACGAAGAATTCATTTGTAGTATTTAGTAGAAAGTTATCCTTGACACAGATCTCTTGGAAAGATTGTTGTGTTTATCCTATATTATTATGTAACATGCTCTGCTTGGTTCAAATTCACGCGGTATTGGATCATATGCAATTCAAGATGACATAACACCGCAGTCCTACATTTTTATTCTTCCTATATTTTCCGTAATTATGCGAATCAAACAAGATACAAGTATATAATATATCTGTGTCTATATATTTGATATACATCGAATCATCGGTTTACTCTTGTTGTTACGGTAAAATATATATACATTCGGTTATTAACAAGCAGCAGAAGATGAGAACAGCAATAATTAATGATATTAAGCAGTAAAAGAACTGAAACAATACTATAGATAAGAAGCCCACATCTATATCATCGATAAATCATGTATATAGATGAGTGCGTTGCTTATGCGTTTGTGTGTATGGGTTGCACTAGCGGTACCGTGCGAGTGATCAGTTCCTGGGACGAGGCCCTAGCCTGAGCTCCAAGTCCAGCTTCCTCTCCGGCAGCTCACCGTCCTGCCACCACTCTGACGGCCCTTCCAGCGCGCGCGACCGGTCGCCGCCGCCATTCCCATGGCACCGAAGGCTCAGTTGCAGGTCACGATCATCAGTGCCGTCGTCTGCACCGAACAGGCTCAGCTCCCTCGGGATAGGGCTACCAGGGCTCACGGCCACGGCCTCCGCTTTCACTCCGGCGCCGGTGTGCCTGGCGTAGTACAACATGGAGAAGCCGGCGCTGCTCACCAGCGGCGCTGGGGGATACGCCAAGTTGCACTCTGTCGTGAGGCGGACGGGCTTGGCGCGGTCGCGGCGGTGGACGTTCATGTGCCCGCCCAGCGCCTGCGCCGTGGTGAACCCACGCTTGCAGAACACGCACCCGTAGTACGGCCGGGCGCTAGGGGGCAACACGGCTGCCGCGTCCACGTCGCCGTGCCGAGCTGCAGCCACCGCCGGACTGTGGGATCTCACGGCCGCCTCCTCCTCGCTCGACGCCGCTTTGCTGTTGCCACTCTCCATGTTGCAAGCCAGCTACGACAATCTACCGAGTCTGCGATGACAAATCCGATCGATTGAAGGGTTTGACGATCGAAGATCTTCGAGGTTGTGTGCAAGACCGGGCCGGCCTATATGAGAGCTTGGGAGGACAGCGACAGAGAGACAGGGATTGGCGGGCAGCATTACAATTGTTTTTGACAGCAGCTTTGGGAATAAAAGATTGTGCCACGGCCGGCCGGCAGCTAAACCTCGCTATTCGTCGATGACTCTGCCCTAGCTGTACGTATGCTGTGCAACACGGATGGATGTGTGGAGCTGC
Organism: Triticum aestivum; assembly: GCF_018294505.1. Taxonomy (NCBI): domain Eukaryota; kingdom Viridiplantae; phylum Streptophyta; class Magnoliopsida; order Poales; family Poaceae; genus Triticum; species Triticum aestivum. The sequence goes on from NC_057805.1 coordinate 478,812,966, forward strand.
TTCAGACCGAAGTATCCTCTTGCGCTAAATATAATAATAGTACGTACGTACATCATCACTGATGTGTCCTTTTGAAATTGTAGTTTGGACTGTTTGCATATATAACATGACCTGGTGTGTGGGTGTGCCAGGCCAGGCTGCACCTTGTGATTTTGACCAAGTATGCAGGCCTGGCCGGTGCCACTACCTGCTAGCATCTCTAGGCTCTCAATTTGAAAACTACTCCCTCCGTAAACTAATATAAGAGCGTTTAGATCACTAAAGTAGTGATCTAAACGCTCTTATATTAGTTTACAGAGGGAGTACTACTTACAGTTGAAATTCCTTGACTTGATGAAATTTCAAATTTTACGAATTTGAGCCATGGACTATTGAAGATCTTTTTTTATGGACCCCAATAGCCGACGAACGTTCATTGTGAGGGATGGCATTTGCGTACATTTTTGTTAGCAGTTTCTTTAGAGACGCATGACAATTTCTTCAGAGACACATGATAGTTTCTCGAAAGAAGACAATTTTGCAGCAAAAACGGGCAGAATTGCCATCTGCTACCACCTAAAAATGCCATCAAGAAATTTTTCGCTTGGCACCCCCCTCCCACAGAATGTTCGCCAGTTAGTACTTCGGTTTTTTATAGCATGGGAGAGTATTGGTAAAACTCATCCCACTATATGAGATTGCTCTCTAGTAGGGTCAAAGCACACTTTACTAGTTTGGTGTGTATATATGGATCTCTCTATTTACACACTCAGCTGGGTGCAGCTGCTATAGTGCTTCTCGTGTTAAGTTGCTGTCATACCATTGAATCAGCCTTGCCTAGGATCGATGGAACTAATTAAACTATCACACATAAACCCTTGGTTAACTCTCCAGGTAAAATAATCTTTGATTGTTAAGCATGTACAGGAAGATGGATACAAGGTTAATACAGCTTGCCTTCGTAGTAAATTCACATGCCATGGTTCTTCTTTTAATATATATACACGTTTCTTGAATAAAAGTCTCTAGGCTCCAATCACGTCTCAAGGGGCTTGTGAGTCTTTTTTCCGCCCCCATTGTTCTTTATGGACGACGGTTTGGTTCTTTGTATTGTCCATCGGCATGGCTCCATAAGCATCGTCTGCGACAACCTTGTATTCTTCAAAAACCCCTTCTTTCAAGCCTTTGTGAGTAAAGTCAGTTAGCTTGATCAGCCATACTGGTGTGACTGTCTGGCTAGACTGGGGTGGTTCCCCCGCCGATATGCTTGTCGTAATTGCCAATCTTCATCGTATGAGACGGTTTACTATTGCGGATCCAACAAAATTTCATTGTCCACATGTCTTTGCCGGTACTTTTGTGGCTGAATTGCTCGATGTTATGCATTGCTGACGAGAGCTATGTTGGCACAAGGATGACATGCTCGGTTGTGGCTTCAGCAAGAATTTGGAGGCATATGGTCTTGTTTATAGTATCTCCTTTACTTAGGGTTATTTTTTACGTCCGTAGATTTAGCTACTCATTATCTGGTTGTGTCCGATGTTCTCTTGATCTAATATAAACCGGATTTGATTTCAAAAAAGTTGTAAGACTTTTTTTTTTGTGGAGATACATCATGCTATATAATAAGTCAAGAACAAAATTTACATATTCTCTATGTGGTCATCTCAGAGGAAATGAACGACTTCATCAAGTGTTGTGCACTTTGTTATGTTTCATACGAAAGATTGCTTCTCCAACTTCCTTTACATTGAAAAGTGTAGTAAGAATACCATTCTCCGTGGGAGACATAAGCGGTATATCATCGATAACAGATTCATATTGAGAAAAGCTATTGTCTTCAAGTGGCACAAAAAGGTTTTGTAATGTTAGTTAATGTATTTTGTAACCCCCAACTCATCTCTAGGTTACGATGTTTGCTATTGGCGATCATGTGGATTTATATTGTGCTGTTATCATCCTCACACAAATGTCATACCTTGAACCGTTGTTGCCAATCGATTTCCTCCTCTCCCACGAGTTTGGACAGCTATCCACTCCACTCTCTTTTAAGGGAATTTTACTATCATCTGATCCAGATGTTTGTGATTCCTTATCAACATCATCAATAATATCAAGCAAGCTTTTCTTCCCCTTTTTTATTTATCTTACTACTCCCTCCGTAAAGAACTATAAGAGGGTTTAGATCACTAAAGTAGTGATCTAAACGCTCTTATATTTATTTATGGAGGGAGTAGTATTTTTCTCCTACCCCTGCAACAATTTATGAAGTTTATGAATTTTTATTTGCCATCTTTGCATGGTTATGAAGCCCGCTGCCCATCTCTCCAAATCTTGGACATCGTATCAACAAAGTCTTCAGTTGCGACCACCTCGCTCAAGTTTGAATAAAAAGTTTGATTATCATGGTGAAACATGATGCCCAAATTCAATACTAGAGTGACCCCATTGAAGCAATCTGGAGCATCCATGACAAGTAAACCCCTACAAAGATAAAAAGGATAATATATGATTCAAGAAGAACCAAGATACAAGCGCTAGTAACAAGCACGAGTCGCGGGATATGATGGCAGTAAACTTGTTAACATCTCACACGATTCTACCAAACTCTTAGTTACACCCAAGCTTAAGACTTTTGTACTCTAGAAAAGCTCCACCACAAGATACTTGCCAGACATGTATGTTCTAAAACACTCCTGCAATATATTTACATATTTTCAGAAATATGGATATGAACACACACATAAACAAGATATTATATATTACCTAGCCAAAAGTATTACTAACAGGAGGCATGTTTTTTCACTTTGCTTAGATTTGGGTTGAAACTGAATGTAACAAAAATATATCTTCAACACTTCAAACTCAATTCAAAAAGGCTAAAACCCACGAGAAAATATAGATCTAACTATCATACAAAATTATATTTATAATGTTAAATTAGAACTTATAACAACTAATATTGATTAACATTTACCAGCATACGTGCATCGTTACTTAGGCTAGTTATACTTCAAAATCTAAGCAAATATAACATAATGTATATGAATATAAGACATGTAAATGTGGGATAGAATGAGTTCTAGAAAATATGCACAAGTTCAGTATACTATTGAGAACCGAAGTCGTGGGATTAACCAAAGTGCATAAGAGAAAAGACATGTACTCCCTCCGTCCCATAATATAAGAGCATTTTTGACACTACACTAGTGTAAAAAACGCTCTTATATTATGGGACGGAGGGAGTACAATCTAAACCAAACAACTGAACTTTTAGAGCCTAGTGTCTTTGGTCCTGTCGAGCCCCCTACTTTGTCTATTATGGGCTCGCTCTAAATACGTGTGCACCAAGAACAAATTAGTGTACATCTTGACTAAGTCTCTCGCTAGGATGCAATATTTCGATGTGAGAGAAAGGGCTAGATTTAGTGGAGTACACGATATGGTATGCAAATGTCAACCCATTATAGGATGCGTAAAAGAAAAACTACGACTAAGTCGTTATGTTCCGCAAGAAAACGCCTTCAAGAATGGAGTACATAATCGCATCAATATTTTCGAGTCCAGCCCGAAAGGCTAGCTAGGGCAAGGATTTTCACTTTGGGTGCAAGGTCCAACCAATCAAGGTTGGAGCATCAACATGAAGACAACACCTTCAACAAGGAGTCGATGCATGTTTGTTGTTGCCGGGTCCAAGACAGGAAGAGTGGATCATAGGTTTTACTCTGGATATGGAGTGGCATTCCAGTCACCGTCTTGATGGTAAATCTTCCAACATTAGCTCCACTGATTACTCTGGGTGCAATGAGGAAATCATGTCTCATGGACGCTCCTTTAAGTATTAACTGAGAAGTACCACATATTTTGGAGATGTTCTTGACAGACTAGGAGCACCGCAATTGTGTCAGCGGTGTATTGAATGACAACAAAGTCTTCCAGTTGGGATGAGGGGATGAGCAAATGGAGTATCCATCTTGACAGGCTAATTTTACATGAGATTGAAGAAGATTTGCCGCTAGCACAAAGACAAGTGGTGATATTGGATCACCTTGACGCACAACTCAACTATGGAGAAAGGGATAGCGAAGAGGCTCATTGAGGAAGATTGAGGTTGGAAATGGAGGTGTCATAAACTAAACTTGATACCTATGATCTATCAAATGACGCAATTTCATAAGTTGAAATGGTACGGTCTTTCTCCTTGTAGTTCCTTGAGAAGTAACTTGTTACACTCTCCATCTTTCCTACCTTCCATTAGCAAATTAAAATGAGTTGAACTAGTGTTCCCCATTAAGAACATGCAGAAGGAACTAAACACCACAGGTTCGTAGCTGAAGCTCCATGCATGGAGCTTGAATAGCTTCTTAATTACCTTGGTCATCTTTGATTCAAAGTCCTTTTTAGGTTGTAATTATCAGGTCCATGTGTTTGTTCACATAGAGTTCATTTGCAGTACTATTAGCTAGGCAAATTTCTTTGTCACTGCATTTATCCTATTATGTGATATCATAGGCTGTTTAGTGCCAGTTCACGTGCTATTGGATCATGATTCAAGAAGACATCACATAACATTGCAATCCTACACTTTTGTTCTTCCTATATATGTTCTCCGAATTATGCGAATCAAAACAAGAGCCAAGCATATATAGCTCTCCATGTACATTCAATACATCAAAGCATCTGCTCTTGTTGTTATGGCGAAATATAAATACATTTAGTCATATAAACAAGCAGCAGAAGATGAGAATAGCAATAATGATATCAAGCAACAAAAGAACTGAAGTAATACTAGCTAGGAAGCCCATGCATGTATATAGATGAGTGCGTTCCTGTGTCTGAGTTGCACCAGGGTACCGTGCGAGTGATCAGTGCCTCGGACGAGGCCCGGGCCCGAGCCTGAGCTCCAAGTCCAGCTTCCTCTCCGGCAGCTCGCCGTCCGGCCGCCGCTCGAACCCGTCGCCGCTGCTGCTTCCATGGCACCGGAGGCCCAGTTGCAAGCAGTCGTCACGGTCGTCGTGACTGTCGTCGTCCGCGCCGAACAGGCTCAGCTCCCTCGGGATCGGGCTACCAGGGCTCACGGCCTCGGCGTCCACTCCGGCTCCGGTGTGCCGGCCGTAGTACAACATGGCGAAGTCGCCGCTGCTCATCAGGGACGTGGCCGGCGGCGCTGGGGGGTACGCCAAGTTGCACTCTGTGCTCCGGGAAGCTGACGTCGTGAGGCGGGCGGGCTTGGCGCGGTCCCGGCGGTGGATGTTCATGTGCCCGCCCAGCGCCTGCGCCGTGGTGAACCCGCGCTTGCAGAACACGCACTCGTAGTACGGCCGGGCGGCCGCCACCGCCGTCGTCCCGCCGGGCGATCTCACGGCCTCGTCGCTCGACGCCGCCGTGCTGCCGCTCTCCATGTTGCCGCAACCTAGCTAGCTGCGATGATCAATCGATGTGAATGAGGATCTGTGGGGATTAAGCGAAGGTTTGACGAAGTGCGTGTGTGAGGGGTGGCCGGGGGCTAATATATTTGGAGAGCTGGGGGACAGTGACAGGGACTGAGATTGGCAGGCAGAATTGCTGTTGTCATCGCCAGCAGCTGTGTGAATAAAAGATTGTGCACGGCCGGCCGGCACTGGTGCCTAGCAGCTGCCCTCGCTATCCGTCATGACTCTGCCCTAGCTGTAGATATGGTGTGCAATACGGATGGGTATGTAGAAAAGCTGGCCTTGGGCTTTTACTCGGGGAAAAAATACACATGGATATGGAGCTGCTTCACTCTGAAATCTGAAATATCCTCTTGTGAAAAATACAGTATAATACTAGTACAGGCATCATCACTACACTGATCGATTCTTACCACAACAGCCTTGGGCGAGGGAGGGGCGATGCTTCAATGCTTATAAGCGTCGCTAGGTGGTCTATGAATCTAAATATAATTTTTATTATTTCTGATGTTCGTTGTAATGCTTGGAGATGAATAGATCAACAGTTTTCCCGTAAAAAAAAAGTTGCTTGCTCCAGTTATGTTTAGCGCTTCTGGTGTTGCTGTCATATATACTAGTACCATTGAGCCGGCCCTGCATGCGTAGGATCGACGAAATTAATTGCACTATCACACATAAACCCTTGCTTAATTTCCAAAGTAAAATAACCATTCCTTGTTAGGCGTGTATGGGAGGATGGGCACAGGGCTCAGACAGGTCGCGTCTCAAGTCCAGCGTGCCAATAAATTTACCTGCGACGTTTCTTATTTGAGTGATATTTTTCCGCCTTATTTTGTCTCCCTGCGTTTGGACCCTTGGTTAATCGCCTGCAAGTGGTAACTTTTTTATGAACAGGTGACTGGAAAGTCGAGTCGACCTCATGGTTCTTCGATCGCGATGCATGCACCTGTGAACCAGGAACGTCCTTGTCCCTGTCCTTGTAGGTTGAGCTCTTCTCTACTTTTTTTACTTACATCGGTAATTTGCACGATGCAGTGTGCTAAAATGTCATGCATGACTGAAATCTTACGAGATGCATGACGGCATAAAAATAATAATCAGCTAGCCACTCACTCACTCACTCCTTAACTCGTGAATCAAGATGATAATACAGCTGTGGACAAGAATATACTCTGTCACTGTCAGCACATTCTATGCCCAATTATCAGCAGTTCAGATGAGCCGAAAAGGGACGTAGCTGCTCACAGCTCAGTGCATTAGTAGCATCCACATTCCGGACGGGAACTTACCAATTGTCAACCGCATGCTCGTCCCATGTGCCCATGCCAACATAATGTGTCCGGCGGTGCGGCCCATCCGCCCATGCCCGGCGCTAGCTACGTAACATACCTACAGACCAGCCACAGTTCATTGTAACCAGCTCAAGACCATTTCAAATATGTTGCCGACCATGACCCGGTGGCGCCAGCCACAGAAATGAATCCAGCCGGCGTGCAGGCCAGCTTCGCCTAAGGCCGGTGGCCGGCTCTAGAGGAGCAGACGGAACCACAAACGCCCTCGGTGGAGCCTAAAAAAAAATACCTCTGTCTTTGAGGCGTGTTTGGTTGCCCGCATGAAAGCCAATCGGGCCGAGTTGGGTCACGAAATGTTTGTTTGGTTGCATACGAGGTGGGTTGGCTCGTATGGACACGAAGCTTAAAGCAGCCTAGAGCCTGACTCGCTGGAAGCCCTCGAATCGGCAGTTTCTAGCGAGCCAGTCTCGATGCGGCGCTACCCGGCCACCACTACCTCTAGGACAACCACTTCCTCTAGCCTCACCACCGGCGGCGGCAGGCGGCAGCAACACTATCCGGCTGCAGGAGCTAGTGCTCCCCTTCCTGTTGGCCACGGTCGTCCTTGCCTCAGCCACCCCCCCCCCTTCGTCGTCCTCGTCTCCGATGCCGGTAAGCAACACCCCCTCTCCCGTATGTTAGGTATATTGTTAGGATCAATTTCCCCTTGCTCAACGGACCCTCGATGTCGACTAGGTTATGGACGCACGGATGAGGCTGATAGTTCAAGCAGCAGCACTGATTGCTATGATTCATGCATGGGTCATGTTCATGCACATGAGAGCTATTCGTCGTGGTGAGAGACCTATCATCTGTTATGCTCCAATGCTTATACGGGAGCACGAGAGGATCATCAATCTGAACTACATCTACAACTGCAACGACACAAAGGCCCTATGATAGGTGGGAACCCGATGAATGAGTTCACGCCCGAGGGTGGCCCGATCTTCACGTCGTAGGAAGGGATAGCTAGTTGCAAGCAGCCGGGATAACTAGCTTTATACCTGCCAAGGTTGGATGCAACCCGTACGTTGGGGATGGCGGACCGAAGCTATAAGAACTCCAACCCGCTGTCCGAACAATCGCAGAACCACAAACAGGGACTAATCCACACAAAACGGCCGGAACCGTAGAGCACGAACTAGGGGGAACTAGAGGCTCCTTCTCGCGAATCCGAATGAACTCACAAGAGCAAAGGTAGCAAGATCTCTCGGATCTCTCTAGCTGTCTTGCTGCATAAGCTTGTAGCTGAATGGTTTGACAAAAGGTTCTTTTTAGAGGATGGGGGAGATGTGGTTTTATAGCAGGGACAACCCCCCTTAGCTAGGTGTGAAAATGTTTTCAAAAGTAAGCAGGTTTGCATGCCTTCCTTGGGGGAATAAGCAGTCAATTTTGGGAGTTGTTGCAGAGCTCCTCGAAAATTCGCGAAGCCTTGACAGCCTGGACACCTTCCACGAGAATGACTAGTACTTTTGACTCACAATTCCAAATGATGTGAGGTTTTTTGCATTGGAAGGATAATTTGATTTAGCTTCTGTTGATGTACCCCTATGGCCCCGTCTTTCCACCACATGGGTGTAGCACAACGAAACATCAGAGGTAAAAACTGACAGCATCAGCTTCACTTGAAACTTGTTATCTCCAAACTTGTTCCTCCAAACCGGTTGCTTCAAGAGCTCAGAAGTTGTTGGATTTCGTCCCTGTGATACCTAAGTTCAAACCAACAACAATGGAAATGAAAGTGCAGCCATGTGTTCATGATTGTGGTGTGAACTTAAGTTAGCGTTCACCTGGGCATGTGTTTGCTTGATTCGGCTTAGTAATTCTTTCCAACTAAATTTTGCACTTTTCTGAAATGTCATGCATGATGTACCCATGTGCTCATCATCCTCCACCCCTTGATGAAGAGTCGTCCTCGACTCTATTTGATCTACAAAAGATAAGTAGAAGGGAAGTAGATAATATCCATGCAAAGGAATAATGCAATCCTCATTTGTAGCTTTCACCTTCGAGTTACATTGCATCTGATCATGTATTTGTTTGTAGCAACTTGAAGTGTGTCTAGGGATGATTGGTGTTGTTTCAGTGACCAAGATGTCCTCATCATCCCCCCTCTCTTGAAAAGGAGTCGTCCTCGACTCTACCTGGTCATTGCACAAAAGAAAGCAAGACAATACCAAATCATAATGCAAAGGTTTCATGATATAGAGATTTTTAGTTTTCAACTTTGCTATCTTATGGACGATGCTAACATGATGTTTTGTTCAACTTAGGAGTTCCTTCCAGCAAACATTTCCATGGAGCACAAATTTATAACCAACCATGAGCATGTCCATATATATATCATCCTCCCTCTCTTGGAGAAAATCCGTCCTCGACTTCATTCGCTCTACAAAATTATGGCACGAGGACACTAGAAAATAACTAGGGAAAGAAAAAGTTGAACATTTTTGTGTGGATCTCAAGTTTCCCAAATCCTTTGTTTCTTCATCATGGTTGAACAAATTATATTTATGGATTGCTAGTGTGCTAAAGGATGTGCCCAATATTTTTTCTCTTATTTTGTTTCGCCAATGTTTCAAGAGTTCGTATGTGCATACCTCGGGGTGCATCAAAATGTAAGATCCTTTTTCTTTTACCTCATTGAGTACTTGATTGCCTTTCTGAAAATCGGTCTTCACACATGTACCTTGTGTAGTGGTACTCCATGTCCTCCATATTTGTTCTTGGATTTCAATCTCCCATCGTTGCAAGAGAGCTGATATGTATGTCTTTTGCACCTGCACGTATTGCAAAGAAAGAGAATTTTGTGAAAGGTTAGTTATTGAATGTTCCTCTCTCTTTTCATTCGGTGGATCACTCATCTCTTTCATATTATGGGGAAACACCTCAAGCTCACATTTGGTGGACTCACTAATCCTCTCTATTGGATGATGTGGTATATTATGTTGTGGTTCACTCATCTCTCTAATGTGGTGTGGAATGATCTCAATCTCACATTTTGTGGACTCACACAAGTCATTTATCCTCTCTTGCTGAATGTGTGGTATATCTTGGTGGAGATCTTTCATTTCCCTAATCTCATGATGATCAATATGATCCTCACATTTTGTGGACTCACTCACCTCACTTTCCTTATCACTCTCAATATATGGAATTGTGGAAAGTGGACAATCTTCCTCACATTTGGTGGAGTCACTCAACTCATTTTTCTTTTCACTCTCAAGTGGTGGTATTTTTGAAAGTGGACACTCTTCCTCACTTTTGGTGGAGTCACTCGGCTTGCTTTTCTTATCACTCTCAAGTTGTGGGATTTTGGATTGTGGACTGTCTTCCTCACAGGGAATTTGTGGCACATGTTTCCTGGATGTAGGGACAATAGTGGTGGTCAAGATGGCAACATTAGGAATGAGCTTCGCATGTAAACATGGGCTATGAATCACTGGAGTCGGTTCATCAACCATGGTCCTGCTTTGCGGTGGGTCGTCGGTGTGCCGATGGGTGCCATAACTTTGTCGTCGAGCATGACGTCCTTGTTGGAAATATGCCCTAGAGTCAATAATAAATTGGTTATTATTATATTTCCTTGTTCATGATAATCGTTTATTATCCATGCTAGAATTGTATTGATAGGAAACTCAGATACATGTGTGGATACATAGACAACACCATGTCCCTAGTAAGCCTCTAGTTGACTAGCTCGTTGATCAATAGATGGTTACAGTTTCCTGACCATGGACATTGGATGTCGTTGATAACGGGGTCACATCATTAGGAGAATGATGTGATGGACAAGACCCAATCCTAAGCCTAGCACAAGATCGTGTAGTTCGTTTGCTCAGAGCTTTTCTAATGTCAAGTATCATTTCCTTAGACCATGAGATTGTGCAACTCCCGGATACCGTAGGAATGCTTTGGGTGTACCAAACGTCACAACGTAACTGGGTGGCTATAAAGGTGCACTACAGGTATCTCCGAAAGTGTCTGTTGGGTTGGCACGAATCGAGACTGGGATTTGTCACTCCGTGTAAACGGAGAGGTATCTCTGGGCCCACTCGGTAGGACATCATCATAATGTGCACAATGTGACCAAGGAGTTGATCACGGGATGATGTGAGTTACGGAACGAGTAAAGAGACTTGCCGGTAACGAGATTGAACAAGGTATCGGGATACCGACAATCGAATCTCGGGCAAGTAGCATACCGATAGACAAAGGGAATTGAATACGGGATTGATTGAATCCCCGACATCGTGGTTCATCCGACGAGATCATCGTGGAACATGTGGGAGCCAACATGGGTATCCAGATCCCGCTGTTGGTTATTGGCCGGAGAACGTCTCGGTCATGTCTGCATGGTTCCCCAACCCGTAGGGTCTACACACTTAAGGTTCGATGACGCTAGGGTTATAAAGGAAGTTTGTATGTGGTTACCGAATGTTGTTCGGAGTCCCGGATGAGATCCCGAACGTCACGAGGAGTTCCGGAATGGTCCGGAGGTAAAGATTTATATATGGGAAGTCCTGTTTTGGTCACCGGAAAAGTTTCGGGTGCTATCGGTAATGTACCGGGACCACCGGGAGGGTCCCGGGGGTCCACCAGGTGGGGCCACTGGCCCTAGAGGGCTGCGTGGGCCAAGTGTGGGAGGGGACCAGCCCCAGGTGGGCTGGTGCCCCCCCCCCCACAAGAGGCCCAGGGCGCAGGAAGGGGGGGAAGGGGGAAACCCTAGGCTCAGATGGGCCTAAGGCCCATCTAGTGGGGCGCCCCCCTCTCTCCCCCCCTTGGCCGCCCCCCAAGCCCCATCTAGGGCTGGCCGCACCCCTTTGGGGGGAACCCTAGATGGGGGCGCAGCCCCTCCCCTCCCCTATAAATAGTTGAGGTTTTGGGGCTGCCATAAAAACGAGAACACATCTCCCTCATGGCGCAGCCCTACCCCTCTTCCTCCTCCTCTCCCGCGGTGCTTGGCGAAGCCCTGCGGGATTGCCACGCTCCTCCACTACCACCACGCCGTCGTGCTTCTGCTGGACGGAGTCTTCCCCAACCTCTCCCTCTCTCCTTGCTGGATCAAGGTGTGGGAGACATCACCGGGCTGCACGTGTGTTGAACGCGGAGGCACTGTTCTTCGGTGCTTAGATCGGAATCAACCGCGATCTGAATTGCTACGAGTACGACTCCTTCATCCGCTTTCTTGCAACGCTTCCGCATCGCGATCTACAATGGTATGTAGATGCACTCCCCTTCCCCTCGTTGCTAGATTACTCCATAGATTGATCTTGGTGATGCGTAGAAAATTTTGAATTTCTGCTACGTTCCCCAACAGTCCTTGCCGTGATTCATGAGCAGTAGTGACACACCTAGGGGCAGCAGTAGCTTGCCCTCGAGCATGCCATCCTTGCCGTGTTTCAGGAGTAGCAGCGCCACACCCACGAGCAGCAGCAACACCATGCCCTCGAGCATGTCGTCCTTGTTGCAATTCTTGAGTAGTAGTGACACGCCCACGAGCAACAACATCATGCCCTCGAGCATGTCTTCTTTGCTTCACTTCATGATAAACAGGGTATTGTTGGTGTCGAACCCCATCACCATCTGCTCGAAGACGCTCGTTAAGCCTCCTTCGAAATTCTAGAACCATGTACAGTAATTCCAGAAACTCAGCACGTGTGAATGGGGCATCTTCTTCCCCTTGATCTTCTCCATGAACACTCAATGCAGTTCATGCCATGTTAGTGGGGCTAAAAAGTGGAATAGGATATTTTTGTGGAATCACACAACCTCACCTCTTACTCACCAAAGTTCCTATGAGTTCACATCACATTGTGCTTCTTCGGATGTGTTAAAGCGATTGAAAGACAGGGATCGAAGAACTAGCTTAGGTTTTTTGGTGGAGCTCGGTGGGGTAAACAAAAAGGGGCTTGTGCTGAAATCAAGTTGATGCAAACCAAGAAAATATGCGGATAGATCAACTGCACTTTTGCACCAAGATTGAACAACACACAAGCTTCTGAAATTTTTCTACCAAGCTGAAACTTTTGGATCTTACACAACACTTTCTTTTTCTCTCTTGACTTTTTTGCCACTTTTTTCTTTCTCTCTTTTTCCAAAGCAGAACAACCAAATCTGAAAGCAACTATGAAGATGAACTTGCTGCAGATCTAAAAGATGAAGAACATGCAAGGTATGCAACAACAAGATCTCAGCACCAACAAGGCTTGGATTTATTTTTGATGGGGCTTTGGGCTTCTAGGACAGAAAATATAGCATGAAAAACACTCGATCTAAAGGGATGATAGCAAGATAAACTTGGATAATAGATCCTACTGTATCAGCGAAGGCTCTAATGCCAGATGATAGGTGGGAACCCGATGAACGAGTTCATGCCTGAGGGTGGCCCGATCTTCACATCGTAGGATCGAATCGGGAGGGCTAACTAGCTGCAAGCAGCCGGGATAACTAGCTTTATACCTGCCAAGGTTGGATGCAACCCGTACGTTGGGGATGGCGGACCGAAGCTACAAGAACTCCAACCCGCTGTCCGAACAATCGCAGAACCACAAACCGGGACTAATCCACAGAAAACGGCCGGAACCATAGAGCACGAACTAGGGGGAACCAGAGGCTCCTTCTCGCGAATCCGAATGAACTCACAAGAGCAAAGGTAGCAAGACCTCTCGGATCTCTCTAGCAGTCTTGCTGCATAAGCTTGTAGCGGAATGGTTTGACAAAAGGTTTTTTTAGAGGATGGGGAGATGGGGTTTTATAGCAGGGACAACCCCCATTAGTGAAGGAAATATGCCCTAGAGGCAATAATAAAGTTGCTATTCTATATTTCCTTATATCATGATAAATGTTTATTGTTCATGCTAGAATTGTATTAACCGGAAACTTGATACATGTGTGGATACATAGACAAAACACCGTGTCCCTAGTAAGCCTCTACTAGACTAGCTCATTAATCAAAGATGGTTAAGTTTCCTAACCATAGACATGAGTTGTCATTTGATGAACGGGATCACATCATTAGGAGAATGATGTGATGGACAAGACCCATCCGTTAGCTTAGCATACTGATCGTTCAGTTTTATTGCTATTGCTTTCTTCATGTCAAATACATATTCCTTCGACTATGAGATTATGCAACTCCCGGATACCGGAGGAATACCTTGTGTGCTATCAAACCTCACAACGTAACTGGGTGATTATAAAGATGCTCTACAGGTATCTCCGAAGGTGTTTGTTGGGTTGGCATAGATCGGGATTAGGATTTGTCACTCCGAGTATCGGAGAGGTATCTCTGGGCCCTCTCGGTAATACACATCTTGATAAGCCTTGCAAGCAATGTGACTAATGAGTTAGTTACGGGATGATGTATTACGGACGAGTAAAGAGACTTGACGGTAACGAGATTGAACTAGGTATGAAGACACCGATGATCGAATCTCGGGCAAGTAACATACCGATGACAAAGGGAATAACGTATGTTGTCATAACGGTTCGACCGATAAAGATCTTCATAGAATATGTGGGAACCAATATGAGCATCCAGGTTCCGCTATTGGTTATTGACCAGAGAGGTGTCTCAGTCATGTCTACATAGTTCTCGAACCCATAGGGTCCGCACGCTTAACGTTTGATGACGATTTTGTATTATATTAGTTATGTGATTTGGTGACTGAATGTTGTTCGGAGTCCCGGATGAGATCACGGACATGAAGAGGAGTCTCGAAATGGTCGAGAGGTAAAGATTAATATATAGGACGATGGTATTCGGACACCGGAAGTGTTTCGGGATGCATGGGGTACTTATCGGGTCACCGGAAAGGGTTCCGGGCACCCCCGGCAAAAGATATGGGCCTTATGGGCCAAGAGGGGAAACACACCAGCCACTAAGGGGCTGGTGCACCCCCCCCCCCCCCATATGGGCTAGCCAAATTAGAGAAGGAACGGAAAAAGGGAATAGGATTCCCCCTTCCCCATGTTCCCTTCCTACTCCGAATTGGAATAGGAAAGGGGGGATGCCGACTTGGGAGGACCCCAAGTAGGATTCCTCCTACTTGGGGCGCCCCCTTGGCTGCCTCTCCTCCCCTCCAACCTATATATATGTGGGGGGCACCGCTAGAACATACATCAAACATTGTTAGCCGTGTGCGGCGCCCCCCTCCATAGTTTACGCCTCCGGTCATATTCACGTAGTGCTTAGGCGAAGCCCTGCGTGGATCACTTCACCATCACTGTCACCACGCCGTCGTGCTGACGGAACTCTCCCTCTGCACTTTGTTGGATCAAGAGTTCGAGGGACGTCATCGAGTTGAACGTGTGCAGAACTCGGAGGTCCCGTACGTTCGGTGCTTGATCGGTCGGAACGAGAAGAAGTTCGACTACATCAACCGCGTTAACAAACGCTTCCGCTTTCGGGCTATGAGGGTACGTGGACACTCTCCCCCTCTTGTTGCTATGCATCTCCTAGATAGATCTTGCGTGAGCGTGGGATTTTTTTTGAAATTGCGTGCTACGTTCCCCAACAGTGGCATCCGAGCCAGGTCTATGTGTATATGATATGCACGAGTAGAACACAAAGAGTTGTGAGCGGTGATCATCATACTGCTTACCACCAATGTCTTATTTTGATTTGGTGGTATTGTTGGATGAAGCGGCCCGGACCAACCTTACATGACCACATTCATGAGACCGGTTCCACCGACAGACATGCAACTAGTTTTGCATAAAGGTGCCTGGCGGGTGTCTGTTTCTCCAACTTTAGTTGAATCGAATTTGACTGCGGCCGGTCCTTGTTGAAGGTTAAAATAGCAAACTTGATAAATCACCTTTGTGGTTTTGATGCGTAGGTAAGAACGGTTCTTACTAGAAGCCCATTGCAGCCACGTAAAACTTGCAACAACAAAGTAGAGGATGTCTAACTTGTTTTTGCAGGGCATGTTTTGAAGTGATATGGTCAAGACATGATGTGATATACGTTAATGTATGAGATGATCATGTTTTGTAAAAGCTATCGGCAACTGGCAGGAGCCTTATGGTCGTTGCCTTATTGTATGAAATGCAAACGCCATGTAATTGCTTTACTTTATCACTATGCGTTAGCGATAGTTGTAGAAGCAATAGTTGGCGAGACGACCACGACGTTACGATGGAGATCAAGGTGTCAAGCCGGTGACGATGGAGATCATGACGGTGCTTTGGAGATGGAGATCAAAGGCACAAGATGATGATGGCTGTATCATGTCACATATTTTGATTGCATGTGATGTTTATCTTTTATGCATCTTCTTTTGCTTAGTACGGCGGTGGCATTATAAGATGATCCCTCACTAAATTTCAAGGTATAAGTGTTCTCCCTGAGTATGCACCGTTGCGACAGCTCGTCGTGCCGAGACACCACGTGATGATCGGGTGTGATAAGCTCTACGTTCACATACAATGGGTGCAAGACAGTTTTGCATGTGCGGAACACTCGGGTTAAACTTGACGAGCCTAGCATGTACAGACATGGCCTCGGAACACTGGAGACCGAAAGGTCGAATGTGAATCATATAGTAGATATGATCAACATAGAGATGTCCACCATTGATGACTACTCCATCTCACGTGATGATCGGACATGGTTTAGTTGATTTGGATCACGTGATCATTTAGATGACTCGAGGGATGTCTATCTAAGTGGGAGTTCTTAAGTAATTTAATTAATAAAACTTAATTTATCATGAACTTAGTCCTGATAGTATTTGCAAATTATGTTGTAGATCAATAGCTCGTGTTGTAGCTCTAGTATTTTTTATATGTTCCTAGAGAAAAGTTGAAAGATGATAGTAGCAATGATACAGACTGGGTACGTGATCTGAGGATTATCCTCCTTGATGCACGAAAGAACTATGTCCTTGATGCACCGCTAGGTGACAAACCTGTTGCAGGAGCTGATGCAGACATTATGAACGTTTGACAAGCTCAATATGATGACTACTTGATAGTTTAGTGCACCATGCTTTACGACTTAGAACCGGGACTTCAAAAATGTTTTGAACGCCATGGAGCATATGAGATGTTCCAAGAGCTGAAATTGGTATTTCAGACTCATGCCCGTGTCGGGAGGTATGAGACCTCTGACAAGTACTTTGCCTACAAGATGGAGGAGAATAGCTCAACCAGTGAGCATATGCTCAAAATGTCTTGGTACCACAATCGCTTGAATCAAGTGGGAGTTAATCTTCCAGATAAGACAGTGATTGATAGAGTTCTCTAATCACTATCACCAAGTTACTAGAACTTTGTGATGAACTATAATATACAAGGGATGACGAAAATGATTCCCAAGCTCTTCGCAATACTGAAATTGGCGAAGGTAGATATCAAGAAATAGCATCAAGTGTTGATGGTTAAAAAGACCATTAGTTTCAAGAAAAAGGGCAAAGGAAAAGAAAGGGAACTTCAAGAAAGATGGCAAGCAAGTTGCCGCTCCCGTGAAGAAGCCCAAAGCTGGACCCAAGCCTGAAACTGAGTGCTTCTACTGCAAAGGGAATGGTCACTGGAAGCAGAACTGCCCCAAATACTTGGCGGATAAGAAGGATGGCAAAAGTGAACAAAGGTATATTTGATATACATATTATTGATGTGTACTTTACTAGTGTTCATAGTAACCCCAGGGTATTTGATACCGGTTCAGTTGCTAAGATTAGTAACTCAAAACAGGAGTTGCAAAATGAACAAAGACTAGTTAAGGGCGAGGTGACAATGTGTGTCGGAAGTGATTCCAAGGTTGATAAGATCATCATCGCACACTCCCTCTACCTTCGGGATTAGTATTGGACCTAAATAAATGTCATTTGGTGTTTGCGTTGAGCATGAATATGATTGGATCATGTTTATTGAGATACGGTTATTCATTTAAGTCGGTGAATAATTGTTGTTCTGTTTACATGAATAAAACCTTCTATGGTCATACACCAAATGTAAATGGTTTATTGAATCTCAATCGTAGTGATACACATATTCATAATATTGATGCCAAAAGATGCGAAGTTGATAATGATAGTGCAACAATTTTGTGGCACTACCGTTTAGGTCATATTGGTGTAAAGCGCATGAAGAAACTCCATGTAGATGGGCTTTTGGAATTACTTGATTATGAATCATTTGATACTTGCGAACCATGCCTCATGGGCAAGATGACTAAAACTCCGTTCTCCGGAACAATGGAGCGAGCTAATGACTTATTAGAAATAATACATACCGATGTATGCGGTCCGATGAGTGTTGAGGCTTGTGGCGGGTATCGTTATTTTCTGACCTTCACAGGTGATTTGAGCAGATATGGGTATATCTAGTTAATGAAACACAAGTCTGAAACATTTGAAAAGTTCAAAGAATTTCAGAGTGAAGTGGAGAATCATCGTAACAAGAAAATAAAGTTTCTACGATCTGATCACAGAGGCGAATATTTGAGTTACGAGTTTGGCCTTCATTTAAAACAATGTGGAATAGTTTCACAACTCACGCCACCTGGAACACCACAACGTAATGGTGTGTCTGAACGACGTAACCGTACTTTATTAGATATGGAGCGATCTATGATGTCTCTTACCGATTTACCACTATCGTTTTGAGGTTATGCATAGAGACAGCTGCATTCACGTTAAATAGGGCACCGTCTAAATCCGTTGAGACGACACCATATGAACTGTGGTTTGGCAAGAAACCTAAGCTATCGTTTCTTAAAGTTTGGGGTTGCGTCTTCATAGGATACCCAAAAGAAACTGTTGGGTACACCTTCTATCACAGATCCGAAGGCAAGATTTTTGTTGCTAAGAATGTATCCTTTCCAGAGAAGGAGTTTCTCTCGAAAAAAGTGAGTAGGAGGAAAGTAGAACTTGATGAGGTAATTGTACCTTCTCTCGAATTGGAAAGTAGCTCATCACGGAAATCAGTTCCAGTGATGCCTACACCAACTAGAGAGGAAGCTAATGATAATGATAATGAAACTTCAGATCAAGTTACTACCGAACCTCGTAGGTCAACTAGAGCACGTTCCACACCTGAGTGGTACGGTAATCCTGTTCTGGAAGTCATGTTACTAGGCCATGACGAACCTACGAACTATGAGGAAGCGATGATGAGCCCAGATTCCGCAAAATGGCTTGAGGCCATGAAATCTGAGATAGGATCCATGTATGAGAATAAAGTATGGACTTTGGTTGACTTGCCCGATGATTGGCAAGCCATAGAGAATAAATGGATTTTCAAGAAGAAGACTGACGATGATGGTAATGTTACTGTCTACAAAGCTCGACTTGTCACGAAAGGTTTTCGACAAGTTCAAGGAGTTGACTACGATGAGACTTTCTCAACCGTAGCGATGCTCAAGTCTGTCCGAATCATGTTAGCAATTGCCGCATTTTATGATTATGAAATTTGGCAAATGGATGTCAAAACTGCATTCCTTAATGGATTTCTTAAAGAAGAGTTGTATATGATGCAACCAGAAGGTTTTGTCAATCCTAAAGGTGCTAACAAAGTGTGCAAGCTCCAGCGATCCATCTATGGACTGGTGCAAGCATCTCGGAGTTGGAATATATGCTTTGATGAGGTGATCAAAGCATATTGTTTTATACAGCCTTACGGTGAAGCATGTATTTACAAGAAAGTGAGTGGGAGCTCTGTACCATTTCTGATATTATATGTGGATGACATATTACTGATTGGAAATGATATAGAATTTCTGGATAGCATAAAAGGATACTTGAATAAGAATTTTTCAATGAAAGACCTCGGTGAAGCTGCTTACGTATTGGGCATCAAGATCTATAGAGATAGATCAAGACGCTTGATAAGGTTTTTCAATGAGTACTGAAAGTGCGTTATATCGACTAAAGGGGGTGAATAGGCGATTTTTATGAATTCTTCACTGAGGAATTTGCGGGTGAGGAAATTCCTTAGCGAAGAACTACTTGCAGCGGAATAAGTACTCAAGAGTAAGCATAGCAGAACATAGGCATGGTCATCATGATGAAATGAAGACAAACACAAAGTACAGAAAGCGTAAACACAGGATAGCACAGGATGAAGACAAACAGACTGAAGAAATTGAACTAAGGAAATTGAGAAAGTCTTCTGTCAAAGTCTTCAAACACAGATATGACAAGCACACAACACAGTAATGAGGAAATGAAAGAGTTGAGGAAATAGAACCAGTAAGCTTGGTGAAGACAATGATTTCGAGACCAGTTCCAACTGTTGTCTCAGTTGTAACTGCTGTCTCAGTTGTACATCTGGTTGGAGCGGCTAGGTGTTTAAACCTGAGGACACACAGTCCTCACCGTATTCTCCTTGAACTAAGGTCACACAGACCTCGTCCAATCACTCGTGGTAAGTCTTCAGGTGACTTCCGAACCTTCACAAACTCGGTCACTCGGCGATCCACAATTCCTCTTGGATGCTCTAGACCATGACGCCTAACCGTCTGGAAGAAGCACAGTCTTGAAAGGTAACAAGCGTCGGATCCACGCAGGATCAATCTCTTCAGTGATGCTCAATCACTTTGGGTTTGTAGGTGTTTAGGTTTGGGTTTTCCTCACTTGATGATTTTCGCTCAAAGTCCTCGGAGGATGGGATGCTCTCAAATGACAAATGTCAGTTTCTCTCGGAGCAGCCAACCAGCTAGTGGTTGTAGGGGGCGGCTATTTATAGCCTAGGGAGCAGCCCGACATGATAAGACATAAATGCCCTTCAATGATATGACCGTTAGGTGGGTAGATATTTTGGGACAGCTGGCGCATAGCACAGCAACGGTCGGAAATTTGAGTATCAAATTCCTCAGGGCTATCATGTTCCTCACAGTGTAGGCAATCCGCACTGGCGAATTCCTAACTCCTCAGTCAGAACAAATTCCTCAGAGACCAGAAGAACTTCGTCTTTGTCACTGAAGAATATGACTGAACTGTATGAGATTTCCAATGGCTTCACTCGAAGGGATTGGTAGGTGTAGGATTTTGAGTTGAGCATCACATGAAAATTTTTCCTTAGTATTTCCTCGACCCCCTTTAATAGTACGGTGTTTCCTATGACTCAAGAAAGAGAAAATGAAACTACGAAAACAAAAGTCTTCACGCTTCATGTTCCTCAAATGAATACCAAGTCTTCAAGGTCACACCAATTTATTCACTTTCAAAGTCTTCAGAAAGTCTTCAGAAATCCAAAGTCTTCAGTCGAAGAACTTCATTTTTAGGGGTCGACTTTCTCTGTAAATATCAAGCTCCTCATAGACTTATAGACCTGTGTACACTCATAAACACATTAGTCCCTTAACCTATAAGTCTTCAATACACCAAAATCACTAAGGGGCACTAGATGCACTTACAATCTCCCCCTTTTTGGTGATTGATGACAATATAGGTTAAGTTTTCAACGGGGATAAACATATGAAGTGGAAATACTGATATTGAGGAATTTGATTGCAAGATATAGAAGAACTCCCCCTGAAGATGTGCATAGTGAGGAATTTGGTTTTGAAGAAATGCACACTTGAAGAGTTGAATCATGGAGATCTCCCCCTATATCTTGTAATCCATACACGCATTTGACATAATATATGAAGAATTTGAAATGCATGATGAAATATGGTGACTGATGTAATTTAGCATGCGTGCAATAACATTAACGAGGAATAAGCATGCAGAAGAAATAGCAAAAGTATCAGACCACCATAGAGTTTTAAGTTTACAACTCGATCCAACAAAGTCATCAGAAGAACGAGAGTTGTAACTTAGAAAAAAACGCCCATAAAAGATAGACTCGCTTGAAGATTAACTCAAATTTCTCCCCCTTTGTCATCGAATGACCAAAAGGTTCGAAAATGAGGACTAACGCCCCTGAAGAATATCAAGTTGATGAAGGAGCGCCAGCGTTGTTGGGGTCGTTTGTTGATGTAGGGCCTGCCGCAGTGTCGTCCAAGTCTTCATGCTCATCAGTTTTGCACGATCAAGAATAGGAGCTAGCCACCAAGGAAGGAACCTTGACCTTCTTGTATTTCTTCGGTGGAGGTGCAGACCAGTCAAAGTCCTCCTTGAGACCCATGTTCTTCAGATCTTCTTCGCTGTAAATGTGAGACAGAACAGCCCAGGTGCGACCGAAGACTTCATGGAGGTAGTAATGGTTTTTCTTCACTGCATTATGTGTAGCATTCATGTTGTGAAGAATTGAACCAAACTGACGCTTAACCCATTTATGGTTTCGATCCACCTTCTGGTGAAGACTTAGCATAAGTTCACGGTTAGTCATCACACGAGGAGCAGTAGCTTGAGGATTTGGCTTGGAGGCATGGGCAGCAGAATCATGAGTGGCAGAGTCATCATTGGTGGAATAAGATGCAGCCTTGCGAAATTGACCATCCAATGGACGAATGCCTTCATCTATAACAGCTGGTGCCTTGCCCTTTTCGTCAGCTGAGGAATAGGTCCGCTTGAGGACTTCAATTAGGGGCAAGTAGCTGAGGTAATTCTGAAAATCAGCTTTGTAGTTGAGTGAAGACCTTGTTCTGATGAATTCCATGAGTGATGTTGAAAACCAGATTCTTCATGATGCCAACAATTTCCTCATCAGATGAGTCGTGGCCTTTGATTGGACTCATAGTCTTCGTCAGAATGCGATAGACTGTCCTTGGTACATACTGCAATTCCTTCACGAGGAATTTGTCCTTGAGGCTTGACCTAGTTTCAATGGCTTCATCAGCACTTGCATATAGTGATCAGTAAGCTCAGGTTCTTGGTACATGCAACGAGCTCCTTCAGGTGGAGAACTGATGGGCAGGGCGTGAAGTAATTCAGTGGCTGGTGCCTTATAGTGAGTATTTTCAGTCATCCAGTCCAAAACCCAGGAGTTCACATCGTCGGGATCTCCTGTGATGTGCAAAGTTGCGTAGAATTGAAGAATGAGTTATTCATTCCAATCAACTATGTATGTGCAAAAGTTGAGGAGGCCTGTGTCATGAAGCACACTGAGGACAGGAGTGAAGCATGGCAGTGATTCCATGTCCACATGAGGAATATGCTCATGGTCGAAGACTTTGTCCTTGTTGAAGAGCAGTGAAGAATAGAAGTTGGTCTGGCTGGCGGTCCAGAAGCGCTTCCTTCTAAGACGAGCAGAATCATAGGGATTGTAGTCAGTGAAGAACACGTGCTCGCCAAAGAAATCATCAGCCTCGAATTTCTGCTTCTTTCAGAATGGATCCTTTGGCTTGGGCTGAGGAGTGTCAGTCAATTGCATTATCACCTCAGGAATCGCAATCTCAGGTTCTTCAGGCTGAGGAATTTCAGCTTCTACTCCAGTGACAGCCTGGGTCTTCAATTCTTCATGTACATTTTCTTCAGCACTAGTGGCTGGAATTTCTTCATGGACAGATGGGGTTGCACGAGGTTCTTCAGATCCCATTTGTACTTCAGTAGCAACAGGGGACTGAGGAATTTGCTGTAAAGGTGTGAAGAGTGGAGAGTGGGGTGCTGACTTTCCCAAAAGTCATCATTCATCACTGTGTGGTACAGCCAATGTCCACGTCTTTCATCTTCTATTTCTTCAACGCCGGCCTCTTCAGCAGTAAACTGAGGCATAGGCGAGGAAACAGCTGGAGTTGAAGGGATTTCATCCACTTCAATTTCTTCATCCATCTGCTCTGACGAAGCAGCAGAAGGATTTTCTTCATCAGATCCGCTAGGGATCACATATTTCTTCATCAAAAGGAACAAGGTCCTTTGATGGCATGGTTGAGATCGGAACAGCATCAATGGGGTTTGCAACTGAGCTGGTCAATTTCTTCATCTTCTTCGGCTGAAAGAATCTGATGAAGTTGATGCCCCTTTTCTCACTGCTGCACGCTCTGCAGCTTGGTCTTCTTCACATCTGATGCAGATGGAAGAATTGGAGTTGGGGTAGGCGTAGGAGGAGCAGAGGAATGTGGTTGATTTTCTTCAGGCACAACTGATGCAGTTGCCCTGACCTCTTCATTTTCTTCAGGCGCACCACTAGTGGATGCCCTGGCAATTTCATCAGCGGCTGGAATGCAGTCATGAGCCCTGGAACTCACATTTTCTTCAGCAGCCTGAATGTCATCAGCGGTGCTGGCATGTTCTTCAGTTGGCTGAGCAGATGCTTCAGTCTGAGGAATTTCTTGTTGCGATGGGGCTGCAACATTGGAGGTGAACTTCTCAGTCAGTTTAACAAACCTGACCTTGGCTCCTTGCCAATCAGCATAGTAAGCATTGAAATCATCGCTGAGGACTTTGATTTCAGACTGGATCTTCACAAGATCATCAGTTGTCATAGAGACAACGTTGTTCTTCGGGAATTTCTCCTTCCTGTACTGTGCTTTCTTGATCTGCCTGGCCTTCTCAAATTTCCATTTCTCTTATTGGATGAAGGCAGTCAGCATATGATTTTGGCCAGGAGTTAGCTTGAAGTCAGGCATAGGAGTGTTTGGGTCCTTATGCCAGAGATCAATGTAATCGAGGATCAACTTTGGATCCAAAAGCAGAGGCACATTTGTGCCCTTGGCTCTAGCGGCCCTGACTTGCCCATCTCTGATGATTTCAGCAAGTTCTTCATCATCAGCTTTGTCTTCTTCAGACGGCACTTGGAAGGCGACCTGCTTCTTGTGAGGACTTGGGCGTGAACCTCGTCCAGCACTGGTCTTTGTCTTCAGCAGAGAGGGTCCTGTTGAAGAATTTGGAGCAGCTGAGGAACTAGCTGAAGCTCCTGAGGCAATAGAGATCCCTGTAGTCCTTTGGCACGTGGCAAGATGCACAGGTGCTAAGGATTTGGTCGGAGCAGCTGAGGACTTATGCGGAGGAGCTGAGGATTTTGGAGGAGCAGGAGCAGCGTGAGGAATTGGCCGTGAGGGCTTTGAGGATTCTGGCCGTGAGGGCATTGCTGAGGAACTTGGCCTTGAGGGCATTGAAGGTGAAGCACTTGGCTTACGCGCAGGCTTCTTTGCCATGGATTTCTTCGGCTTGACAGAGGCATCAGCGGCAGCAGCATCAGCAGAGTCTTCATTGAATTTCCTCACTGCTTCTCTGGCTTGTCTAGCCAGCTTGGCCTAGCGCTTGGCCCATTCATCAGGATAATCCTCACCACGCTTGAGGCTGGTGGGATCAGCTTCTTGGCCAGGTGCTAATGGAGGTCTTGGGCATGGAGGATTGAGTGCGAATTTCTTCATGTACTTGGGAGTCACATACATGTACTCCCTCCACTCTCTTGCCCATCTCCTCTCTATCTTCTAAATGTGCACCTTGCGCTGATTTTTATCTTCCTCAGGGGGTGTGCAGTACCCAGCATAGATGTCCTGAGGGATTTCAAATGCAGTGTTGACCTCAGGCCTCTTTCCTCCTTTCTGTGGCTTCTTTCCATCAGCCATTTTCTTCAGATGAGGAATTTGAACAATTGAATTCTCTGAAGAAGTATGCAACTTTTCTTCGAGGAACGCTGCAAATGAGTTAAGTTGATGAGAACCTAGAGATTCAGCGGCGGACATGAGTACCTGTGAAGAGAGTATAGTTGCGAGGAATTTGGAGAGGTCATATGCGTTCTCAGAAGGTTTTTCAAAAAGAACAAGTTTGAGGAATTTGACCAGATGAGTCTTGAAGAATTTCTCTAAGCGTTCTTTGTCTTAGGTTCCGGAGTTGTATAGATCGAAGATCCACACAATTGAGGAATCTTGAAGAAAAATTATTGCTTAGAGAAACGAATCAAGAACAGATGACATGTGAGGTGTTTAGTGTGAAGAATTTGAAGAATAAACACCTTTGAAGATTTTGTAGAAATCATTTGAATCAAAGAGGGTAGTAAAAGTAACTTTTAATTACCCTGGATGAAGAACACGACGAACTGTGAGGTAGAGATGAGAAGTTCGTCTGTGCAGATCTTCCACGCCCTAACTCGGCGGAGGAAGATGGCTACGGCGGCGGCGGAGTGAAGATTTCCGCGGCCGGCGCGAGTATGGCGGCGACGAAGTCGAGGCAGTGAAGCTCTTCCTCACCGGCACGATGAAGTAGCGGCGGCGCTAGGGTTTGAGAAGCTCGATCTGGAGAGAGGTCGAGCGGAGTAAAGGAAGTGAGGAAGGGGAGAGGGGGTATTTATAGCCACGGTGAAAAACTGTTCGCCCGAAGATTTTGGACGAACGTGCCCCTGACCCTTCTCATTCGCTTGACATGTGTCACCCACGTACTGAGAAGTGGAGATCGTGTTAGATCGTGGGTGAATAGATAAGTATTTCGTGGGATGCGGAACGGTTTGAGCGGCAAAGCCGAAAATTTGGATAAGATAAGTTAAAAGTTACATTCGCAAATTCTTCAGCTGACAAGGACACAGTGAAGATTTTGAACGAGTTTCAAATAGAACGCACACAAAGAATTTGTGAATATATTGGGTTGAGTATAGCATAGAGGGCGAAGGGTCCGATCACATTCACTTAGCAGAAAAACTAACTTGAAGAAATTAGCCATAAGTGAATGCTGTAGAGGACATAAACTCATATATATATATATATATATATATATATATATATATGTATATATAGCCAATGAAGAAAAATGAAGGAGAAGGTGAAGACAATGCAAAGTTGAAGAACATGAACAACTGAGGAATTTTCAAAAACTAAAAAAAAAACTCAAATTGAAGATTTTCAACTTTTCTGGTGGCGTGACCCACCGTATAAGAATGATGATGTCAGACACCGCGTAAAATTGTCGTAGGGCTCTGAGAATCAAATTCTTCATTAATTTCTTCACACTTAGAGTGATATTCTTCATTGATTGAAGAAAAACGTTTCTTCATGTGTTGCACATCTAAGTCTTCAATTTGCATAAGTGTTAGGATGAGTGTCCTTTTCAAACAACATTCGAAGATTCTAGGATATTTAGCTCACACCGCAACTTGCTAAATCTCTTCTCATCCTAGGGCTTTGTGAAGATATCAGCTAGCTGTTCTTCAGTCTTCACATGCTCAATATAAATGTCGCCCTTCAACACATGATCGCGAAGAAAATGATGATGAATCTGAATGTGCTTTGTCTTTGAGTGCTGAACTGGGTTGTGAGCAATCTTGATGGCACTCTCATTGTCACAGTAGAGAGGCATATTCTTCATGCTGACGCCGTAGTCCTTGAGAGTTTGCTTCATCCACAACAATTGAGCACAGCAAGAACCAGCAGCAATGTACTCAGCTTCAGCAGTAGACAGTGATACATAGTTCTGTTTCTTCGAGGACCAACAGACCAAAGATCGTCCGAGGAAATGACATGTACCAGATGTTGACTTGCGGTCCACACGATCACCAACATAGTCAGAGTTAGACTATCCAATGAGATCAAAAGTCGAGCCCTTGGGGTACCATAATCCAAGTGTTGGTGTGTGAGCTAGATATCGAAGAATATGCTTCACAGCCTTATGGTGTGATTCCTTCGGTGTAGCTTGAAATCGGGCACACATCCAAACACTAAGCATAATATCTGGCCTAGATGCACATAAATACAATAAAGAACCAATCATGGAGCGGTATACCTTTTGATTGAAGTCAATACCATTTTCATCAGTGCACAGATGGCCATTTGTGGGCATCGGAATTTTGACGCCTTTGCAATCTTGCATGCTGAATTTCCTCAGTACATCCTTGAGGTATTTCTCCTGAGATATGAATATGCCATTGCGTTGTTGACGAATTTGAAGACCTAAAAAGAATTTCAACTCTCCCATCATAGACATTTGATATTCTTCACTCATCATATAGGCAAATTCATCACTATAACGTTGGTCAGTACAGCCAAAGATAATATCATCAACATATATTTGGCACACAAACAATTCACCATCATAAGATTTAGTGAAAAGAGTAGGGTCGAGTGAACCGGGTTTGAAGCCTTTCTTCATGAGGAATTCCTTCAAAGTATCATACCATGCCCGAGGGGCCTGCTTGAGGCCATAGAGGGCCTTATTGAGTCTGAAGACTTTGTCAGGATGCTTTGGATCTTCAAAACCTGGGGGTTGAGCAACATATACTTCTTCCTCAAGCTTACCATTGAGGAATGCACTTTTCACATCCATTTGATATAAAGTGATATCATGATGGTTAGCATAAGCAAGTAATATGTGAATAGCTTCAAGTCTAGCAACAGGTGCAAAAGTTTCATCGAAATCAATTCCTTCACCCTGTGTTTAGCCTTGAGCTACAAGCCGTGCCTTATTCCTCACCACAAGGCCATTTTCATCTTGCTTGTTGCGGTAGATCCACTTTGTGCCAATGATATTGTGCTTGCAAGGATCTGGACGTTTAACCAGTTCCCAGACGTTGTTGAGCTCGAATTGATGTAATTCTTCTTGCATGGCCTGAATCCACTCAGGCTCCAGAAATGCTTCATCTACCTTAGTGGGCTCTGTGATAGATACAAAAGCATAGTGCCCACAAAAGTTAGATAAATGTGAAGATTTTGAGCGCGTGAGAGGACCTGGTGCTTCAATGTCATCGATGATTTTTTCAACTTGCACTTCTTTTGCAACGCGAGGATGAGCTGGTTGTCATCGAGGAATTTGATCAGCATTTTCTTCAGCACCATTTTCTTCAGCATTTTTTTCAGGTGCATTAGCTCGACGTTCTTCACGTTCTGGAATGAATTCTTCAGCTGATTCTTCGGTAGGAATGACATCCTCAGTAGCCTAGAAATTGATAGTTTCCTCAGGTGCTGATTCATCTACCACAGAGGGTAGGTGCTCTCTTTGCGAGCCATTAGTTTCATCGAACCGCACATCTACAGTTTCAACAACCTTGTGAAGAACGTTTGTTGAAGACTCTGTAGGTGTGCGAGTCCTTTCCGTAACCAAGCATAAAACCTTCATGTGCTTTTGGTGCAAATTTAGCATTGTGATGAGGATCTCTAATCCAACATTTAGCACCGAGGACTTTGAAATAACTCACATTGGGTTTCTTGTCAGTGAGGAGTTCATAGGCAGTCTTCTTGAAGAATTTGTGAAGATATGCCATGTTGATGATGTGGCATGCAGTATAAATTGCCTCAATCCAGAAGTGACGAGGCGTCTTGTACTCATCAAGCATAGAGCGAGCCATCTCAACAAGAGTTCTGTTCTTGCGCTCCACGACGCCATTCTGCTGAGGAGTGTAAGGAGCAGATAACTCATGAGTAATACCAAGTTCATCAAGATACTCATCAAGACCAGAATTCTTGAACTCAGTTCCATTGTCACTTCTGATGTGCTTGATTTTCACACCAAAGTTGGTTGAAGCCCTCGAGGAAAATCGTTTGAAGACTTCCTGCACTTCATGTTTGTAAGTGACAATATGTACCCAAGTGTAACGAGAGTAATCATCAACAATAACAAAGCCATAGAGAGATGCATCATTTGTGACTGCTGAGTAATGGTTAGGACCGAAGAGATCCATATGAAGCAATTCAAATGGTCGAGTAGTGGTCATGATAGTCTTTGCTGGATGCTTAGCCTTGGTCATCTTTCCAGCTTCACAGGCTCCGCATAAGTGATCCTTGAGGAATTTTACATTCTCAATGCCAATGACGTGCTTCTTCTTCGCAAGCGTGTGCAAATACCTCATGCCTGCATGACCAAGTCGTCGATGCCATAGCCAGCCTTCTGAAGCTTTTGCAAGTAGGCACACGGCTGATTGCGGTCCTGTAGAGAAATCAACAATATACAAGTCTCCTCTCCTAAAGCCTTCGAAGACTTTGGAATTGCCAGCTTCCATAACCACAACACAACGATACTTGCCAAAGACAACAATCATATCAAGATCACAAAGCATTGAGACAGACATGAGGTTGTATCCTAAGGACTCGACAAGCATGACTTTGTCCATGTGTCGATCCTTTGTGATCGCAACCTTACCTAGACCCAATACCTGACTTTTGCCTTTGTCTGCGAAGATGATATGCTTCAGATGCGATGGTGATAAGGGAGCATCCATCAATAGATTCTTGTCACCAGTCATGTGATTTGTACATCCACTATCGAGGACCCACTCAGTGGCTTTGGGTTGATCATCCTGCAGATGAATTAGTGCAACTTACGAACTTCATATACTTCATCAGTGAAGAATATGACATCACAATTCATCAGACCAATTTCATCAATGCAACAGTTAAAACAGTATGAGGACGTGAGAAATGAAGTTCATTTCTTCATGATTAGCATGCGTCCTTTCAGGCACTTTTCAGGTCTCCAGCAAATTCTTCAGACGTTTGAGCACGTCTGGAGACCTGACCCTGCATAAGAGATTAGTCCTTTTTCTTCACCACCCACATCTGAAGGGGTGGCAAAGAGTTCATCACTCTGCGAGCTCCATACGAGAAAGGTGGCATAGAAGCCAATCCATTTCGTTTCACGTAAGCAGAGAAATTCTTCGAGGACTTATGAACATAATGATTAGAATAATAATGCTCATATTCATAGCCCTTAGCTCTTCCCTGCGAAACAGAGTTGTTAGCACGATGATGTTCATATGAGGACTTTGATCCTTTTGAGGAATATGATCCACGTGAGGAATTCGATCCGTATGAGGACTTGGATCCATATGAAGAATTTGATCTGGGGTTCCTATTCTTCACAGGTGGTGTCATGAGGACATTCACCTGAAGACTTTCAAGGCACCTTTTGGGAACCCAGATTTTCTTCATAGGAGAACCGTTACTGCAGTTAGTGCCAACATATCTAGCAAATACTTCACCATTCTGATTTTTAAACAGTTTATAGTTGGAGTCAAATGACTCATCAGAAGAATGAGAAGATTCACATGTAAAGCCAGATAAATTAGATGGATCAACTGGAGGTCCCTTTGCAGCAACCCATGAGGTTTTGGGGTACTGCTCAGGCTTCCAATATGTACCATCAGCATTGAGTTTCCTCTCAAAGGCAATACCCTCTTTCCTAGGGTTCCTATTGAGGATCTGCTTTTTAAGCACATCACAAAGAGTCTGATGCCCTTTGAGGATTTTGTACATGCCTGTCATGTACAATTCCTTCAGCCCTGCATCGTCAGTGATACTAGCAATGTCCTCAAATGAGGAATTAGTGATAGCAGAGACAGTTGAAGAATTTGTAGCATTAGAATCATTTGAACATTCAGGTGAAGAATTAGCAGATTCACGTTCAATGCATTTCAAACATGGAGGGAACAAATTCTTCATGAGCAGCGCTGATTTGTTGAGCAAGTAATGAATCGCGCTCCTTCTGAAGATCTTCATAACTCACTCTTAGCTTCTCAAGATCTTGCTTTCTTTGAAGAAATTCATAAGAAAGCTTCTCATGATCAGATAAGAGAGTGTTATGATGACCTTGAAGGTTGTCAAACCTAGTCTGAAGTCTCTGAAGATTTTCAGTCAAGGTTTTAGTGCGATCCATTTCTTCACCCAACATATCATCACTTTTGTCTAGCATGTTTTGAACCTTTTCAAAAGCCATTTGTTGTTTCAGAGCAATCTTAGCAAGTTTAGAGTAGCTGGGCTTGAGGTTTTCGTTAGATTCATTCTCACTAGATTTAGAGGCGGTATATTTGAGTACCTTGGCACCCTTTGCCATGAAGCAATAGGTGGGAGCGTAGTCATCATTGCCTTCATCAGCCTTGTTGGTGAAGCCATTTTCTTCAGAGTTGAAGATAGACTTGCTAATGAATGCAGTAGCGAGAGGTAGACTCGCTACTCCAGACTCGGACTCCTCAGATGCCTCCTCTTCCTCATGTTCCTCAGGTTCAGCTTCAGAGTCCATTTCCTTGCCAATGAATGCCCGAGCCTTCTTGGAGCTGCTCTTCTTGTGAGATGAAGACTTTGAGGATTTTGATGATGAAGATTTTGAGGATTTCTTCTTTTTCTTCGCATCATCAGAACTGTAATCCTTGTATTTCTTCTTCTTTGATTCCTTTTCCCACTGAGGACAATCTTGAATGTAGTGTCCAGGTTTCTTGCATGTGTGACAAAGCCTCTTCTTGTAGTCACTGGATGAGGAATCATTGCTCCTTGAGGATCTTCCAAGGCGACCACGTCTTGAGAACTTTTGAAATTTCTTCACGAGCAGTGCTAGTTCCTGGCTCAGTTCTTCAGGATCACCAAGGCTGCTGCCAGAGTCTTCATCTTCAGACTCAGAAATTGCCTTGGCCTTCAGTGCACGTGATATGCCATAGCTCGAACCATAGAGGTCTCTCTTTTCAGCAAGCTGGAACTCATGAGTATTTAGCCTTTCGAGGATATCAGCGGGATCAAGTGACTTGTAATCAGCACGTTCTTGTATCATCAATGCCAGAGTATCAAATGAGGAATCAAGCGATCTCAACAATTTCTTCACCACCTCATGGTCGGTGATGTCAGTGGCACCAAGTGCTTGAAGCTCATTTGAGATGTCAGTGAGGCGATCGAAGGTTTGTTGAACATTTTCATTGTTGAGTCTTTTGAAGTGGTTGAAGAGATTGCGAAGAACATCAACTCGAGAGTCACGCTGAGTTGAGACTCCTTCATTCACTTTGGACAGCCTATCCCA
Organism: Triticum aestivum; assembly: GCF_018294505.1. Lineage (NCBI taxonomy): Eukaryota > Viridiplantae > Streptophyta > Magnoliopsida > Poales > Poaceae > Triticum > Triticum aestivum. Next base: position 478,845,246 of record NC_057805.1, read on the forward strand.
GATAAGCTTAGCAGTTTCCAAAGTGCTCACTCTTCCATACTGTCCTTTGCTCAGATGGCCACATATGATATTCTTCGCTTGAGAATCGAGTTGCTTGAATATCTTCACATCGGTAGCGTTCAGTGAGGGTGAGACAGAGGAAACACCATTTTCCACAACATACCAGAGATCGTTATCAATTGCCTCAAGATGCATTCGCATCTTATTCTTCCAGTAGGGGTAGTCCGTCCCATCGAAGGTAGGACACCCAGCAGAGACCTTGATCATACCTGCGGTCAACATAACTAAAACTCCAGGCGGTTAAACCAAAATCACACAGAACAAGGGAGTACCTTGCTCTGATACCAACTGAAAGTGCGTTATATCGACTAGAGGGGGGTGAATAAGCGATTTTTATGAATTCTTCACTGAGGAATTTGCGGGTGAGGAAATTCCTTAGCGAAGAACTACTTGCAGCGGAATAAGTACTCAAGAGTAAGCATAGCAGAACATAGGCATGGTCATCATGATGAAATGAAGACAAACATAGAGTATAGAAAGCGTAAACACATGATAGCACAGGATGAAGACAAACTGACTGAAGAAATTGAACTGAGGAAATTGAGAAAGTCTTCTGTCAAAGTCTTCAAACACAGATATGACAAGCACACAACACAGTAATGAGGAAATGAAAGAGTTGAGGAAATAGAACCAGTAAGCTTGGTGAAGACAATGATTTGGTAGACCAGTTCCAACTGCTGTCTCAGTTGTACATCTGGTTGGAGCGGCTAGGTGTTTAAACCTGAGGACACACAGTCCCGGACACACAGTCCTCACCATATTCTCCTTGAACTAAGGTCACACAGACCTCGTCCAATCACTCGTGGTAAGTCTTCAGGTGACTTCCGAACCTTCACAAACTCGGTCACTCGGCGATCCACAATTCCTCTTGGATGCTCTAGACCATGACGCCTAACCGTCTAGAAGAAGCACAGTCTTCAAAGGTAACAAGCGTCGGATCCACGCAGGATCAATCTCTTCAGTGATGCTCAATCACTTTGGGTTTGTAGGTGTTTGGGTTTGGGTTTTCCTCACTTGATGATTTTCGCTCAAAGTCCTCGGAGGATGGGATGCTCTCAAATGACAAATGTTAGTTTCTCTCGGAGCAGCCAACCAGCTAGTGGTTGTAGGGGGCGGCTATTTATAGCCTAGGGAGCAGCCCGACATGATAAGACATAAATGCCCTTCAATGATATGACCGTTAGGTGGGTAGATATTTTGGGACAGCTGGCGCATAGCACAGCAACGGTCGAAAATTTGAGTATCAAATTCCTCAGGTCTATCATGTTCCTCACTGTATAGGCAATCCGCACTGGCGAATTCCTAACTCCTCAGTCAGAACAAATTCCTCAGAGACCAGAAGAACTTCGTCTCTGTCACTGAAGAATATGACTGAACTGTATGAGATTTCCAATGGCTTCACTCGAAGGGATTGGTAGGTGTAGGATTTTGAGTTGAGCATCACATGGAAATTTTTCCTTAGTATTTCCTCGACCCCCTTTAACAGTACGGTGTTTCCTATGACTCAAGAAAGAGAAAATGAAACTACGAAAACAAAAGTCTTCACGCTTCATGTTCCTCAAATGAATACCAAGTCTTCAAGGTCACACCAATTTATTCACTTTCAAAGTCTTCAGAAAGTCTTCAGAAATCCAAAGTCTTCAGTCGAAGAACTTCATTTTTAGGGGTCGACTTTCTCTGTAAATATCAAGCTCCTCATAGACTTATAGACCTGTGTACACTCATAAACACATTAGTCCCTTAACCTATAAGTCTTCAATACACCAAAATCACTAAGGGGCACTAGATGCACTTACAAGTACATACCTTGACAAGATTTCGAAGTAGTTCAAAATGTAATAGTCAAAGAAGGAGTTCTTTCATGTGTGGCAAGGTGGGTAAGACTCAAAACCCGACCACGGCAGAAAATAGAAAGAGAATGAAAGCCATTCCCTATGCCTCAGCCATAGGTTCTATAAAGTATGCTATGTTGTGTACCAGACCTATTTTGTACCTTGACATGACTTGGCAAGGGGGTACGATAGTGATCCAGGAGTGGATCACTGGACAGCGGTCAAAGTTATCCTTAGTTACCTAAGAGGACTAAGGAAATATTTCTCAGTTATGGAGGTGATAAAGAGTTCGTCGTAAAGAGTTACATCGATGCAAGCTTTTACACCGATCTAGATGACTCTGAGTCTCAATCTGGATACATATTGAAAGTGGGAGAAACTAGCCGGAGAAACTAGCTAGAGTAGCTCTATGCAAAGCATTGTAGACACAGAAATTTGCAAAATACATACGGATCTGAATGTGGCAGACCCATTGACTAAACTTTTCTCACAAGCAAAACATGATCACACCTTAGTACTCTTTGGGTGTTAATCACATAGCGATGTGAACTAGATTATTGACTCTAGTAAACACTTTGGATGTTGGTCACATGGCGATGTGAACTATGGATGTTAATCACATAAAGATGTGAACTATTGGTGTTAAATCACATGGCGATGTGAACTAGATTATTGACTCTAGTGCAAGTGGGAGACTGAATGAAATATGCCCTAGAGGCAGTTATTTTATATTTCCTTATATCATGATAAATGTTTATTATTCATGCTAGAGTTGTATTAACCGGAAACTTGATACATGTGTGGATACATAGACAAAACACCGTGTTCCTAGTAAGCCTCTACTAGACTAGCTCGTTAATCAAAGATGGTTAAGTTTCCTAACTATAGACATGAGTTGTCATTTGATGAACGAGATCACATCATTAGGAAAATGATGTGATGGGCAAGACCCATCCGTTAGCTTAGCATATTGATCGTTCAGTTTTATTGCTATTGCTTTCTTCATGTCAAATACATATTCCTTCGACTATGAGATTATGCAACTCCCGGATACCGGAGGAATACCTTGTGTGCTATCAAACGTCACAACGTAAATGGGTGATTATAAAGATGCTCTACATGTAGGAGATATGCCCTAGAGGCAATAATAAATGATATTATTTATCTCCGAGTTCATAATTATGTTTATGTTCCATGCTATAACATCTATGGTTCTCGAGTCTGCAATAACCACGAGGCTCGGAGGAAGACTCATATGCACGTGTGGAATAATAAACGGTAAAATGTATTCCTAGTCTGGCCTCTAAGACTAGCTCAAGTGTTGCATGATGGTTATGTTTTCCTGATCATGGGCATGTCTATGTCAGCAACCTTGAGGGCATAATGTTAAGAGAACATTTGTGTTGAATCGACCCGGCATGATGTTATGCTATAAGATTCATTCGTCACAAGTTTATTGGTACATAACACAGAGATGGTTAACGTTTGCATGATTCCTTAGACCATGAGAGTATCGAGTTTCTTCATGCTTGCTTCATGAACTTTGGGGTTTGTTAAACGTCATCCGTAAATGGGTGGCTATTACGGCGGCTTACGGGTTCATGGAAAAGTGTGTCAAGTAACTTGATAGCTCAAGATTGGGATTTGCTCCTCCGACGATGGAGAGATATCTCTGGGCCCTCTCGGTGTTACGGTATCCATCATCGTCTGGCCAGACACTTTGTGATTTGATCACGGGGATGCCGGAACACGATAACGAGAAAAGAGAACAATACCGGTAACGAGGTAACTAGCATAGTGGACAAGTTGTTGATCCACGGGAATGCCAACATGTCTCACCTCGGGTATTTGTAACATATCGCGAAGCAACAGGAATAGCACACGGCAACTGGAGGTTCACTCGAATATTTATTCGTGTGGGTATAGGGGTCAATATGGGTGTCCACGGCTCCGATGTTGATCATTGATCGGAAGGGGTTCCGGGTCATGTCTATACTTCACCGAACCTATAGGGTCACACGCTTAAGGGTCATCTATCTGCTGAATACTAGACAGGGAGTCTGAGAGAAAATCACCGAAAAAGTTTCGGACACCGAAAAGTTTCGGACAGCGGAATCGTACCGCAGAGAGAGGTCATCGGATAAGTTTCGATGATACCGAAAAGTTGTTTCGGGATACACCATTAAGTCAAATTGGTTTCGGCACATGCCTGATAATTCTTGGAGGATGCCAGAATCATTCTGGAAGCTTTTTGGAATTTTCTGAGATAAAAACCGGAAATGTTCCGGAGCTGCCGGAGCCACTTCAGATGCGTTTCGCAGATGAAAATCACTAAAACCGGAATTGTTTCGGAACGCGTTGAAAATCATTTTAGTGGGTACTGGAAATGTTCTTAGCCCACATAAATATTTTCAGTTCGATCAGACGCTGAAAAATGTCGTCGTGAATAGTGAAAATCAGCTTTATGGTTACTTTATGGAAAGCCACCTTTTGGGGCTTTGCTCCAAAAGATCTTGGGGATGACATGGATGGATAGGAGCCATTTTTTGGGCCCCTCATGGGGGTGTGGCCGGCCACATGGGGTATCCCCCCTTGGGGACCCTCTTGTTCCTTGGTTTCACTCCTAGGTCCTTGTGGAAGGACTTCATTCATGTGCATTTTGGGTTTTTTGTGAAACTACCCTACCCCCTTGGGATTTCCTATAAATAGAGGTGGAGGGGCAGCCCTCCACACTCATCCCTTGCTCTCATACACATGCCATGCATTATCTGGCTTCTTCTCTCCCTCCCACGAAAAGAGTTTCGTAGAGCCGTAAGGCTGTCTGGGTTCCGGCAGGAACTAGTTCTGGACGGCGAAGCCCTGCCGGATAGATGACACCGTATGTGTGCAACTCTGTAGAGAGATCGTAGTTTCGGTCTTAGTTCGTGAGTGCCTCCCGAAGGGCTGTCCGTGTGACCGTCCGAGTTTCGAAGGTCCTCCCGAAGGGCTGTCTGAGTGACCGTTCGAGTTTCGAAGGTCCTCCCGAAGGGCTGTCCGCGACACCGTCCGGGGGGCTGTTCGACCGCCTCCCGGAGGGCTGTCTGAGGAGCAGATGAGGGTATACATCCTCGCGGTTGGGAGGTTGTAAATCCTAGCTGCGGGGATCTGCACCGCCGATCGTCATCGACTCTACTTCCCGCTGCGCTACGAGTCGGTAACGAAAAAGATCAAACCATGTATGCAGTCTCCATAGTGGTCCTGGGCTGGTGCGTAGGTCGGAAAATTTTTGTTTTCTGCTGCGTTACCCTACAGTGGCATCAAGAGCCGTGCTATGCGTAGATGCAGGTTTCGATCTAGAATACATGGAGATGTATGGGTATTGCATAATATAATTAGGTAGTAGATGAGATCTATTGCTGAAAATTATTTATGCGGGTGACAGATGAAATCTGTTACCCGAGGTTCTTGTTGCTTCCCTAGAATTTGCGTTTGCTCAATCTCGAGACAGCATGGTGGAATTTGACAAAGTTCTGGCAATCCGTGATCCTGATTGATCATGGAAGTGCTATCAGTTCTTTGGGTTCTGCCGTAGTCAAAAGAAAGATGAAATTCGCAGATGAAAGGGCATTGCAGATATGATCTGCACGGGGGTCATGCGTATGACGAAGTTTAGTATGGGGCTCGAGATTTAATTATCCCGTGTTTCATACACCCCGAGATGTTAATCTAGCAACCTGAATAATCATACTTGATGATAAAACGTTGGTAGCTGCGGTTTAAGTCAAAACCTTAGAAGCCACGTAAAATAAAATTTTGCATAAACCGATTAGAGGCGTCTAACTTGGTTTTGCAGGATGTGCATGTGATGTGGTATAGCAGTGCTCATACTAATTCGATTATGTATGAGATGACTATATGATGTAATTTGATTAACATGACCTGCGTGTCATGATTCGGCATGATGGCTGGAGCCATATGATTGCACTTTAATGACCTGCGTGTCAACCTTGTTGTAATGCATTATTTTGTTAGCTATAGAGATAGCAATATTATCTGGTGCATCGACAAGGTGGTGGCAATCTTCGCGAAGGTGAACACCGACGCGAATGCCGAAGACGAAGAAATGAAATACTTCTCCGTCAGAAAGGGCTATACCATATCATGCTATTATGAATTGCCTGAGATGTTTATCCCTTATGATGCACCCTTCTTGATTGCGCGGTAGTCGCTTTTATTAGGGTGATCTCTCACTTAAAATATCAAGTAGTTAGTGTTCTCCCAAGTGTAGCACCGTCACGGCACCTATCTTTTCGGGGTGCGCCATGGATGCATGGGTACGAACGATTAGAGAAGTGTGAGGCGGGTGAGGTCAGACCTCGCAGCAAGATCACTTGGTTGTCTTGACGTTCATGGCAGGATCGTCCTGAGCTCGGAACACACGCATCGAAAGATGAGCAAGAGTCACATAGAGATGTGATCGGCAAGTTGGCCTACCGATTAAAATTCCCGTTATGAGATGATGATTCTATGGCGATGAATTGAAGTCTGGATCTTGTATCACTCAAAATTAATTGTGAGAGATATTGATTTGAGTGGGAGCGCACTGTTGAATTAACATGTTTAATTCTCAGTGCAATTAATTATGAACACTGTCTAAGTGTTTCTTGCATAATAGTTGTAGAATAATGGCTCGCATTTCCACCTTCCCTATTAAAATTGAATAGCTGTTAAATATCTGGTTAAAACTTTACGATTGGTAACGTAATATGAGGATTGTCCTCAAAAGTGCCGAGAAGGACTTTGTCCTATCGCATGCTTTCCGTATCCTCCCGCTAATGCTATGGATCATGTGACTCTCGTCCTTCGATCCAAAAGCTAGAATTCTGTTACGGTCAAGTGGAATATGTTTGCTTCCATGAAACCCAAACTTCGAAAGTTGGGATAGTTATATGATATTCATGGAACTGAAAATTATTTTCAGATACAAACAAAGCAATGTTTGTTTGCAAGTATTAGTAAAAGTGTTTACTATGCATTTGACTGTTGGGAAAGGGATCCAGAAGAACGCCTGTCATATAATGAAAGGTGAATAAAACAACAACTTAAAGAGAAAGGAAGTGTCCAAAGGGTGTTAGTATGACTTACACGCCTAGGAAGTCCGGGGCTAATGCCACTCTTAAGTTGGGTGCTTCTTCTGAGAGTAGGAGAAATACTAAAAGTTAAACTGTTAGAAGTATAAAGGCAAAAGGAAAGAAGACTGGAATATCCAGCTCATGTATGAATGTCATACAAGTTTTTGATGTATAGAAGGCTGGTCAAAGATATAGTTCTTGCGAATTATGGTTAAACATGTTAATCACTAATTCTTGGGTATTGTGAGTTCATCACAAAATTGCCCGCTCGATTGCATTCTGTTGCAACTCGATGTAAGAACTACTATGGCCTGAAAGACTAGCTAGAAATGAGGTTAAGGTATACACAGGGAACATAGTAAATGTTACTATACCTTCCATCGGTGTATTGCCGTCTGTATTTATTTTCATAATTCATTTAGAGTTTTACAAACTCTATCCCATTGCATAAGGTATCTTGCAAGAAGGTTGTTCATAAGAGAACTTTTTATGTTCGATGTTATGAATAACACAAGGGCCATACTTTCATTATGAATGAGATGTATGTTATGAATATTGATAATAATACAATACCTCTGGGTTTACTTTCATAATTCATTTTAGAGTTTCATACACTCTAGCCCATTGCACAATGTTTGTTGCAAAAGAGTTGTTCATAAAAACAACAATTGTTGTTAAGTATTATGAATAACATGAAGGGCCATGCTTCCATCCAAGATGGCATGTATGTTATGAATATTGATGGTAATATGATACATCCATAACACTGACGCTAAATGTCGCAAGACTAAAAGAATACCACACAAGTGTGGCACTACATTTGGTCACATTGGAGAAACCGCATGGAAAATTCCATTATGATGGATTTTGAAGTCTTTTTGATTTTGAATCATCTGACACTTGCAACTTTCCTCCGAAAAGTGAAGTGACTAAAATACCGTTCACAGGCCATAAGGAACGAACAACAAACTTATTAGTGATCATACATTTGATGTGTGTAGTCCGATAAGTGTTGTTAGTGGTGGATTTATTTATCTTCAGAAATGACTCAAGTAGATATATGGATATTTACTTGATGAGACGTAAGTCTGGATCTTTTGAAATCATTCGAAAGGTTCTCAAAAATGAAGTAGAAGTTATTGTAACAAGAAAATTATGTTTCTGCAATTTGATTGCACAAAGGAATATTTGAGTTACATGTTTAGCGAATGTCTGATGAGTTGTGAAAGGGGTTTCATAACTTGCACCTCCCGGAACACCACTGCAAGTGGAAAGTCTGTGGAGATGTAATCAAACCATTTATGACATGGTAAGGTCAAAGATGACATAAATAAATTTGCCATTATCCCTTTTAAAGTGATGCTTTAGAGACTGCGGCTTTTACACTGAAAAGAGCTACATCGGGTCTGTTGAAATGAAGCCATGGTATGGTACGCCCAACCATGTTATATCTTTTCTTAACATTTGGAATATGGGGCTTGTGTAAAAGGTTACAAACCTATTCCAAATCAGACAAGTGCTACTTTGTAGGTTATACCAAAATGTTGGGTATTCCTCCCTCACTATACCGAGGCAAATAGTTTTGCCGCGAAACGGTGTGCTTTTAAAGAGAATGGTTCTTTCAAAAAGGTGAGTGGGAGAATAGTGCAACTCGACGAGATAAACAGTATCTACGTCATCAGATCAAAGGAAAGAGACCTTGGAAGTAATTCCAGAGTTTCCTACTGCGACTGATACGGAAGTCTCTACAATAAAATGTATGAACTTCGGTCGAACTTGCAGCTGAACCACGTAGGCAAGGCTCGTGCAAACCTCTCAGGTGCGCAAACGAGATATTGTTGTTAGACAACATTATACCTACGATACACAAGGAAGCGTTGATGGGCCCTGACTCCGGAATTGGCTAAATGCCAATACAACCCGAGTTAGTTTCCATATAAGTGATTCAAGATTAAAACCTTGATACACCTTTCGGAAGACTTAGAGTCTAACGAATATTTATGGAACTTAAAACTGATACGGATAAAATGTTTTATCCATAAAGCTCGACTTGTTGAAATAACAAGTTCAAGAGTTGACTACGATGAGGTTGTTTTCATCGTAGCGATGCTTAAAGTCGGTTCGGGTTGAACTAGCAATTAATACATATTTCAATCATGAGATATGAAACATGGATGATAAAAGGATTTCCATCTGATGGAAATGAAAGCTAGGACTTGTATATGATACAGTCCAAAGTAATTTGTCGATCCAGAGGATGCTAGTAGGTATGCAAACTTCAGAGTTCCAGCAATGGACAGAAGAGAGCAAAATGGAGTTGGAATCTTCGGGTTTTGATGAAATGGTCAAAGGGGTTTTGACTTCATCAATGGGTAACGAAGATGCTTGTAATTCAAGAAAGTAAGTGGGAGCGTAATAATATTTCTAAAAACCTTATGTGCTTGGCACATTGGTAATTGGAAATAAATTTCTTGACACAAATTAGGACTTCATTTGAAAATAGTTTTTCGATGAAGTGCTTAGGCTAAATAGCCTCAATATTAGGCATGATGATCTATGGAGATAGATTTACCTAATGGGGCTAAGCAATGAATACATATTGACAAGATGCTAAAACCTTTTAGCATTTAAAACGCCAAGGAGTGATTCTTGCCAAAGTCACATGGAAAGAGTTTTTGCAAGACTCGGTGTCCCAAAACACTGATGAGTAAAATACATGATGCAGATTCCACACACTTTTGTGTTTGGATTAATCATGTATTCCATGGTATGTAAAACAACCAGATATGTCCGATACTCCCAAGGTGTTGCGAGTATGGATACTAAAGTGATCAAAGTACTGATCGTGGGACAACAGTGAAAGATGTCATTGAGTACTAGAGTAAGTACTGATGATATGTTTTCTTGCAAGCGGAGATCATGAAGAGTTCGTTGTAAAATGTTACATCGATAGTCTTCATCTTTTCACCGTGCGATTTTCGATTTAAGTTAAGGGTTTTGTGTAACACACAATGTGGTGGCACAGTTAGTTGGAATTTGTTCAAACTAGTTACTGTGGCGAATTCTATAACAAGGGCTAAGTATGTTGACGCTTTAGAAGCGACAAAGAAGATGTTGAATCATATAGTTCATTCATGAACTTAGTATAGTTCCAAGATGGCTTTTGACAATGGGACACTACTGCAGGTAGTTGCTCCATAACTCAGTCTGAGGAATCCAGGTTCGACCTGTGATTCACATACATACAAAGCCAAGTCCACACAAAATATGAATTTTGTGAAAACGTGAAAACGCGAGGACATGCAAAGATACACACGGAACTGAAGTCGTCAGATCCGTTGGACATCAGGCTATACCACAAGCGAAGCATATTTACACCGGTGTGCCACAGGTGTAAAGTGCATTAGCATTAACTAGATTATTGACTCTAGTGCAAGTGGGAGTCTGTAGGAGATATGCCCTAGAGGCAATAATAAATGATATTATTTATCTCCGAGTTCATAATTATGTTTATGTTCCATGCTATAACTGCTATGGTTCTCGAGTCTGCAATAACCACGAGGCTCGGAGGAAGACTCATATGCACGTGTGGAATAATAAACGGTAAAATGTATTCCTAGTCTGGCCTCTAAGACTAGCTCAAGTGTTGCATGATGGTTATGTTTTCCTGATCATGGGCATGTCTATGTCAGCAACCTTGAGGGCATAATGTTAAGAGAACATTTGTGTTGAATCGACCCGGCATGATGTTATGCTATGAGATTCATTCGTCACAAGTTTATTGGTACATAACACAGAGATGGTTAACGTTTGCATGATTCCTTAGACCATGAGAGTATCGAGTTTCTTCATGCTTGCTTCATGAACTTTGGGGTTTGTTAAACGTCATCCGTAAATGGGTGGCTATTACGGCGGCTTACGGGTTCATGGAAAAGTGTGTCAAGTAACTTGATAGCTCAAGATTGGGATTTGCTCCTCCGACGATGGAGAGATATCTCTGGGCCCTCTCGGTGTTACGGTATCCATCATCGTCTGGCCAGACACTTTGTGATTTGATCACGGGGATGCCGGAACACGATAACGAGAAAAGAGAACAATACCGGTAACGAGGTAACTAGCATAGTGGACAAGTTGTTGATCCACGGGAATGCCAACATGTCTCACCTCGGGTATTTGTAACATATCGCGAAGCAACAGGAATAGCACACGGCAACTGGAGGTTCACTCGAATATTTATTCGTGTGGGTATAGGGGTCAATATGGGTGTCCACGGCTCCGATGTTGATCATTGATCGGAAGGGGTTCCGGGTCATGTCTATACTTCACCGAACCTATAGGGTCACACACTTAAGGGTCATCTATCTGCTGAATACTAGACAGGGAGTCTGAGAGAAAATCACCGAAAAAGTTTCGGACACCGAAAAGTTTCGGACAGCGGAATCGTACCGCAGAGAGAGGTCATCGGATAAGTTTCGATGATACCGAAAAGTTGTTTCGGGATACACCATTAAGTCAAATTGGTTTCGGCACATGCCTGATAATTCTTGGAGGATGCCAGAATCATTCTGGAAGCTTTTTGGAATTTTCTGAGATAAAAACCGGAAATGTTCTGGAGCTGCCGGAGCCACTTCAGATGCGTTTCGCAGATGAAAATCACTAAAACCGGAATTGTTTCGGAACGCGTTGAAAATCATTTTAGTGGGTACTGGAAATGTTCTTAGCCCACATAAATATTTTCAGTTCGATCAGACGCTGAAAAATGTCGTCGTGAATAGTGAAAATCAGCTTTATGGTTACTTTATGGAAAGCCACCTTTTGGGGCTTTGCTCCAAAAGATCTTGGGGATGACATGGATGGATAGGAGCCATTTTTTGGGCCCCTCATGAGGGTGTGGCCGGCCACATGGGGTATCCCCCCTTGGGGACCCTCTTGTTCCTTGGTTTCACTCCTAGGTCCTTGTGGAAGGACTTCATTCATGTGCATTTTGGGTTTTTTGTGAAACTACCCTACCCCCTTGGGATTTCCTATAAATAGAGGTGGAGGGGCAGCCCTCCACACTCATCCCTTGCTCTCATACACATGCCATGCATTATCTGGCTTCTTCTCTCCCTCCCACGAAAAGAGTTTCGTAGGGCCGTAAGGCTGTCTGGGTTCCGGCAGGAACTAGTTCTGGACGGCGAAGCCCTGCCGGATAGATGACACCGTATGTGTGCAACTCTGTAGAGAGATCGTAGTTTCGGTCTTAGTTCGTGAGTGCCTCCCGAAGGGCTGTCCGTGTGACCGTCCGAGTTTCGAAGGTCCTCTCGAAGGGCTGTCTGAGTGACCGTTCGAGTTTCGAAGGTCCTCCCGAAGGGCTGTCCGCGACACCGTCCGGGGGGCTGTTCGACCGCCTCCCGGAGGGCTGTCTGAGGAGCAAATGAGGGTATACATCCTCGCGGTTGGGAGGTTGTAAATCCTAGCTGCGGGGATCTGCACCGCCGATCGTCATCGACTCTACTTCCCGCTGCGCTACGAGTCGGTAACGAAAAAGATCAAACCGTGTATGCAGTCTCCATAGTGGTCCTGGGCTGGTGCGTAGGTCGGAAAATTTTTGTTTTCTGCTGCGTTACCCTACACTACAGGTATGTCCGAAGGTGTTTGTTAGGTTGGCATAGATCGAGATTAGGATTTGTCACTCCGAGTGTCGGAGAGGTATCTCTGGGCCCTCTCGGTAATACACATCATGATGAGCCTTGCAAGCAATGTGACTAATGAGTTAGTTATGGGATGATGTATTACGGAACGAGTAAAGAGACTTGCCAGTAACGAGATTGAACTAGGTATGAAGATACCAACGATCGAATCCCGGGCAAGTAACATACCGATGACAAAGGGAACAACGTATGTTGTCATAACGGTTTGACCGATAAAGATCTTCGTAGAATATGTGGGAACCAATATGAGCATCCAGGTTCCGCTATTGCTTATTGACTGGAGAGGTGTCTCTGTCATGTCTACATAGTTCTCGAACCCGTAGGGTCCGCACGCTTAGCGTTCGATGATGATTTTGCATTATATGAGTTATGTGATTTGGTGACCGAATGTTGTTCGGAGTCCCGGATGAGATCACGAGCATGAAGAGGAGTCTCGAAATGGTAGAGAGGTAAATATTGATATATAGGACGATGGTATTCGGACACTAGAAGTGTTTTGGGATGCACCGGGTACTTATCAGGTCACCGGAAAGGGTTCCGGGCACCCCCGGCAAAAGTATGGGCCTTATGGGCCAAGAGGGGAAACACACCAGCCACTAAGGGGCTGGTGCGCCCCCCCCCCATATGGGCTGGCCAAATTTGAGAAGGAAAGGGGAAGAAGGAAAGGAAAAAGGGAATAGGATTCCCCCTTCCCCCTCTTCCCTTCCTACTCCGAATAGGAATAGGAAAGGGGGAGGCCGAATTGGGAGGACCCCAAGTAGGATTCCTCCTACTTGGGGCGCCCCCTTGGCTGCCTCTCCTCCCCTCCAACCTATATATATGTGGGGGGGTACCGCTAGAACATACATCAAACATTGTTAGCCATGTGTGGCGCCCTCCTCCATAGTTTATGCCTTCAGTCATATTCACGTAGTGCTTAGGCGAAGCCCTGCGCGGATCACTTCACCATCACCGTCACCACGCCGTCGTGCTGACGGAACTCTCCCTCGACACTTTGCTGGATCAAGAGTTCGAGGGACATCATCGAGCTGAACGTGTGCAGAACTCGGAGGTGTCGTACGTTCGGTGCTTGATCGGTCGGAACGAGAAGAAGTTTGAAACGTCCATTTTGCATCATGTTTTCTTACTGTTATTTATAATATTTTATCCATAATACTCCCACCATTCCCTTATACAAGGCCACACACTCAAATTACAGGTACCAAGGTAAAATTTAATGACTGCTTTGCAAGCCAATTTTTCTTCTAGTTAACTGGGATAATTAATACGCCCGCATGCATGCAAGGAAGGAATGAGAAGGAAGTAGAACAACGTCATTATGACTACATGCATGCAAGTATTAAACAAGTTGCTGGTACGAAGAAACATCATTAAAATTTGCCGCAATTACTGTTAGTGGCCTTGTATAGATTCAAAATGTATTTTTCATTGTGGCCTTGTATAAGGGAATGGAGGGAGTAATGCTTTTTGGAGTAATTCTAATGCCTTTTCTCTCATAATTTGCAAGGCACACAACAAGAGGGAGAATTCCGGCAGCTGGAAATATGGACCTAGAAAAGTTACGTCAGGCCACCTATTCTGCACAACTCCAAACAAGCTGAAACTTCATGGGGACTTTTTAAGGAATATTTAAGAATTATTGAAGTGAATAACCATCAGAGGGGGGCCACCAGGTGGGCACAACCCACCTGGGCGCGCCAGGCCCCCCTGGCGCGCTTTGGGGGGTTGTGGCCACCTCGGCCCACCTTCGATGCCCATCTTCTGGTATAAAAGTCATTTTGACCTAGAAAAAATAAGAGTAGGACTTTCGGGACGAACGCCGCCGCCTCGAGGCGGAACTTGGGCAGGAGCACTTTTGCCCTCCGGCGGAGCGATTCCATCGGGGGAACTTCCCTCCCGGAGGGGCAAATCATCGTCATCGTCGTCACCAACAACTCTCCCATCTTGGGGAGGGCAATCTCCATCAACATCTTCAACAGCACCATCTCCTCTCAAACCCTAGTTCATCTCTTGTGTTCAATCTTGTTACTGGAACTATAGATTGGTGCTTGTGGGTGACTAGTAGTGTTGATTACATCTTGTAGTTGATTACTATATGGTTTATCTGGTGGAAGATTATATGTTCAGATCCAATATGCTATTTAATACTCCTCTGATCATGAGCATGTTTATCATTTGTGAGTAGTTACTTTTGTTCTTGAGGTCACGGGAGAAATCATGTTGCAAGTAATCATGTGAACTTGATATGTGTTCGATATTTTGATAGTATGTATGTTGTGATTCCCTTAGTGGTGTCATGTGAACGTCGACTACATGACACTTCACCATATTTGGGCCTAAGGGAATGCATTGTGGAGTAGCAATTAGATGGTGGGTTGCGAGAGTGACAGAAACTTAAACCCCAGTTTATGCGCTATTCCGTAAGGGACCGATTGGATCCCAAAGTTTAATGCTATGGTTAGAATTTATTCTTAATACTTTTCTCGTAGTTGCGGATGCTTGCGGGAGGGTTAATCATAAGTAGGAGGTTTGTTCAAGTAAGAAAAGCACCTAAGCACCGGTCCACCCACATATCAAATTATCAAAGTAGCGAACACAAATCGAACCAACATGATGAAAGTGACTAGATGAAATTCCCGTGTACCCTCAAGAACGCTTTGCTTATCATAAGAGACCGTTTTGGCCTGTCCTTTGCCTAAAAAGGATTGGGATATCTTGCTGCACTTTTGTTACTACTATCGTTACTTTCTCGTTACAAATTATCTTGCTATCAAACTACTCCGCTACTTACAATTTCAGCACTTGCAGACACTACCTTACTGAAAACTACTTGTCGTTTCCTTCTGCTCCTCATTGGGTTCGACACTCTTACTTATCAAAAAGAGCTACAATTGATCCCCTATAATTGTGGGTCATCAAGGCTATTTTCTGGCGCCGTTGCCGGGGAGTGAAGCGCCTTTGGTAAGTGGAATTTGGTAAGGAAACATTTATATAGTGTGCTGAAATTTATTGTCACTTGTTACTATGGAAAACAATCCTTTGAGGGGTTTGTCGAGGTATCTTCACCTCGTCCGGAACCACAATTAGCTACCCATCAACCTACTACACCTACTGAAAATATTGAATATGAGATTCCTTCGGGTATGATAGAACAACTGCTAGCTAATCCTTATGCAGGAGATGGAACCGAACATCCTGATATGCACTTGATATATGTGGAACAAATTTGTGGATTGTTTGAGCTTGCAGGTTTACCCAGGGATCAAGTTATGAAAAAGGTTTTCCCTTTATCTTTGAAGGGAAAAGCATTGTCATGGTATAGGCTATGCGATGATATTGGATCATGGAATTGGAATCGTTTGAAATTGGAGTTCCACCAAAAACAATTATCCTATGCATCTAGTTCATCATGATCGGAATTATATATATAATTTTTGGCCTCGTGAAGGAGAAAGTATCGCTCTAGCTTGGGGGAGGCTTAAGTCAATGTTATATTCATGCCCCAATCATGAGCTCTCAAGAGAAATTATTATTCAGAACTTTTATGCTCGGCTTTCTCGTAATGATCAAACCATGCTTGATACTTCTTGTGCGGGTTCTTTTATGAAGAAGACTATTGAATTCCGGTGAGATCTTTTGGAAAGAATTAAACGCAACTCTGAAGATTGGGAACTCGACAAAGGTAAAGAGTCAGGTATTAAAATTAATTATGATTGTGTTAAATCTTTTATGGATAGCGATGCTTTTTCAAAGTTTAGCACTAAATATGGACTTGACTCTGAGATAGTAGCCTCCTTTTGTGAATCATTTGCTACTCATGTTGAACTCCCTAAAGAGAAGTGGTTTAAATATCACCCACCTATTAAAGAAGAAATTAAAGAACTGGTACCAGTTAAAGAAGAAACTATACTTTATAATGTTGATCTAGTTATTCCTTCTGCTTATATTGAGAAACCACCTTTCCCTGTTAAGATAAAAGAACATGCTAAAGTTTCAACTGTGGTTAACAAAAGCTATATTAGAACACCTAAGCCTGATGAACAAATTAAAGTAGAACCTAGCATTGCTATGGTCAAAGATCTCTTAGAAGAAGATATAGATGGGCATGTTATTTACTTCTGTGAAGAAGCTGCTAGAATTGCCAAACCAGATAAAAAGGATAAACATAGACCTATTGTTGGCATGCCAGTTGTCTCAGTTAAAATAGGAGATCATTGTTATCATGGTTTATGTGACATGGGTGCTAGTGTGAGTGCTATTCCTTACACTCTTTATCAAGAAATTATGAAAGACATAGCACCTGCAGAGTTAGAAGACATAGATGTTACTATTAAACTTGCTAATAGAGACACATATCACCAGTTGGGATTGTTAGAGATGTTGAAGTCTTGTGTGGGAAAATAAAATACCCTACTGATTTTCTTGTTCTTGGTTCCCCACAAGATGACTTCTGTCCCATTATCTTTGGTAGACCTTTCTTGAATACAGTTAATGTTAAGATAGACTGTAAGAAACAAACTGTTGGTGTTAGTTTTGGTGATGAGTCTCATGAGTTTAATTTTTCCAAGTTTAGTAGAAATCTTCATGAAAAATAATTGCCTAGTAAGGATGAATTAATTGGTCTTGCTTCTATTGTTGTTCCACCTACTGATCCTTTAGAACAATATCTTCTAGACCATGAAAATGATTTACATATGCATGAAAGAAATGAAATAGATAAGATTTTCTTTGAACAACGTCCTCTGCTTAAACACAATTTGCCTATTGAAACTCTAGGAGGTCCTCCTCCACCTAAAGGTGATCCTGTGTTTGAATTAAAACAATTGCCAGACACTTTGAAATATGCTTATCTTGATGAAAAGAAGATATACCATGTTATTGTAAGTGCTAACCTTTCAGAACATGAAGAAGAAAGATTATTGAAAGTTCTAAGGAAGCACCGGGCTGCTATTGGATATACTCTTGATGATTTAAAGGGAATTAGTCCCACTCTATGTCAGCATAAAAATAATATGGAACCTGATGCTAAACCCGTTGTTGATCACCAACGTCGGTTAAATCCAAAAATGAAGGAAGTGGTAAGAACGGAAATCTTAAAACTTCTGGAAGCAGGTATAATCTATCCTATAGCTAATAGTAGATGGGTAAGTCCTATTCATTGTGTTCCTAAGAAAGGAGGCATTACTGTTGTTCCTAATGATAAGAATGAACTTATTCCACAAAGAATTGTTACAGGCTATAGAATGGTGATTGATTTTAAAAAATTAAATAAAGCAACTAGAAAATATCATTACCCTTTGCCTTTTATTGATCAAATGCTTGAAAGATTATCTAAGCACACACACTTTTGCTTCCTTGATGGATACTCTGGCTTTTCACAAATACCTGTTTCTCAACCTGATCAAGAAAAGACCACATTTACTTGTCCCTTTGGAACGTATGCTTATAGACGTATGCCTTTTGGTTTATGTAATGCACCTGCTACCTTTCAAAGATGTATGACTGCTATATTCTCTGTTTTTTGTGGAAAGATTGTTGAGGTTTTCATGGATGACTTTTTTGTTTATGGGAAGTCTTTTGATGATTGTTTAAGCAACCTTGAGCGAGTTATGCAGAGATGTGAACAAACAAATCTTGTCTTGATTTGGGAGAAGTGCCACTTTATGGTTAATGAAGGCATTGTCTTGGGTCATAAAATTTCTGAAAGAGGTATTGAAGTGGACCAAGCTAAGGTTGATGCAATTGAGAAAATCCCATGTCCTAAAGATATAAAAGGTATTCGTAGTTTCCTAGGTCATGCTGGCTTCTATAGGAGATTTATCAAAGACTTTTCTAAAATTTCTAGGCCTCTTACTAGTCTCTTGCAGAAAGATATTCCCTTTGTTTTTGATGATGATTGTTTAGAAGCCTTTGAAACACTAAAGAAAGCCTTAATTTCTGCACCTATTGTTCAACCACCTGATTGTAACTTGCCTTTTGAAATTATGTGTGATGCTAGTGATTATGTTGTTGGTGCTGTTCTAGGACAAAGAGTTGATAAGAAATTGAATGTTATTCATTATGCTAGTAAAACTCTAGACAGTGCTCAAAGAAACTATGCTACTACTGAAAAATAATTCTTAGCAGTGGTGTTTGCTTGTGATAAATTTAGACCTTATATTGTTGATTCAAAAGTAACTGTTCACACAGACCATGCTGCTATTAAATATCTTATGGAAAAGAAAGATGCTAAACCTAGACTTATTCGTTGGGTTCTCTTGTTGCAAGAATTTGATTTACATATCATTGATAGAAAAGGAGTTGAGAACCCAGTAGCTGATAATTTGTCTAGGCTTGAAAATGTGCTTGATGGCCCACTACCTATTGATGATAGTTTTCCTGATGAGCAGTTAGCTGCAATAAATGTTTCTTATAGTACTCCTTGGTATGCTGATTATGCTAACTACATTGTTGCTAAATATTTACCACCTAGCTTTACATACCAACAAAAGAAAAAATTCTTCTATGATTTAAGACATTACTTTTGGGATGACCCACATCTTTATAAAGAAGGAGTAGATGCTATTATTAGACGTTGTGTACCTGAGCATGAATAGGGACAAATCCTACGGAAATGTCACTCCGAAGCTTATGGAGGGCATCATGCTGGAGATAGAACTGCTCATAAGGTATTGCAGTCTGGATTTTATTGGCCCACTCTCTTCAAGGATGCCCGTAAGTTCGTCTCATCTTGTGATGAATGTCAAAGAATAGGTAATATCGGTAAGCGTCAAGAAATTCCTATGAATTATTCACTTGCTGTTGAACCATTTGATGTTTGGGGATTTGATTAAATGGGACCTTTTCCTTCCTCTAATGGGTATACACATATTTTGGTTGTTGTTGATTATGTTACTAAATGGGTAGAAGCTATTCCAACTAGTAGTGCTGATCACAACACCTCTGTTAAAATGCTTAAGGAAGTTGTTTTCCCAAGGTTTGGAGTCCCTAGATATTTAATGACTGATGGTGGTTCACACTTTATTCATGGTGCTCTCCAAGATGCTTGCCAAGTATGATGTTAACCATAGAATTGCATCACCCTATCATCCTCAGTCCAGTGGTCAAGTTGAACTTAGCAATAGAGAAATAAAATTAATTTTGCAAAAGACCGTCAATAGGTCCAGGAAGAATTGGTCTAAGAAATTAGATGATGCACTTTGGGCTTATAGAACAGCATATAAAAATCCTATGGGCATGTCTCCATATAAAATGGTTTATGGAAAAGCTTGTCATTTGCATCTTGAGTTAGAACATAAAGCATTTTGGGCAATCAAAGAGCTCAATTATGACTTCAAACTTGCTAGTGAAAAGAGGATATTTGATATTAGCTCATTAGATGAATGGAGAACCCAAGCTTATGAAAATGCAAATTTATTTAAAGAAAAAGTCAAAAGATGGCATGACAAAAGAATTCAAAAGCATGAGTTTAAAGTCGGAGAATATGTTCTTTTGTACAACTCTCGTTTCAGATTCTTTGCAGGAAAACTCCTCTCAAAATGGGAAGGCCCATATGTCATCGAGGAGGTTTACCGGTCTGGAGCCATCAAAATAAATAATTCCGAAGGTACTAACCGGAAGGTTGTCAATGGGCAACGAATAAGGCATTATATCTTAGGTACGCCCATTAATGTTGAAAGTAATATTATCCAAACTTTGACACCGGAGGAGCACATAAAAGAGTCCTTCCGGAGCACTCCAGAATCGTGAAAATAAGGAGGTACGTGATACGGTAAGTAAACGGACTCCAAAAAATCCGCAAAAATATTTTTTATCAGTTTTGGAATATTTTAGAATTTTGGAAATAAAGAAACTTCCAGGAAGCGTACCCTAGTGGGCACAATACAGCAGGGTGCGCGAGGCTTGCCTGGCGCGCCCAGGTGGGTTGTGCCCACCTGGGACACCTTCCGTACTCCGTTTTTCTCCCGTATGCTTGTCCTCCAAGATAAAAAATCTATATATACTTCCCGAACCTGTTAACCACCGTATCGCGGAAAAAAAATCCTCTGTTCTCTTTTCTTGCTGTTTTCTGCGCAGTTTTGAAAATATGTCGTCCCAAGACTTCGACGGAGAGGCCTATCTCTCACATCTTATTGCTGACCCAAAGACTCATGGGGATCTATCTCCTTATGCTCGAACTACAGATGACGAGGAGGATGCTCACTTGATGAGGGTTGATGATTCAAGCTCAGTGGAGGAGGATGTTCCTCTACCTCAACCTGGGGATATGCACGTGGAGTTCAAGAAGTCAAGTCTCCCCAAGAGAGCTAACCGATCTAAAAATGGATCTATTCCTTTTCGTTTTAGGCACAAAAGCAAAGGGGATTTATGTGACAAGATCTTAAAGCTGGAGTTGGAAGTCGATGATTTAAAGGAGGATATTGCTCTCCTCAACTACAATATTAAAAAGTTGAAGGCACAATTGTCATCACCACCACCATCATCTTCTTCGCCACCCAAGGAGAACTGAGTATCGGGTATGGGCACTCCCCTTGGCTTCCGCCAAGCTTGGGGGAGGTGCCCCGGTATCGTATCATCCCACTATCTTATTGCTTTACTTATTTTAGTTCGATGTTTTGCATTAGATGAATAAAAGTTTAGTTCAATCCTTTCTTCTTTGAGAATTGCTTAGTGATCTATCCTTGTAATCATGTGCAAGTTATATAATAAAGTTTAGTGTGAGATTTTTCTTTCTTTACTTTCATGTTGCAAATAAAAGAAAAGAAATAAAGAAGGAAGAAGAGAAAGGAAATAAGTCATTAAGATCATATACTAATCTTATGGTAGGTGATGGCACCACATAAGGAAAGGTATAAGTAGAAAATTTTATTAGAGATTGACAAACATAGCATTAGTCAATGATGCAACTCATGAAAGAATTAATAAGGGAAGAGAAGATTCACATATAAATATACTATCCTAAAAATCTTTTATGATTGTGAGCCCTCATCAAAATATTATATGCCAAAATTGTTGACGTTGGACAAGGAAGACAACTTAATGGTTTATGTTTGTTTATATTCACATAGAAGTCATATTGTCATAGATCCTTTAACATGTGATGCTTGCCCCCTATCTTTGCTAGCCAAAAATTCCGCACTAAGTAGAGATACTACTTGTGCATCCAAAAACCCTTAAACCCAAATCTTATTTTCAAGTGTCCACCATACCTACCTAGGGATTGAGCAAGATCCCTCAAGTAAGTTGTCATCGGTGCAAAAAGGCAATAAAAATTGCTTCTAAAAGTGTGAGATCATTTAGTGTAAGAGAAAATTGAGCGTTGTACGAACTTGGATGGCAAAGAATAAAAGCGACAGACTGCATAATAAAGGTTGTCATCTTAAGGGGCAATACAACGTGACGTTCTCTTGCACTAAGAAATTGGGCATACAAACAAATACGTGCATGGCAACCTCTGCTTCCCTCTGCGAAGGGCCTATCTTTTACTTTTATGTATTTACTTTTATGCAAAGAGTCAAAGTTTTCCTTCTATTCCTTTTATTTTTCTCCTTTGGCAAGCATCATGTGGTGAGGAAAGATTTAGGCACATATGTCCAGTTGAATATAGATAGCATGAGTTATTATTGTTGACATCACCCTTGAGGTGAGTATGTTGGGAGGCAAAACTATAAGCCCCTATCTTTCTATGTGTCCGGTTGAAACGTTTTGCTCATGGGTACGAGGTGAGTGTTAGCAATCATAGAAGACTGTATGATGGTTGAGTATGTGGACTTGCCTAAAGGCTCCGATACGTGACCCTTCCTGAAAAGATGATGAATTGTAGTTGCAAAGTTGACTGAGAACATAGTTTGTTGGTTTCTAATAGAGTTTTTGCTTTATACTTCGATTGTGTGATGAACTATTAGTTATTCATGAGAAGTATATGATAAAAGTTCTATGATAAAAGTCCTATGTTTAATTTTGTTGCTGTTATAATAATCAACATGATGCTTCTATGTGCGTATTTTGTTTTTATCGACACCTCTCTCTCAAAGCATGTGGACATGTTTTTCGATTCCGGTTTCGCTTGAGGACAAGCGAGGTCTAAGCTTGGGGGAGTTGATACATCCATTTTGCATCATGTTTTCTCACTGTTATTTATAATGTTTTTATCCATAATAATGCTTTTTGGAGTAAATCTAATGCCTTTTCTCTCATAATTTGCAAGGCACACACCAAGAGGGAGAATTCCAGCAGCTGGAAATCTGGACCTGGAAAAGCTACGTCAGGCCACCTATTCTGCACAACTCCAAACAAGCTGAAACTTTACGGGGATTTTTTATGAAATATTTAAGAATTATTGGAGCGAATAACCACCAGAGGGGGGCCACCAGGTGGGCACAACCCACCTGGGCGCGCCAGGCCCCCCTGGTGTGCCCTGGGGGGTTGTGGCCACCTCGGCCCACCTCTGGTGCCCATCTTCTGGTATAAAAGTCATTTTGATCTAGAAAAAATAAGAGGAGGACTTTTGGGATGAAGCGCCGCCGCCTCGAGGCGGAACTTGGGCAGGAGCGCTTTTGCCCTCCGGTGGAGCGATTCCACCGGGGGAACTTTCCTCCCGGAGGGGGAAATCATCGTCATCGTCATCACCAACAACTCTCCCATCTTGGGGAGGGCAATCTCCATCAACATCTTCAACAGCACCATCTCCTCTCAAACCCTAGTTCCTCTCTTGTGTTCAATCTTGTTACCGGAACTATAGATTGATGCTTGTGGGTGACTAGTAGTGTTGATTACATCTTGTAGTTGATTACTATATGGTTTATTTGGTGGAGGATTATATGTTCAGATCCAATATACTATTTAATACTCCTCTGATCATGAGCATGTTTATCATTTGTGAGTAGTTACTTTTGTTCTTGAGGTCACGGGAGAAATCATGTTGCAAGTAATCATGTGAACTTGATATGTGTTCGATATTTTGATAGTATGTATGTTGTGATTCCCTTAGTGGTGTCATGTGAACGTCGCCTACATGACACTTCACCATATTTGGGCCTAAGGGAATGAATTGTGGAGTACCATTAGATGGTGGGTTGTGAGAGTGACAGAAACTTAAACCCCAGTTTATGCGCTATTCCGTAAGGGACCGATTAGATCCCAAAGTTTAATGCTATGGTTAGAATTTATTCTTAATACTTTTCTCGTAGTTGCGGATGCTTGCGGGAGTGTTAATCATAAGTAGGAGTTCTGTTCAAGTAAGAACAGCACCTAAGCACTGGTCCACCCACATATCAAATTATCAAAGTAGCGAACACAAATCGAACCAACATGATGAAAGTGACTAGATGAAATTCCCGTGTACCCTCAAGAACGCTTTGCTTATCATAAGAGACTGTTTTGGCATGTCATTTGCCTAAAAAGGATTGGGCTATCTTGCTGCACTTTTGTTACTACTATGGTTACTATGGTTACTTGCTCGTTACAAATTATCTTGTTATCAAATTGCTCCGCTACTTACAATTTCAGCACTTGCAGACACTACTTTACTGAAAACTACTTGTCATTTCCTTGTGCTCCTCGTTGGGTTCGACACTCTTACTTATCGAAAAGAGCTACAATTGATCCCCTATACTTGTGGGTCATCAAAGTTCGACTACATCAACCACGTTAACAAACGCTTCCGCTTTCGGTCTACGAGGGTACGTGGACACACTCTCCCCCTCTCGTTGTTATGCATCTCCTAGATAGATCTTGTGTGAGCGTAGGATTTTTTTTTTGAAATTGCATGCTACGTTCCCCAACACTTAGCTAGGTGTGAAAATGGTTTCAAAAGTAAGAAGGTTTGCATGCCTTCCTTGGGGGAATAAGCAGTCAACTTTGGGAGTTGTTGGAGAGCTCCTCGGAAATTCGCGAAGCCTTGACAGTCTGGACACCTTCCACGAGAATGACTAGTACTTTTGACTCACAACTCCAAATGATGTGAGGTTTTTTGCATTGGAAGGATAATTTGGTTTAGCTTCTGTTGACGTACCCCTATGGCCTCGTCTCTCTACCACATGGGTGTGGCACAACAAAACATCAGATGTAAAAACTGATAGAATCAGCTTCACTTGAAACTTGTTATCTCCAAACCGGTTGCTTCAAGAGCTCATAAGTTGTTGGATTTCTTCCCTGTGATACCTAAGTTCAACCAACAACAATGGAGATGAAAGTGCAGCCATGTGTTCAAGATTGTGGTGTGAACCTAAGTTAGCCTTCACCTGGGCATGTGTTTGCTTGATTCGGCTTAGTAATTCTTTCCAACTAAATTTTGCACTTCTCTGAAATGTCATGTATGATGTACCCATGTGCTCATCACCCTATGGATGCTTCGAATAAAAAGAGCACCATTTGCCAGACTTGTCTAGACCTTCAGGAGCAGGGGGCTGCTACAAGATAGCATCCACACCAGTGTGGAAGAGCAATTGGACATGTTCCTCCATGTTGTTGGCCATAACCAGAGGTTCAGGGTTATACACAACACGTTCAGGAGATCAATGAAGACCATCTCAAGGTACTTCACGCAAGTGCTCTATGCTGTTGGGGGGCTCAGAGAGGAGAGATGATCAAGTCACCAACCGGCCAGACTCCTACCTAGATTCGCACTAGCCCAAGGTGGTATCCATACTTCAAGGTGAGCACTGGAAGTATGTGCTTCATGGCTTGATATGATTGTATTATTCAAGGTGAGCACTAACACAATCTTCATTTGCCATTCCAGGATTGCATTGGGGCAATAAACGGTACTCATGTCACTGACAGAGTGCCTCGGTCACAATCTGCAGCATACAGGGTGAGGAAGCACTACACAAGTCAGAATGTAATTGCTGTTGTTGACTCAATATGAAGTTCACCTATGTGGTGGCTGGCGGGGAAGGGTCAGCACATGGTGCTAACATTCTCAGTGAGAACACGAGTCATCCTGATGGCATCAAAACATCCCCAATGGCAAGTTCTACCTAGGAGGTGCTGGCTATGCATGTCGGCCAAGTATTCTTCCACCCTTCAGGAAAACCAGGTACCATCCAAACGAGTTCGCTGGTAGGAACTATCCTAGAACTCCACAGGAGTTGTTCAATCTCAAACACTCCAGCCTTAGAGTTACTGTTGAGAGGGCCTTTGGAGCTCTGAAGAACAGGTTTAAGATCCTAGATTAGAAGCCATCCACACTTTCCCCACTTAGGTTAAGCTTGTTCTTACTTGTTGCATTCTGCATAACTGGATCCTGCAATGGGATGTTGATGAACTGGTGCCTAAGGAGAAAGATGTGATGCCTGACGATGTTGTCAGCTCCGGCCATGGTGCCATGGTGTGGAGGCATTCGACAACGCCTGGAAGAACAAAAGGATGGAGTGGGCACAGGCAATGTGAGATAACAAAGGTCAGACAAGTATTTGAAGAAGAAGAAGAAGAAGAAGAATAGCAAGAGCAAGAGCAGCAGCAGAAGAAGAGGAAGAGGAAGAACTAACAGCAACAGAAGAAGAGGAAGATGGACTTGCATCTAGTTAGCATCAACGATGAACTTTCCCCTATTCATCCATATGGCTCTTAATAATATGTACTGTCATTTGATAGTAGATAGGATGAACCGTAATTTGTTTCGTAGCTAGGAGTGAAACTGTTCAGATCGTGTGTGGTAAGGTCACCACCACTGAGAAGTGGTGACATCACCTTATGCAAGGTTGCAACCAAACAACGAGTAATATGTGTGCCTAATGCGATGAAACCAACCAAACGACGGGTCAAAATTAGTTCCCTCATGCAGCTAACCTATATGCGGGTAACCAAACTATGTGCAAATGGTGGTTTATAGGTTGTTTTTGCTCAGTCAGGCCCATCTGAGAATCACATGCAATGCAGCCAAAATCGATGCAGGCAACCAAACACGTCTTTGGTGACTGGTGTCAGCATTAGCAATGGCCACACAACCAAGTTTTCCCAATATTTCTGTGTAATTTCATCAAAATTTCAGAAAAATTTATTTATTTCGGTACATACTAAAATAGCTTTCTTTCTATCAAAATATTTTAGCAATTTTAGTAGAACA
The DNA here is from genome assembly GCF_018294505.1 of Triticum aestivum. Taxonomy (NCBI): domain Eukaryota; kingdom Viridiplantae; phylum Streptophyta; class Magnoliopsida; order Poales; family Poaceae; genus Triticum; species Triticum aestivum. The sequence goes on from NC_057805.1 coordinate 478,872,010, forward strand.
CAAATTTTATTTATTTATGAATTTTTAAAATATATGCTTGGGTCTCTTCATCCCATTCAAATTCAAATGAAAATTTCAGACTTTGACTGAAATTCGGTGAATTTCAGTGATTTCGACTATGGCTGAAATATTTATAAAATGGAAATCCAAAACCAGTATTATACATAAGTGGCATAAAAAGAAGCAAATTATTGGCAATGGCACGCATGAGATCTAAAACTTGTCCTTCTTTCCCAACGACCGCGGACTACTCGAGCTCGCACTCACATAAGGATAGATAAACGTGAAGTGGCTTCTATAAACAAAAATAAAAAAATCAAGTTCATTAAAAACCGGCCCCATACGATCAAAAATACCATATGCCTTGTAATTGGTACGAGGTACTTAAAAATGGTTGAAGTGATCAAATAAGACGATTACTATTATGTTGTGTTTGGATGTTTGTATTGGAGGGCTCCGTATTGAATTGGCCAGAATACCAATTCAACAAAGGAATTGAAATGGGCATGAATACGAATTCACTTGTTTGGTTGTTCAGCGAATCGGCTTATGAAATCCAAGTGAGGTTTCAACATCAAATCATGTCTCGATGGCAAACTCTGAAACTGCATAGTAACATGATTTTGAAGATAATTCTTTGCTCTACATATATCAAAAGAAAATAGAGCAGAAATCCAATTTGACTCTAGGGAGCATATGCTCCTGCTCGCCGAAAATGTATTTTGCAAATGTCAAAATAAAATAAAAAATACATGTGTTCATTGTCACACTCAAATGCTACCTACAAATTTTTAGAGGGAAATCTTAAGCATTTTGATTTGCGTGAAAAACAAAACAAATTGAACGTCAAATGTAACCTCCAAATGTTACACTTAATTGTGTTTTTCCCGTTGACAAAGCACTGCTATTTCCGTTTTGCATGTAAATTATCAAGCAAGCTTGTTACACTCTTGAACAACTACATAAAAAGTCAAAAATTTAAAGAATTATTACTATTTGTTTTGAATTTACTGTTCATGGTAGCATATGCTCCCTAGAGCCAAAATGGTGCTCCCTATAATGAGTGACTATAATAACAACAACAATCCTGCCCCCCACCCCCTCTCTTTTCCAAAGATGTTCTTGTTTTCAAAACAAGTTCGCATTTAAAAAAATATCCTCTTTTTAAAAATTATTCAAGATTAAAAATATATTTGAGATTTCAAAACAAATGTTCGCATTAAAAAAATCAAAATTTAGAACAATTGTTCATAAATTGGAAAATGTTTTTGTTTCAATAAATATTCGCTTTTCTAGAAAATTGTGTTTGAAATTCTAAAAAATAGATCAATCACCGCAAAAAAGTTCTTATAAGCCGTGCTTCATACATAGGCACCAAAGATCATGTATTCCAGTGGATACGAACCAGCGTTCGCTACACAATGTATAGGAGACCAAGAGCAGCGGTGCACACCTATTGGAGGTGTGCACGTCTATCAGACGCAATGTATAAGGTACCAGGAGCACCTACTGCAGAGAAATCACTAGTTAAGGTGTATCCCTTGCAAAGATCACCTTATTACCTTCTCATCCGCTGATAAGTTGTACACTACACATGCGTCACTTGTCGCAAAGTGGGTGTTTTCCCTTCTTCCAAGATTTGTTTATTTAAAATGGTATATCTCTAGAACCATGAATCCAAAATCCAAATCATTTTCACGGTTGGATTTCTCGCGTCGAGATACCTTTTTTGAGGAAGTACGTATTAGTTGTGTGGCGCTAACAATGTATAGGAGACCGGAAGCACATATTGGAGCGGTGCACATCTATCAGAAGCAGCACCTATTGGAACCAAATAACTAGTTAATGGGTATCCCTTGCAAAGGCCTCACCATCTTCTCAGGCGCTGACAAGTGGTGCACTACACATGTGTCACTTGTCGCAACCTGGGTGCTTTCACATTTTTCAAATATTTGTTTATTCAAAAAAGTTATCTCTAGAACTGTGCATCCAAATTTTAAACCATTTTCATTGTTGGATTTCTTGCATCGAGATCTTCTAAATTAGATATCATGTTAATAGGTTTGATGAGATTTTTTATGAAAACACAAGAAACCGTAAAAACCAGGAAAGCAAAAAAAACCGATAAAAAACTAAAAACATTTAAGAAAGGAAAAATTATATAAAAAATTCAGAGCCCGAAAGCTTGGTTGCGGTTTTTCACTTTTGTCCCTTTACAAGAAGCACATATTTTGTGCTTTTTGCCAAAGCAAATATATGCTTCCACGGGGAGCAATGTTGTGCTTCTCATGGAAGCACATTTTTTTAGAAGCACGGTTGTACTTCTCGTAGAAGTAAATTCGTACTTTTTCACAAGAAGCAAAATTGTGCTTCTCGTGGAAGAACAGATTTCTTTTTCGAGAAACACAGCTGAGCTTCGCAATTTCTTTTTGCTCAACATGCAAAAATCAAAAAGCAAAACCCAAACCAACTAAAATCAAGAAACGCGTATAAGAAATATAATAAAGCTGCTACTGTTTCTGGTCGTACGTCGTCATCCTTTTTGCAAAAAAGTCCTTATGCTTTTCCAAAATTGAACCCGCGGTCCCTGTTTAAGTGACAGGAAAACGCTTCGGTTTTACAGAAAAGACCTTGCATTGTTTAGTATTCAACTCGCGGTCCCCTCAACAGAGTTTCTGCCCGTACATGGTACATCCAGCCATCACGCACGCACACTCTGTTGTTAACCCAACACGATAAACACGATGGGAAGGCAATGAAGTGACCAAATCCACACACATTCGAATGATGCTGAAATGACGACAGCATCGACGGCGTGGGCACTGGAGCGTTGGAGACGGGGAAGGGCGCACGACGCTGTCCCGGTTCTTGACTGCAGGCGTGATTGGGACAGGATCCAGCGGCGGCACTCCGGATCTGGTGGTCTGGAACGGTGTTTCAGGGACTTGGCATCACATTCAGTACTGATGCGGACATGCGGTTGAGGAAAAGAGATTGGAGTGTTGCCATGTTCGTCTGCAGGCAATGGAGACCAAGAAACGTGAGCGGGTCAGCAAGACACAAATCTTCGATTTCACAGCGAATAAGGCAATGAGAATCTGGGAATCTGAAGGGAGTTCTCGATGAAATCGAGTGCAATCCTGTGGAAATAATCTATTTGCAGAAGGACTCATTCAAAGGTGTAAAGGAAGCCATGCAATTGAGAATGAATCTTGCGAACCACCTTCCTCGAGAAGAATCTGACCGAAAGCATTGGTGGAGTCGAAGGTGGCCGAATAATGCAGCGAAGACCTGCAAGCTGAAGAAATCGCCTCCATTAGGAGAACCGTGGAAGACCAGCAAGAATAGAGGAGCAAGAACATGCAGGCTGAAGAAGATGCGCAACCTGACGGACAAGACCACCAAGAGGATGTGCAGCAGCCTGCGTCAGAGCCGCAGGAAAAGCCGGAGGTCGAGGACGTGGACGGGAGGGAGAGACCCTTGATGTCGACGTCCATCGCGCGGCGCGTGCACACGCGGACCTCATCGGAGAACCTGGTCGACGGCGCCGGCGAGGGGTCGCCCTCCAAGGGGAAGGAGTACAAGTGGACGCTGGCGTGCAAGCTGTACGAGGAGCGGATCCAGCTCAAGGTTTGCCGCGACCGCGCCATGGCCAGGGCGTGCGCCGACGACCTGCAAGCATAGAACGATATGAGGAAATGAGAGAGAGACACACACACACAGAGGAGGGGAGGGGACGGGACGGGATCCGATGGCGGCGCTCGCTCCGGGGGAACGGGGGGCGCCAGTGACTTTGGAGGCTTCACATCCAGAGCTGAATATCGGTGGAAGCACAGGGATGAGAAAGAGGGATGGAACGAGAGAAGTAAGAGCATCCGCGGCCCCAAGAGTCCCTCCCCAGGCGTTTTTGCCGTGCACCTCGAGGGCGGCAATAACCCGCCGCTGGCATACCCAGCCACGGTGGCCGTGCCGGCCCCTCGCCGGAGCGCCGGGCCGTGGGTGCCCAGGAGATTCGCCGCCTCCTCCTCCTCCCACTCCTCCTCCCACTCTTCCGGCTCGCCGGCGCTCTTCGGCGTCAAGGCAGAGCCCGCCGCGGAGACGCCGCTCGGCTGGCGCACCCGCAGCGCCGGCATCGTCATCAACGAGGGCGGCCGGCGTGCCACCTCCTCGGCTCCTCCGTGTTTCGTCAAGCCCAAGACGGAGCCGGGCCTCGCCGCCATCAAGTCAGAGTCGGGGCTCCCCGTCGTGAAGACGGAGCCCGTCAAGGAGGAGGCGCTCGACGATGAAGCGGCCCTCAAATGGGCGCGCGACGACTGGGTGCACTTGGAGAGGGAGCGCCAGTGCGCCGCCTTCGCACGGTTCGAAGCTCGCCGCCGTGGCCGGGACGAGGGAGGCATCGTCGTCCTCGACGACAGCGACGACGACGACGATGCGCCGCCACCGCCTGTCCACCATGGAGACGGCGGGCAGGGGTCCAGCAGTGGCGGCCGCGCCATCAAGAAGGAGAAGGCCGCCGACGACAACGAGGACGGCGGCGACGTCGGCGACTTCGCCGCGCTGATCGGCTTCTTCGCAGCCCCGTAGTTTGCTTTTTTAAATAATTTATGTAAAACGCCAAACATGTTCAATGTGAATATCAAGTTTGCCAAATTTTAGCCGAATTTTGCCGAATTCAAATAAAAAACGTGTCTGGGGTGACCCTGGGGCGAGCGGATGGGAACCCGCTCGCCCCCGCGCCAATTTTAGCGCCGGCTCGCCCCCAGGGGGCGTGTAAAGTCGCCGCCTCGGGGGCCAACGGCTGGAGATGCTCTAAGGGAGCTGAATGCAGATGCATCTCGGTGGAGACGAATGGATAAGCTAGCGGTGGAGACGAATGCAGATGCACACGTGACGGCCTGATCGGTGCTACGTGCCAGCCACTCGGCCCCAACATTGTTTTTATAGGGGGCCCAACGGCTGGAGATGCTCTAAGGGAGCTGGATGCAGATGCATCTCGGTGGAGACGAATGGATAAGCTAGCGGTGGAGACGAATGCAGATGCACACGTGATGGCTTGATCGGTGCTACGTGCCAGCCACTCGGCCCCAACATTGTTTTTATAATATTTCCTGCGTTTGGGCCAACACTTAATAGTGCAAGAAAATTATTGGGATTGAAATATAATCTCCCAAATCAAACCTTCCATTAAAAAACTATATAATCAAAATCATTAGAATTCAAATCGTTTGATAATTTTATAAAATACTTTAAATGAATTATTAAACTCTCAAAGAGTATGCAAGGGCATCTCCAATGCCGACCCTGAAAACGCCTGCAATCGTCCAGACTGCACGGTGACGACGAAGTCTACGAGAAGATCAAGGACGAGGAAGAAATTGCCAGCTCCGCCACGCCCGCACCTCGCCGCCACGACCATGAAGCCGGCATGTCCAAGGGCGCCACCGGCAGCGAGGAAGAGTAGAGCATGGGAGTTCGTGTTGGAAATATGCCCTAGAGGCAATAATAAAATGGTTATTATTATATTTCCTTGTTCATGATAATTGTCTATTGTTCATGCTATAATTGTGTTATCCGGAAATCGTAATACATGTGTGAATACATAGACCACAATATGTCCCTAGTGAGCCTCTAGTTGACTAGCTCGTTGATCAACAGATAGTCATGGTTTCCTGACTATGGACATTGGATGTCATTGATAACGGGATCACATCATTAGGAGAATGATGTGATGGACAAGACCCAATCCTAAGCATAGCACAAAGATCGTGTAGTTCGTTTGCTAGAGCTTTTCCAATGTCAAGTATCATTTCCTTAGACCATGAGATCGTGTAACTCCCGGATGCCGTAGGAGTGCTTTGGGTGTACCAAACGTCACAACGTAACTGGGTGACTATAAAGGTGCACTACGGGTATCTCCGAAAGTGTCTGTTGGGTTGGCACGGATCGAGACTGGGATTTGTCACTCCGTATGACGGAGAGGTATCTCTGGGCCCACTCGGTAATGCATCATCATAATGAGCTCAATGTGACCAAGTGTTTGGTCACGGGATCATGCATTACGGTACGAGTAAAGTGACTTGCCGGTAACGAGATTGAACGAGGTATTGGGATACCGAAGATCGAATCTCGGGCAAGTAACGTACCGATTGACAAAGGGAATTGTATATGGGATTGATTGAATCCTCGACATCGTGGTTCATCCGATGAGATCATCGTGGAACATGTGGGAGCCAACATGGGTATCCAGATCCCGTTGTTGGTTATTGACCGGAGAGTCGTCTCGGTCATGTCTGCATGTCTCCCGAACCCGTAGGGTCTACACACTTAAGGTTCGGTGACGCTAGGGTTGTAGAGATATTAGTATGCGGTAACCCGAAAGTTGTTCGGAGTCTCGGATGAGATCCCGGACATCACGAGGAGTTCCGGAATGGTCCGGAGGTGAAGAATTATATATAGGAAGTCCAATTTCGGCCACCGGGAAAGTTTCGGGGGTCACCGGTATTGTACCGGGACCACCGGAAGGGTCCCGGGGGTCCATCGGGTGGGGCCACCTATCCCGGAGGGCCCCATGGGCTGAAGTGGGAGGGGAACCAGCCCCTGGTGGCCTGGTGCGCCCCCCTTTGGGCCTCCCCTGCGCCTAGGGTTGGAAACCCTAGGGGTGGGGGCGCCCCCCACTTGGCTTGGGGGGAAGCCACCCCTTGGCCGCCGCCCCCCTGGAGATTGGATCTCCCAGGGGCCGGCGCCCCCCCAGGGCCCCTATATATAGTGGAGGGGAGGGAGGGCAAACGCACCACAGCCCCTGGCGCCTCCCTCTCCCTCCCGTAACACCTCTCCCTTTCGCTGAGCTTGGCGAAGCCCTGCCGAGATCCCCGCTACTTCCACCACCACGCTGTCGTGCTGCTGGATCTCCATCAACCTCTCCTTCCCCCTTGCTGGATCAAGAAGGAGGAGACGTTGCTGCTCCGTACGTGTGTTGAACGCGGAGGTGCCGTCCGTTCGGCGCTCGGTCATCGGTGATTTGGATCACGACGAGTACGACTCCATCAACCCCGTTCACTTGAACGCGTCCGCTCGCGATCTACAAGGGTATGTAGATGCACTCCTTCCCTCTCGTTGCTAGTAAACTCCATAGATGGATCTTGGTGATGCGTAGAAAATTTTAAATTTCTGCAACGATCCCCAACAGTGGTATCAGAGCCAGGCCTATGCGTAGTTTCTATGCACGAGTAGAACACAAACTTGTTGTGGGCGTAGATGTTGTCAATTTTCTTGCCACTACTAGTCTTATCTTGTTTCGGCAGCATTGTGGGATGAAGCGGCCCGGACCGACCTTACACGTACGCTTACGTGAGACAGGTTCCACCGACTGACATGCACTAGTTGCATAAGGTGGCTAGCGGGTGTCTGTCTCTCCCACTTTAGTCAGAACGGATTCGATGAAAAGGGTCCTTATGAAGGTAAATAGAAATTGGCATATCACGTTGTGGTTTTGGCGTAGGTAAGAAATGTTCTTGCTAAGAAACCTATAGCAGCCACGTAAAACTTGCAACAACAATTAGAGGACGTCTAACTTGTTTTTGCAGCATATGCCGTGTGATGTGATATGGCCAAAAGGATGTGATGAATGATATATGTGATGTATGAGATTGATCATGTTCTTGTAATAGGAATCACGACTTGCATGTCGATGAGTATGACAACCGGCAGGAGCCATAGGAGTTGTCTTTATTTTTTGTATGACCTGCGTATCATTGAATAACGCCATGTAAATTACTTTACTTTATTGCTAAACACGTTAGCCATAGAAGTAGAAGTAATCGTTGGCGTGACAACTTCATGAAGACACGATGATGGAGATCATGGTGTCATGCCGGTGACGAAGATGATCATGGCGCCCCGAAGATGGAGATCAAAAGGAGCAAAATGATATTGGCCATATCATGTCACTATTTGATTGCATGTGATGTTTATCATGTTTTACATCTTATTTGCTTAGAACGACGGTAGCTTAAATAAGATGATCCCTCGCAATAATTTCAAGAAAGTGTTCCCCCTAACTGTGCACCGTTGCGAAGGTTCGTTGTTTCGAAGCACCACGTGATGATCGGGTGTGATAGATTCTAACGTTCGAATACAACGGGTGTAAGCCAGATTTACACACGCAATACACTTAGGTTGACTTGACGAGCCTAGCATGTACAGACATGGCCTCGGAACACGGAAGACCGAAAGGTCGAGCATGAGTCGTATAGAAGATACGATCAACATGAGGATGTTCACCGATGTTGACTAGTCCGTCTCACGTGATGATCGGACACGGCCTAGTTGACTCGGATCATGTTTCACTTAGATGACTAGAGGGATGTCTATCTGAGTGGGAGTTCATTGAATAATTTGATTAGATGAACTTAATTATCATGAACTTAGTCTAAGATCTTTACAATATGTCTTGTAGATCAAATGGCCCACGTTGCCCTCAACTTCAACGCGTTCCTAGAGAAAACCAAGCTGAAAGATGATGGCAGCAACTATACGGACTGGGTCCGGAACCTGAGGATCATCCTCATAGCTGCCAAGAAAGATTATGTCCTAGAAGCACCGCTAGGTGAAGCACCCATCCCAGAGAACCAAGACGTTATGAACGCTTGGCAGTCACGTGCTGATGATTACTCCCTCGTTCAGTGCGGCATGCTTTACAGCTTAGAACCGGGGCTCCAAAAGCGTTTTGAGCAACACGGAGCATATGAGATGTTCGAAGAGCTGAAAATGGTTTTCCAAGCTCATGCCCGGGTCGAGAGATATGAAGTCTCCGACAAGTTCTTTAGTTGTAAGATGGAGGAAAACAGTTCTGTCAGTGAGCACATACTCAAAATGTCTGGGTTACACAACCGCTTGACTCAGCTGGGAGTTAATCTCCCGGATGACGCGGTCATTGACAGAATCCTTGAGTCGCTTCCACCGAGCTACAAGAGCTTTGTGATGAACTTCAATATGCAGGGGATGGAAAAGACCATTCCTGAGGTATATTCATTGCTGAAATCAGCAGAGGTGAAGATCAAAAAGGAACATCAAGTGTTGATGGTGAATAAAACCACTAAGTTCAAGAAAGGCAAGGGTAAGAAGAACTTCAAGAAGGACGGCAAGGGAGTTGCCGCGCCCGGTAAGTCAGTTGCCGGGAAGAAGCCAAAGAATGGACCCAAGCCTGAGACTGAGTGCTTTTATTGCAAGGGAAGTGGTCACTGGAAGCGGAACTGCCCCAAATACTTAGCGGACAAGAAGGCCGGCAACACCAAAGGTATATGTGATATACATGTAATTGATGTGTACCTTACCAGTACTCGTAGTAGCTCCTGGGTATTTGATACCGGTGCGGTTGCTCATATTTGTAACTCAAAACAGGAGCTGCGGAATAAGCGGAGACTGGCGAAGGACGAGGTGACGATGCGCGTCGGGAATGGTTCCAAGGTCGATGTGATCGCCGTCGGCACGCTACCTCTACATTTACCTACGGGATTAGTTTTAAACCTCAATAATTGTTATTTAGTGCCAGCTTTGAGCATGAACATTGTATCTGGATCTCGTTTAATGCGAGATGGCTACTCATTTAAATCCGAGAATAATGGTTGTTCTATTTATATGAGAGATATGTTTTATGGTCATGCCCCGCTGGTCAATGGTTTATTCTTAATGAATCTCGAACGTGATGTTACACATATTCATAGTGTGAATACCAAAAGATGTAAAGTTGATAACGATAGTCCCACATACTTGTGGCACTGCCGCCTTGGTCACATTGGAGTCAAGCGCATGAAGAAGCTCCATGCAGATGGACTTTTGGAGTCTCTTGATTACGAATCATTTGACACGTGCGAACCATGCCTCATGGGTAAGATGACCAAGACTCCGTTCTCCGGAACAATGGAGCGAGCAACCAACTTATTAGAAATCATACATACTGATGTGTGCGGTCCAATGAGTGTTGAGGCTCGCGGTGGCTATCGTTATGTTCTCACTCTCACTGATGACTTGAGTAGATATGGGTATGTCTACCTAATGAAACACAAGTCTGAGACCTTTGAAAAGTTCAAGGAATTTCAGAGTGAGGTTGAGAATCAACGTGACAGAAAAATAAAATTCTTACGATCAGATCGTGGAGGGGAATATTTGAGTCACGAATTTGGCACACACTTAAGGAAATGTGGAATCGTTTCACAACTCACGCCGCCTGGAACACCTCAGCGAAACGGTGTGTCCGAACGTCGTAATCGCACTCTATTGGATATGGTGCGATCTATGATGTCTCTTACCGATCTACCGCTCTCATTTTGGGGCTATGCTTTAGAGACTGCCGCATTCACTTTAAATAGGGCTCCGTCGAAATCCGTTGAGACGACACCGTATGAATTATGGTTTGGGAAGAAACCTAAGCTGTCGTTTCTAAAAGTTTGGGGATGCGATGCTTATGTCAAGAAACTTCAACCTGAAAAGCTCGAACCCAAGTCGGAAAAATGCGTCTTCATAGGATACCCTAAGGAAACCATTGGGTATACCTTCTACCTCAGATCCGAAGGCAAGATCTTTGTTGCCAAGAACGGGTCCTTTCTGGAGAAAGAGTTTCTCTCGAAAGAAGTGAGTGGGAGGAAAGTGGAACTTGATGAGGTGATAGTCACCCCTTCCGAACCGGAAAGTAGCGCAGCGCGGGAAGATGTTCCTGTGGTGCCTGCACCGACTGGGGAGGAAGTTAATGATGATGATCATGAAGCTTCAGATCAAGTTACTGCTGAACTTCGTAGGTCCACAAGGACACGTTCCGCACCAGAGTGGTACGGCAACCCTGTCATGGAAATCATGTTGTTAGACAACGGTGAACCTTCGAACTATGAAGAAGCGATGGCGGGCCCGGATTCCAACAAATGGCTTGAAGCCATGCAATCCGAGATAGGATCCATGTATGAAAACGAAGTATGGACTTTGACTGACTTGCCCGATGATCGGCGAGCCATAGAAAATAAATGGATCTTTAAGAAGAAGACAGACGCGGATGGTAATGTGACCATCTATAAGGCTCGACTTGTCGCTAAGGGTTATCGACAAGTTCAAGGGGTTGACTACGATGAGACTTTCTCACCCGTAGCGAAGCTGAAGTCCGTCCGAATCATGTTAGCAATTGCCGCATTCTATGATTATGAGATATGGCAAATGGACGTCAAAACGGCATTCCTTAACGGCTTTCTTAAGGAAGAATTGTATATGATGCAGCCGGAAGGTTTTGTCGATCCTAAGAATGCTAACAAGGTATGCAAGCTCCAGCGCTCCATCTATGGGCTGGTGCAAGCATCTCGGAGTTGGAACATTCGATTTGATGAGATGATCAAAGCGTTTGGGTTTACACAGACTTATGGAGAAGCCTGTGTTTACAAGAAAGTGAGTGGGAGCTCTGTAGCATTTCTCTTATTATATGTGGATGACATACTATTGATGGGAAATGATATAGAATTCTTGGAAAGTATAAAGGCCTACTTGAACAAGTGTTTTTCAATGAAGGACCTTGGAGAAGCTGCTTATATATTAGGCATCAAGATCTATAGAGATAGATCAAGACGCCTCATTGGTCTTTCACAGAGTACGTACCTTGACAAGATATTGAAGAAGTTCAATATGGATCAGTCCAAGAAGGGGTTCTTGCCTGTATTGCAAGGTGTGCAATTGAGCACGGCTCAATGCCCGACCACGGCAGAAGATAGAGAAAAGATGAGTGTCATCCCCTATGCCTCGGCCATAGGGTCTATTATGTATGCCATGCTGTGTACCAGACCTGATGTAAACCTTGCCGTAAGTTTGGTAGGAAGGTACCAAAGTAATCCCGGCATGGAACACTGGACAGCGGTCAAGAATATCCTGAAGTACCTAAAGAGGACTAAGGATATGTTTCTCGTTTATGGAGGTGACGAAGAGCTCGTCGTAAAGGGTTACGTCGATGCTAGCTTCGACACAGATCTGGATGACTCTAAGTCACAAACCGGATACGTGTATATTTTTAATGGAGGGGCAGTAAGCTGGTGCAGTTGCAAGCAAAGCGTCGTGGCAGGATCTACATGTGAAGCGGAGTACATGGCGGCCTCAGAGGCAGCACAAGAAGCAATCTGGATAAAGGAGTTCATTACCGACCTAGGGGTGATTCCCAATGCGTCGGGCCCGATGACTCTCTTCTGTGACAACACTGGAGCTATTGCCCTTGCCAAGGAGCCCAGGTTTCACAGGAAGACCAGGCATATCAAGCGTCGCTTCAACTCCATTCGTGAAAGTGTTCAAAATGGAGACATAGATATTTGTAAAGTACATACGGACCTGAATGTAGCAGATCCGTTGACTAAACCTCTCCCTAGAGCAAAACATGATCAACACCAGAACTCTATGGGTGTTCGATTCATCACAATGTAACTAGATTATTGACTCTAGTGCAAGTGGGAGACTGTTGGAAATATGCCCTAGAGGCAATAATAAAATGGTTATTATTATATTTCCTTGTTCATGATAATTGTCTATTGTTCATGCTATAATTGTGTTATCCGGAAATCGTAATACATGTGTGAATACATAGACCACAACATGTCCCTAGTGAGCCTCTAGTTGACTAGCTCGTTGATCAACAGATAGTCATGGTTTCCTGACTATGGACATTGGATGTCATTGATAACGGGATCACATCATTAGGAGAATGATGTGATGGACAAGACCCAATCCTAAGCATAGCACAAAGATCGTGTAGTTCGTTTGCTAGAGCTTTTCCAATGTCAAGTATCATTTCCTTAGACCATGAGATCGTGTAACTCCCGGATGCCGTAGGAGTGCTTTGGGTGTACCAAACGTCACAACGTAACTGGGTGACTATAAAGGTGCACTACGGGTATCTCTGAAAGTGTCTGTTGGGTTGGCACGGATCGAGACTGGGATTTGTCACTCCGTATGACGGAGAGGTATCTCTGGGCCCACTCGGTAATGCATCATCATAATGAGCTCAATGTGACCAAGTGTTTGGTCACGGGATCATGCATTACGGTACGAGTAAAGTGACTTGCCGGTAACGAGATTGAACAAGGTATTGGGATACCGACGATCGAATCTCGGGCAAGTAACGTACCGATTGACAAAGGGAATTGTATACGGGATTGATTGAATCCTCGACATCGTGGTTCATCCGATGAGATCATCGTGGAACATGTGGGAGCCAACATGGGTATCCAGATCCCGCTGTTGGTTATTGACCGGAGAGTCGTCTCGGTCATGTCTGCATGTCTCCCGAACCCGTAGGGTCTACACACTTAAGGTTCGGTGACGCTAGGGTTGTAGAGATATTAGTATGCGGTAACCCGAAAGTTGTTCGGAGTCCCGGATGAGATCCCGGACGTCACGAGGAGTTCCGGAATGGTCCGGAGGTGAAGAATTATATATAGGAAGTCCAATTTCGGCCACCGGGAAAGTTTCGGGGGTCACCGGTATTGTACCGGGACCACCGGAAGGGTCCCGGGGGTCCACCGGGTGGGGCCACCTATCCCGGAGGGCCCCATGGGCTGAAGTGGGAGGGGAACCAGCCCCTGGTGGGCTGGTGCGCCCCCCTTTGGGCCTCCCCTGCGCCTAGGGTTGGAAACCCTAGGGGTGGGGGCGCCCCCCACTTGGCTTGGGGGAAGCCACCCCTTGGCCGCCGCCCCCCTGGAGATTGGATCTCCCAGGGGCCGGCGCCCCCCCAGGGCCCCTATATATAATGGAGGGGAGGGAGGGCAGCCGCACCACAGCCCCTGGCGCCTCCCTCTCCCTCCCGTAACACCTCTCCCTCTCGCTGAGCTTGGTGAAGCCCTGCCGAGATCCCCGCTACTTCCACCACCACGCCGTCGTGCTGCTGGATCTCCATCAACCTCTCCTTCCCCCTTGCTGGATCAAGAAGGAGGAGACGTCGCTGCTCCGTACGTGTGTTGAACGCGGAGGTGCCGTCCGTTCGACGCTCGGTCATCGGTGATTTGGATCACGACGAGTACGACTCCATCAACCCCGTTCACTTGAACGGTTCCGCTCGCGATCTACAAGGGTATGTAGATGCACTCCTTCCCTCTCGTTTCTACTAAACTCCATAGATGGATCTTGGTGACGCGTAGAAAATTTTAAATTTCTGCAACGATCCCCAACAGTTCGGCTGCGCTCGGCCCCTAGGAAGGCCACCGCCCTTTCGCTCCCGTTGAAGCCAAGTTTGACGGGCTAAAAATCATCGACCGATTAGCCGCATGCAGATTGTGGAGGTGGAGGCTACGAAGGCGGAGCTGGAGTTTCAGTTCCCGGGGCTCATGGCCGGCAGAAAATGGCGACCGGGCGTTGGCGGTCATTTAGAGTACGATTTGGTCCAAATATGTCGAAATGTAATTAGTTTGCTCCGATCTTTATGAAAAGCACCCGGTTTTATCTAAAAATTATTCAAGTGTGAATGACTATCGTTCGGTTTGTTTAAATAACCACCAAATTTGTTCACTTTTGTTAAATTTCTTTTGAAATACAACCAGCCATGCATGGATAGCTTTGGATGGTCGTCTCCCGCAACAGTGCCCGTGGATTGCCCCCCCCCCCCCCGGTATGAGGACGGATGTGGTGTCCGTTTTGCGGGTTAGCGTTGGAGATGCCCCTAAAATCACATTGTAGGTTTCTCCCGCAAAAAGACTATTTCATGCATCACTACTCTTAGAAGTGTGGAGCTTAAGTCTGCGCCAATGAAGAACATTAGGGTAGCTTCTCACATGAACACTTCATGATCCAAATAAGGATAATTCAATCCGTGGCAACACACCTGCATATGCACCTTATAGAGATGAGGGTAACCTAATTTCAACATTTTTCATACTTGAATGTAAGTGGAGTGTAGTGGCATGTGAAGCAGGTTTTGTTAATTTTTTCATCCATTGCAACGCACGGGCACTGCTTGCAACCGTGCCATTGGCCATCCCCCAGGTTGTCCTTCTCAACTGCAATCTCAGCTTGCCCAAGTTAAGTCCCTCCTTCTCGACTGTGTCCCATTGTTTTCTCGTTTTCTCCCGTTGCAACGCACGGGCAATTTTCCTAGTAAGAAATAAAAGCCCAAAATCTAGTGAGAGCGCTCAGAGGATGCACCATTTGACGCACTTGCTTTCCAAAACAAACAGACCCTTGCAGGAGCCCGGCAAGGCTCCTTCATCGTAGTTTCCTTATTGAATGAGTGTGGGGAGAGCTCCTCGCCAGCGCCTTCAGCGCCCGTAAGGAGTACGGGCGCCTACATTCTTTCTTCGTGGGCTGAATTGTACGAAGCCCACTTCGCTCGGGGTGATGTTTCGTGCTTTATCTCTGTTTCGTTTAGCAACATGATAAAAAATGAAACGGGAACAAAATATAGATTATTAATCTGAGAGAAATGGTGTGGTGTCCGTTTTGCGGGTTAGCGTTGGAGATGCCCCTAAAATCACATTGTAGGTTTCTCCCGCAAAAAGACTATTTCATGCATCACTACTCTTAGAAGTGTGGAGCTTAAGTCTGCGCCAATGAAGAACATTAGGGTAGCTTCTCACATGAACACTTCATGATCCAAATAAGGATAATTCAATCCGTGGCAACACACCTGCATATGCACCTTATAGAGATGAGGGTAACCTAATTTCAACATTTTTCATACTTGAATGTAAGTGGAGTGTAGTGGCATGTGAAGCAGGTTTTGTTAATTTTTTTCATCCATTGCAACGCATGGGCACTGCTTGCAACCGTGCCATTGGCCATCCCCCAGGTTGTCCTTCTCAACTGCAATCTCGGCTTGCCCAAGTTAAGTCCCTCCTTCTCGACTGTGTCCCATTGTTTTCTCGTTTTCTCCCGTTGCAACGCACGGGCAATTTTCCTAGTAAGAAATAAAAGCCCAAAATCTAGTGAGAGCGCTCAGAGGATGCACCATTTGACGCACTTGCTTTCCAAAACAAACAGACCCTTGCAGGAGCCCGGCAAGGCTCCTTCATCGTAGTTTCCTTATTGAATGAGTGTGGGGAGAGCTCCTCGCCAGCGCCTTCAGCGCCCGTAAGGAGTACGGGCGCCTACATTCTTTCTTCGTGGGCTGAATTGTACGAAGCCCACTTCGCTCGGGGTGATGTTTCGTGCTTTATCTCTGTTTCGTTTAGCAACATGATAAAAAATGAAACGGGAACAAAATATAGATTATTAATCTGAGAGAAATGGTGTGGATTCGAACCGGCATGCAAACGTCTACGGGCTTGGCGCATTAACCACTGCACCACAGTCAATTTGATGTGTTATAACAGAAAACGACGCTATTTCAGGGTTGTTTCAGTCCCAGTTAGTTTTTTCGGAAAAAGAAACTTAAATATGCAACAGAAATCATGAAAAATAAAAATGTTCATCGATTCTGAAAAATGGATTCCTGAATTTCTCAAAAAAAATCACAAAATAAAAAAAGGTCACGGATTCCAAAAAAAGGTTCACAAATTTGAAAAACGTTCACTGGATTTGAAGAAAGTTCACCGGATTCTGAAAAAAGTCATTGATTTGAAAATGTTCATTAATTTTGAAAAATGTTCACTGGATTTTTGAAGAAAAGTTCACGTATTTGAAACAAGTTCATCAGTTTTGACAAAGAAATTCACGAATTTGAAGAAAGTTCACCGGATTCTGAAAAAAGTTCACTGATTTGAAATAAGTTCATCGATTTTGATAAAAAAATCACGAATTTGAAAAAAGTTCATCATTTTTGAAAAAGGTTCACGGATTTTCAGAATAAGTTCACAAATATGAAAACGTTCATCAATTTTGAAAATCGTTCACTGGATTTTTGAAGAAAAGTTCATGTATTTGAAAAAAGTTCATCAGTTTTGACAAAGAAATTCACGAATTTGAAGAAAGTTCACCGGATTCTGAAAAAAGTTCACTGATTTGAAAAAAGTTCATCGATTTTGATAAGAAAATCATGAATTTGAAAAAAGTTCATCGTTTTTGAAAAAAGGTTCACAGATTTTTAGGATAAGTTCACAAATATGAAAAATGTTTATCAATTTTGAAAAAAAAAATCACGTATTCTAAGAAGTTCACCGGTTTAGAAACAAGATAGAAAAAAGGAAAGAAACAGAAAAACAGCTACCTTTTTTGTATTTTATAGAGAACCGAAAAAAAGATAAAAAGCAGATCCCGTCATCTAATCCAACTGGTTAGTCCGGTGCTGCCTAATCTAACGAGCGCGGTTCGATACACGGCGGACGCACTACTTAAGGAAAGAAACAGGAAAACAGCAAAGGAGAAGGAAGTCAGATGGGCCGGGCCAAGTGTACCAAGTGTACAGGTGTACAGGGGGGTGTGCGCCCTGTACGAAATGACCTGTATTCGGCGCTTAAGCCGCCGAATAGGATTTGGCGAGTGTGGGAGCTCCTACTGGACGGCGATCCCTATTTGACGCGCGCGAGCGTCCAGCTGTGTTGCTTTCGCTGAAGCGCGCGCGAAACAGGCCGGCCCATATCGAGAGTTCCACAGCAGCGCCACGCAACCGGTTTTGGTAACCTTCCCCTCAACCGTTTTCTTTTCTTTTTGTGGTTTCTCTGTTTTTTCTCTTTCCCTTTTTCCTTTTCCTTTTTGTTTCTGTTTTTTCTTCTGTTCTGTTTCTTTTTCGTTTTCTTTTCTTTTATCCTTTTTTTCGTTTTTACGTTTTGTTTTTCAAAAAGTTTGAAATTCCTATTTTCTGTTCACGATTTCAAAAAAAATCATGGTTCCAATTTTTCTTTCTTCATTTTTTTTTCAGAAATTTGTTCGCAATTCAAAATTTTCTTCAGCTTATATCACATAATGTTCCATGTATGTTTGAATATTGTTCAATGTATATCACAAAAGTGTTCAATGTATATTTGGAAAATGTTCACCATATATTACAAAAATGTTCAATTTGATTTAAATATTGTTCAGCGTATATCACAAAAATGTTCATTGTGTAAAATTTGCTCGTCGTATATCACAAAAATGTTCAGTATGTTTTAAATTTTGTTCAGTCTATATCATAAAGATTTTCACTGTGTAGTTACATTTTTTCATCATATATCTAAAAAATGTTCAATGGACGTATGAAAATCGCTCATCGTATATGAATAAATAAATAAATCCGTGTTCATGTTTTCAATAAATAGTTCACGTTTTTAGAAAAAAACACGTTTTAACAGTTTGTTTGAGTTTCAAAATTTGATCAAGAAAACATTATTCATTTTTGGATGAAGATAAAAAAGGGATCTGCCGCTGTACATCCTACTTCAAAACTACGTTGTACTAAAAACCAATCTGAGTAGCTAGCTGTAGTGGCTGGTGACGTGGCTATCCGGTCTACGGTCGTGGGTTCGAATCCAACCAGCTGTACGTTTTTCCGTTCGTTACATTTTTTTCGTATGACGTTCACTCGTGGCCTAGCAATGGGCCGGCCCGTTTGCGCGACCCCTGCGCGGAAGCTCTTCTGTTTTACGCTAACGAGCGTTAAACAGGAGCTTTCCTACTGGACGCTCGTTGCGTCCAACAGGGCGCCGATGCACAGGGGGCGACCCGACTGGGCCAGCCCAAACTAGCAAACAGCAGTCGAGACAGGGCGACGACGCGACTGGGCCAGCCCAAGCTAGCGAACAGCACTCGAACTAAAAAAACAATTCAGGCTTTTGTAAGAATCAACCCTTGGATCTGATGCTCGCGAAGAGGTGCTAGTACCTGTTGAGCTAGGTTACTTTGTTGTATATTTGGCTGCGCGAAATACTTACGAACCGTAACTAGCGCCGATACCTTCTCAAAAAAAGGAAAAAAAAACTAGCGCCGATTCTATTCTTTTGAAATTTCAAACGCAAAACAATTTTGTTTGAAAAAAATGCGAATATTTACGAAACACAAACGGATTCCAAATTTGTGCAGATTTTTTTTTGAAAATTCAGACATTTTCAAAAAAGTAACTTATTCGAAAGTAATGAACAATTTTTTAAAACACAACTTTCCTAAACTCTCAAAGAAAATTCAAAATGCGATTTTTTTAAAATTCCATAAAAACTTGTAACAAGAACATTTTTTGAACATCTAGAACAAAATTTGAAAACACGACCATTTTTTTAAAACTGGAACATTTCTTTGAAAGTCCAAACCAAAATTTGAAACACGAACATTTTTGAACATCTTGAACATTTTTTGGAAAAAAGCCTGAGTGTTTTATGTAACACAAATACTTTTCAACTTTATAAAAGAATTATTTACAAACAGAAACATTTTAAAAAACCAGAACATTTTGTAAATTTTTGAACAAATTTTGAAAACTAGACATTTTCTGAAATTCCCAAACAGATCTTAATTTGTGAACAAATTTCCACAATTGAATTTGTGAAAACATATGGAAAAAAGGAACATTTTTTTAAATCTCTAGATTTTTTTGATTATGTGAACACAATTGGAAAATGTGAATGTTTTCTGAATTTGTGAACAAATTTTGAAAACGGTAACACGTTTTGGATTTTGTGAACAATTTTTTAAAATGGACACAATTTCGAAAACAGGAATATTTTATAATTCATGAACAAAATTTTAAAAATGCGAATATTTTTTAATTTATGAACAAAATTTAAAACATGAATATTTTCTGAATATTTCAAGAAATATGGAAGATAGAAACATATTTCTTAAATCGAACATTTTTTAGTTTGTGAACAAAAAATTAAAAGGACAAACACTTTTTGAAATTTGGAACATTTTTTGAAATTCTAGACTTTTTAGAAATTTCTGAACGAAAATTTAAAAGCAGGAACATTTTCTGAAAAATCAAACAAAATTTGAAAATTTCAATTTTTTCTAAATTTCTGAAACATTTGTTAAAATAGAAAAAAATTCAAAAAGAAAAGAGCAAGAAGAAAGAAAATAAAAAACAGACAGAAAAAAAGAAACAGAAAAATATTGAGAAAAGACAAAAAAGGAAACATTAATCAAAAGTAAAAACAAAAATAAATATAAAAAGAAAAACCGGTTCAGGAACCTTCTAGAAAGTTCCCAAAACCGGAAAAATCGGCTGGGACCATCCATAGAAGGTTCCCAAAACCGGTATGGTTGGAACACTAACAAACCGGCCCACCCCCCGAGCGCTCGGTCTATACCTGTGCGGTAGCCCGACTGTTTGCCGCAAAGAGCGGCAAATAGGGTTTTCCGACGAGTGTTGCCTCAAACGATTTGAGCTTCGCGCAGGCGCTACCCGACTGGGCCAGCCCATTGTAGCGTGCAAGTGCCAGTCGTGCACTATAGCAAAATCATCGAAATGACTAATCAAGGAGTACTCTTTGCAAATATCAGTCCCATTGCGACAAGTGGTGCATTGCATGCGTGCCACTTGTCTCAACATGAAAGTTTTTTTTCGTAGATTCGTTTATCCAGAATGTTTTATCTCTTAAATCGTGTGTCCAAATGTAGAACCATTTTTACCATTGGATTCATCACGTTGAAGTCTTCAAAATTAGTTCCCGTGTTTATAGGTTTCGAGAAACCTTTTTTTTCACGAAAAATCCGGACAAAAAAACCCAAACCGGAAGCATGCTTTTTCCCCTTTCGAAGAGGCACGACTGTGCCTCTCGCGAAAGTAAATCCGTGTCTTCGCGAGAAGTAAATTCGTGCCTGTCGCGAGAAAAAGAAAAAAAACTCGATTGTGCCTCCCACGGAAGGAAAAAAAAGAAAATGCGTTTTTTCTTTTCTGCCAGGCATGACTATGTCTCCCGCGGAAGCAAATTCGTGACTCCACGAGTATTAAATCTATGCCTCTCGCGCAAGGAAAATAAAAACCAAAATACATCTTTTTTCCTTTCCGACAGGCACGACTGTGCCTCTCGCGGAAGCAAATCTGTTTCTCCATGAGAACTAAATCCATCCCTCTCGCGGAAGCAAATCCATGCCTCCACGAGAAGTAAATATGTGTCTCTTGCGGAATGAAAAAAAGTAAACATGTTTTTTTCTTGGGTTTGTCTAGGGCACATCTAGATGTGCCATAGTTATTGCACATCTAAGTGACACAATCAAGCATGGAAAGAAAAAGAAAAAGCAAAAAGAAATTTGAAGGGAGCGCCAAGAGCGTGACACATGGTGGCGGCTGAGAGCGCGCCAAGTGTGCCACTCCCAACCCACCAAAAGTGACCCTTGCAGAGCTCCCAAAGGAGTACCCACTAACTAGTTGCTCTCCAAAATCATGCACAACAGTAAACATGCAAACGCTAGCAAACCGGTGCACTACAACATGTCGGTTACTTTAAAACACATTTTTGTCTGGTTTTTATTCGTTTTGGAATTACACACATTTTCTAAATACACAACTGTTTAAATTTGTGACCATTTTTCAAAATCTGCTTTTTAAGAGTGAACATTTTCGAAATCATAATTTTTTTAGTTGTTCATAAATAGTGAATAATTTTTAAACATGAATATTTTCAGAAATCACGTATATATTTTTAATAGGGCGAACATCTTAGGAAACCGTGAACATTTTTTTGAAAATATGAATAATTCCTGAATAATGTGAACAATTTTATAAAACCATGAACTTTCTTCTAAATTATTTAATGTTTATCGGAAAACATGAACATTTAAAAAAAAGTCAACAAGTTTTGAACACGAGAACATTTTTTGAACTTGTGAATAATTTTTCATAACGCTTGGACAATTTTAATTTTGGAAACATTATTTATAAGAAAAATTGAATAGACTAACCGAGAAAAAAAAAGAAAAAACTATAGATATAAATAGTAAGGAAAAATAACTGATTATTAATGGTAAAAACCATAGAAAAAAAAAATAAGCCAGTCCAAAATATTCTGGCATGTTTCTTAAACCAGCGAAATCCGAAAGCTGAACCTTCTCAAAACAGGAGCTCTTATTTTTTAGCGTAAAAACAGGAGTCGTTACCGGCACCTTCAGCGCGGCATCCTTATGGGCTGGCCCAACAAGAGGTATTAACTTCAGTTCGCTCGTTCCCTAATAAAAAAAAAACAGTTAAGTGGTCGTGGGTTAACCAGTCACGGTGGTCCGCCATTGACTGGTAGACCGCTGAATTTTCAAAAGAGGGAATTCAAAAAAGTTCATCGATTTTGAGAACAGTTTTAAAGAAATTCGTTAATTTTGAAAAGAAGTCTTCGATTTTTTTTAAATCATCAATATTTTTAAAAAAATATTCAAAATTTTAAACAATGTTCACGAATATGAAACTTTCATAATTGGAATAACATTTATTAATTTTACATAAAAATAAAGAACTTGAATAAAAGTAAATCAATTTT
Organism: Triticum aestivum; assembly: GCF_018294505.1. Lineage (NCBI taxonomy): Eukaryota > Viridiplantae > Streptophyta > Magnoliopsida > Poales > Poaceae > Triticum > Triticum aestivum. The sequence continues at coordinate 478,894,329 of NC_057805.1, forward strand.
AAAATTTTTTGAAAAAGGTTCAGAAAGCTATAAAAAGGTCTTAAAGTTTTCTAAAAAAATCATTGAAGTTGAAAAAATAAAAAAGGAAAACAAATGTAAAGCCAGGTGGAAAGGCATAGAAAAGAACAAAAAAAAGAGAGAAAGAAATGGGCCGGCCGCTACTGGATCTTGTGTACAGGGGTGGTGTGTATTAGGATTAATCTTGACATGTATTACACGTCCAAGTGTGCATGATGGGTGTGTTGCATGTCACGTTAGTACTAGTAGTGATAGATGCATTTGGTTGGGTCGTGTGGCATGACCTTGAGAAGAGGCTGCATGCAAGTGTTAGTTAGCTAGCTATGGGTGAGTTTGTTAGCTGCATGAGTTGGACGTAGGAGAGAATCTAGCAAACAGATTAGATGCATGGAAGTAGTTGGCTAGTATTGTGCGTGTGTTAGTGGGGCTAGTGGCCGGGTTATGCGTGTGCGGGTACTACTCAAGAATTGTAATCAGCTTGTTATGTTAATGAGAAGAAGAGGAAAATGTAGCCCATGTGTTCTCATCGGGAGAAAGAGGCAAAACCATTTTTCTCCACGGTGAGGTGTGTGTACGTGTGTGTTCTTAACATGGTGTATGTTCATGATATAAGAGAGAAACCACAAAAGGGTTGAGAGGAAGAAGAAGGGCGGCGCTGCAAGGATGAGGCGCCAACAGTGTGCGCCCTGTACCAGATGTCCTTTAAGCGGCGCCTTAAGCGCTGTATAGGAAATGCCTCTCAAAACCTGTAAACCCATATCTTTGTAGGCTACCTATTTGGGTTGGCCCAGTCATTTGCTAAATGTTCGTGTGGAGAGCTCCTAGTCAGCGCTCATAGCCCTGGCTAGCAAGCTGGCGCTCACCCAGCTCTCTATGGGCCGGCCCAGCAATGGCAGGCTCGCTCGAGAGATTGACCAGTTTACGCTTGATTAGTTGACCATGGACATTGGACAAAATATGGTTATAAGAAAAATCATAAACTTTAAAAAGTCTGTTGACTGTTGACTTGATTGTTGACCTTTAAAAAATCATATTTTTGAAAAAGTTTATCTATTTGACAAAAAATTCACGAACATGAAAAAAGGTCACGCGTCCTGCGGATTTGATATTTTCATCATTTTGAGGAAACAATCTACATTTTGTTCGAGAAAAGGTTCCCGTATTTGAGGGGAAAAAGTTCACAAATATTAAGCACATTTACGAATTTGTGAAAAGTCGATAAATTTTAAAAGGTTCACGCACTAAAAATATACAAAAGAAGAAAAAAAGAATAGAAAACAGGTCCAGAAAACCAAAATTCAGAAAAGGAAAAAACAAACGGTCGAAAGATTCCCAAAACCGTCTAGGAAGCTAGAATTTCCTATTCGCTGTGTGCTGCGGCAACATGTCGCAGGTTCGCAAAGGCGATCGGTCGATCGGTCAGATTGGCCGGCATGTTTAAGTGGTTTCCGCGTTCCCGGTTTTGGGAACCTTCTAGAGGTTCCCAGCCGGTTTTTTACGGTTTTGGAAACCTTCTAGAAGGTTTCTGAACCAGATTTTTTCTGTCATGTTTATCTATTTTTTTCCTGTTTCTTTTTTCCTTTTCTCTCCTTTTTTCCTCTTTCTGTTTATTTTTCTTTACCTATTTCATTTTTTTCTTTTTCCTCTCCGTTTTTCTTTTCTTTTCATTTTTATTTTTCTTTCTCAGATTTATTTTTCTTTATCAAAAATGTTCTCATTTTACAAATGTTTTTTCATTTTTACAAAAATGTTCCTGTTTTTTAAATTTTGTTCGCTTCATTTCACAAAAATGTTCGGTAATTCAGAAAATGTTCATCTTTTTAAATTTTGTTCACAAACCAAAAACTATTTGTTTTCAGAAAAGTCCCCATTTGTTAAATTTCTTCAGAAATTCAAAAAAATGTTCACATGTTTAAATTTTGCTCATAAATAAAAAATGTATGTGAATTTAAAAAAAAGGTTCCTGTTTGGAAATTTTGTTCACAAATATAAAAACGTTCTAGAACTTCAAAAATTGATTAGGCAACTTAGGCCAACTATAGCACATTTGGTCCGTTCTTGTTTGTTTGGGACCGTGTGAGCAAAAAACACGGCACAACGCGTCGGCACAAATAAATGGTTGTCTGTTTTTTTCACCGTTATCCATTTTCAGCCTAAATTTAGGCCGGTTTTGCGTCCGCGCAAACACACTGCGGACACCCTCCCCTGTCCTGCCCATCTTCGCATACCCACCTCATTCCCTCCTCTCTCTCCCAAAAACCCCCGGTCATGACTGACGGGGCAAATCCCGCCGCCACCGTCCCGTTTTGGCCCTGAAGAAGCCAAAGTCCAAGCCGAAGAAGGTGCGCACCACGGCAGAGACCAACACCGAGTCATTGAAGCGAGCCGGCCAAAACAAGAGCAAAGGAAGTCGAGGTCGCGCATATCTCCAAGGAAGTGGAGATCATGGCGGTGACATGAGCAAGATGACCCCAAGAAAAAGGCTTGGTTTGAGGGCAAGCAAAAGGTCATCCAAGACCGAGACTATGCTTGATCATCTCTTTATTGTTTGCTTGTCATGAACTAGGGACAAGCTGCTTGAACTATGGCCGTCCCTGAACACAGATGCGGGAGGTCGACATCCAGCGCTAGTCGCCTACATTTCAAACTATTTTTCAACAAAACGGCTGAAATTCATGTAAACACGGCCGGATTTCGTACAAACATAATGGATTCCATACAAACACGGTGGATTTAACTACATTTTGAACATTTAGAACAAAAAGAAAGACCCGCCCCTAAACCTATCCTTTGGCGGAGGTGCCCGGCGTTCAAGCCCGTGTTGTCTGCTACGTCTCCAACATATCTATAATTTATGAAGTATTCATGCTATTATATTATCTGTTTTGGATGTTTATGGGCTTTATTATACACTTTTATATTATTTTTGAGACTAACTTATTAACCCAGAGCCCAGTGCCAGTTTCTGTTTTTCCCTTGTTTCAGTGTTTCGCAGAAAAGGAATATCAAACGTAGTCCAAACAGAATGAAACCTTCGGAAAAGTTATTTTTGGAACGGAAGCAATCCAGAAGACTTGGAGTATAAGTAAGGGAAGCAACGAGGAAGGCACGAGGCAGGGGGCGCGCCCACGCCCCCCCCCCCCCCGGGCGCACCCTCCACCCTCGTGGGCCCCTCGTGGCTCTCCTGACCGACTTCTTTCGCCTATATATGTCCATATACCCTAAAAACATCAGGGAACAGAATAGATCGGGAGTTCCTCCGCCGCAGGCCTCTGTAGCCACCAAAAACCAATCGGGACCCTGTTCCGGCACCCTGCCGGAGGGTGGATCCCTCACCGGTGGCCATCTTCATCATCCCGGCGATCTCCATGAGCTATGTGTTTGATCTCTCTCTCTCGTGTTCTTGATTCGACACGATCTTGATGTATCGCGAGCTTTGCTATTATAGTTGGATCTTATGATGTTTCTCCCCCTCTACTCTCTTGTAATGGATTGAGTTTTCCTTTTGAAGTTATCTTATCGGATTGAGTCTTTAAGGATTTGAGAACACTTGATGTATGTCTTGCGTGGGATACCCGTGGTGACAATGGGGTATTCTATTGATTCACTTGATGTATGTTTTGGTGATCAACTTGCGGGTTCCGTAACATTGGGAATCTATGCATAGGGGTTGGCACACGTTTTCGTCTTGACTCTCCCGTAGAAACTTTGGGGCACTCTTTGAAGTACTTTGTGTCGGTTTGAATAGATGAATCTGAGATTATGTGATGCATATCGTATAATCATACCCACAGATACTTGAGGTGACATTGGAGTATCTAGGTGACATTAGGGTTTTGGTTGATTTGTGTCTTAAGGTGTTATTCTAGTACGAACTCTATGATAGATCGAACGGAAAGAATAGCTTCGTGTCATTTTACTACGGACTCTTGAATAGATCGACCAGAAAGAATAACTTTGAGGTGGTTTCGTACCCTACAATAATCTCTTCATTTGTTCTCCGCTATTAGTGACTTTGGAGTGACTCTTTGTTCCATGTTGAGGGATAGTTATATGATCCAATTATGTTATTATTGTTGAGAGAACTTGCACTAGTGAAAGTATGAACCCTAGGCCTTGTCAACGCATTGCAATACCATTTGTGCTCACTTTTATCCTTAGTTACCTTGCTGTTTTTATATTTTCAGATTACAAAAACCTATATCTACCATCCATATTGCACTTGTATCACCATCTCTTCGCCGAACTAGTGCACCTATACAATTTACCATTCTATTGGGTGTGTTGGGGACACAAGAGACTCTTTGTTATTTGGTTGCAAGGTTGCTTGAGAGAGACCATCTTCATCCTACGCCTCCCACGGATTGATAAACCTTAGGTCATCCACTTGAGGGAAATTTGCTACTGTCCTACAAACCTCTGCACTTGGAGGCCCAACAACGTCTACAAGAAGAAGGTTGCGTAGTAGACATCAAGCTCTTTTCTGGCGTCGTCGCCGGGGAGGTGAGTGCTTGAAGGTATATCTTTAGATCTTGCAATCGAATCTTTTTGTTTCTTGTTTTATCACTAGTTTAGTTTATAAAAGAAAACTAAAAAATGGAATTGAGTTTGCCTCATACGCTTCATCTTTTTAATATCTTTCGTGAGTATGATGGAAAGGAAAATTGTGCCAAAGTGTTAGAAGAAGAATGCATTAAAATGTTTGGCACTAAATCTTTGAATGATTAGCATGATTGCAATGTTGTTAGTATGAACTCTTTGAATATCCATAGTACTAATGATGATTGCACTAGTCATGATGAAAATGTCTCTTATAAGCATGTCGATTTTTGTGGAGTGCATATAGTTTGCAAATACATACCAAAAAGGGAAGATAGATTTTGTAAGAGGCATAAGTACTTAGAAACTAAATGGTTGCAAGAAAGGCTAGATGTTTGTGCTGAAAATTTAAATTTTCTTAGCCGTACTTGTGAACTTTGCAATGAACGTGGTCATTTAACTATCCGATGCAAATTGTTTCATGATCTAATCGTGTCCAAAAATTGTGATGACTTGATTTCCCTTACACATCATAATGAACTTAGTTTGCTTATGGGTTACGAAGAAATGAAACGTATAACTAAGCATCTTCCAGAATTTGCCCGTTATAAACTTCTTGATTTTGATCTAGAGGAAATTTATATGTATTGTGCGGTGAATTGCATTGGAAATCCTTATATTGCCAATTACATAAAGAACAGAAAACAAATAGAGGATGAAGAGAATACTAATGAAAGGGAAGAGGCTTCCCAATATCCTCCTATTATTTCTTATGATGAATCGGGTAACGAGGAGGAGCCTTCTATCCAACCAATCTCGTTAATAAGGAGCTCCAAAAAGAGGATTGAACCCACACATGATGTGAAGAAGAAAAAGAAAAGACGGAGTAGCAAAGGTAGAAAGGTATCTCTCCCAAATGATGTTGCTCCTACTACTCATTGTGATGATGATAATTGCTATACTATTGGTGCTATCCACACTATTAATGATGAGAGTGATTATGCTTATGATATGAAAAGGCCCAAGCTTCGGGATGCTATGTTTGATGAGAATGACAAGTTTGAGAATATATTTGCTGAAATTTTTGTTTGTCCCAAGCTTGGGGATGCTATGTTTTATGAAGATGATATGTTTAGCCTCCCAAGTTTTGATATGCAAATTTGTTATGATAGCATGCCTCCTACTTATGATGATGAAAGTGGGTTTGGAAGAGTGTCAACTTTAGGAAGTAGTAATCCCACTATTTTGGAGGATGTTGAATCTTATTTTGACAATTATGAAAGTGGATTTGGAGAGGTCATGACTTTATTTAGTGATGATTCCACTATCTTGGAAGAGGTTTCAATTGATTATGATGAGAACAAAGTTGCTACTTATGATGATTATTGTGATGATACTTATGCTATAAAAAGTAGTGATGATTATATTTATAAAACTTGTCATGATTATGATTACCCTTTTTCTGAACATTGCTCTTTTAATATGGAAACAATTTATAGTATTCAAGTCTCTTATGATACTCCCACTATTCCGATTGAGAAGAATTTTGCTTATGTGGAGAGTAATAAAATTTCTATGCTTGTAGATCATGAAAAGAATGCTTTAGGTGCTGGTTATATTGTTGAATTCATTCATGATGCTACTGAAAATTATTATGAGGGAGGAATATATGCTTGTAGGAATTGCAATAATATCAAGTTTCCTCTCTATGTGCATAAAGTTTTGAAGTTATGCTTGTTTTGCCTTCCTATGCTAGTTGATTATTGTTCCCATAAGTTGTTTGCTCACAAAATCCCTATGCATAGGAAGTGGGTTAGACTTAAATGTGCTAGTCATATTCTTCATGATGCTCTCTTTATGTTTCAATTCTTATCTTTTATGTGAGCATCATTGAAATCATCATGCCTAGCTAGGGGCGTTAAACGTTAGCGCCTGTTGGGAGGCAACCCAATTTTATTTTTGTTTCTTGCTTCTTGGTTCTGTTTAGTAATAAATATTTGATCTAGCCTCTGGTTAGATGTAGTTTTATGTTTAATTAGTGTTTGTGCCAAGTAAGACCTATAGGATCTTCTTGGATGATAGTTATTTGATCTTGCTGAAAATTCCAGAAACTTTCTGTTCACGAACACAATTGTTTAAAATCACCAGAACGTGATAAAATACTGATTCCAATTGCAGTAGATCAATAAACAAATTATCTAGGTCTTCCTATTTTGGTAGAATTTTTTGAGTTCCAGAAGTTTGCGTTAGTTACATATTACTACAGACTGTTCTGTTTTTGACAGATTCTGTTTTTCGTGTATTGTTTGCTTATTTTGATGAATCTATGGCTAGTAAAATAGTTTATAAACCATAGATAAGTTGCAATACAGTAGATTTAACACCAATTCAAATAAATAATGAGTTCATTACATTACCTTGAAGTGGTGTTTTGTTTTCTTTCGCTAACGGAGCTCACGAGATTTTCTGTTAATTTTTGTGTTGTGAAGTTTTCAAGTTTTGGGTAAAGATTCGATGGACTATGGAATAAGGAGTGGCAAGAGCCTAAGCTTAGGGATGCCCAAGGCACCCCAAGGTAATATTCAAGGACAACCAAGAGCCTAAGCTTGGGGATGCCCCGGATGGCATCCCCTCTTTTGTCTTCGTTCATCGGTTACTTTACTTGGAGCTATATTTTTATTCACCACATGATATGTGTTTTGCTTGGAGCGTCATTTTATTTTCTTTAGCTTTGCTTGCTGTTTGAATAAAATACCAAGATCTGAAATTCTTAAATGAGAGAGAGTCTTCACATAGCTACATAATTATTTAACTACTCATTGATCTTCACTTATATCTTTTTGGAGTAGTTTGTCATTTACTCGTGTGCTTCACTTATATCCTTTGAGTAAATGGTTGAATGATTTGAATGTCATAAATCTGAAATTATATATGTTTCATATGCTTATCCCATGGGGAGTAATGACTTCACCTATAAGAAGTAGAGGTGGTAAAATTTTTGAAGGTTAGCAAACATTGTATTGGTCACTTGAACAATTCATGAAAGAATATTGAAGGAAGAGAGATTTCACATATAAATATACTATCTTGGACATCTTCTATGATTGTGAGCCCCATTAATTATTTTCAAACCTGAGCAAATTAGTTGAAGTTGGACAAGGAAGACAACATAATGAGTTATGCTTGGGTATATTTGTATAGAAGTTATATTGTTATGGATCCTCTAACATGTGGTGCTTGCTATTTAGAATCCTTTGCTAGCCAAAATATCTGTACTAAGCGGGAATACTGCTTGTGCATCCAAACTCCTTGAACCAAGTTTCTTCCATGAGTGTCCACCATATCTACCTATATGCGGTATTTACCTGCCGTTCCAAGTAAATTTGCATGTGCCAAACTCTAAACCTTCAAATAATAATCTGTTTTGTATGCCTGAATCGCTCATGTAGCGACTAGGGGCTGTCAGTATCTTCCATGCTAGGTGGGTTATTCTCACGATGAGTGGACTCCGCTCATCATTCACGAGAAAATGGCTGGTAACTGGGATGCCCAGTCCTATGATCAAAAGATCAAAAACAAATCGCAAATAATTTAAACAAAACTCCCCCAGGAATGTTGATAGTTGGACGGCACCCGTTGTTTCGGACAAGCCGTGGAGTGTGAATGTTGGTGGAGGGGGAGTAAATTTTTTACCTTTCTGCGTGGGAACCGCCTATAATGTATGTAGTATGGAAGATATTGGGAACTCTTGGTCGTTATGTTGACAATGAAAGCATACCTCTCAAAATTATTTTCATCTCTGTTTTAGCTTCGAGCTCTGGCACCTCTGCAAATCCCTGCTTCCCACTGCGAAGGGCCTATCTTTTACTTTTATGCAAGAGTCAGTAGTATTCCTTCTCATTCCAACCTACTCTTTAGTTGGCAAGCATCATGTGATGGAAAGATCTAAGCATATATGGCCATTCAAATATATTTGATCATGAATTATTATTGTTGACAATTATCTATATGATAAATAAGTTGGGATGCGAAACATTAAGCCCCTATCTTTCTGTGTGTTCAATGGATGCTATTTGTTCTAAAAATATGCTTTGAGCGGTAGCAATCATGGAAGACTATATGATAGTTGAGTATGTGGAGTTTGCTAAATCAAAGCTCTGGCATAGACTCTTCCTGAAAATAAAATGAATTGCAATTGTTTGATGACTCAGAACTGTTTGTTAGTTTTCAAGAAAGTTTATGATCTATAATTTAACATGTGAATACCTTGTTACTTGATCATGAAAAGTTCTATGAGTTGAGCTACTGTTATGACATATAATGATGCTAGAAAAGGTGGTTGAAATTATCATTGATCAAACTTGTGCACCTGCTAGCATTCACACTTCATAAATTATTTCTTTTATCATTTACCTACTCGAGGACGAGCAGGAATTAAGCTTGGGGATGCTGATACGTCTCCAACGTATCTATAATTTATGAAGTATTCATGCTATTATATTATCTGTTTTGGATGTTTATGGGCTTTATTATACACTTTTATATTATTTTTGGGACTAACTTATTAACCCAGAGCCCAGTGCCAGTTTCTATTTTTTCCCTTGTTTCAGTGTTTCGCAGAAAAGGAATATCAAACGGAGTCCAAACGGAATGAAACCTTCGGGAAAGTTATTTTTGGAACGGAAGCAATCCAGAAGACTTGGAGTATACGTAAGGGAAGCAACGAGGAAGGCACGAGGCAGGGGGGCGCGCCCCACCCCCCTGGGCGCGCCCTCCACCCTCGTGGGCCCCTCGTGGCTCCCCTGACCGACTTCTTTCGCCTATATATGTCCATATACCCTAAAAACATCAGGGAACATAATAGATCGGGAGTTCCTCCGCCGCAAGCCTCTGTAGCCACCAAAAACCAATCGGGACCCTGTTCCGGCACCCTGCCGGAGGGGGGATCCCTCACCGGTGGCCATCTTCATCATCCCGGCGATCTCCATGACGAGGAGGGAGTAGTTCACCCTCGGGGCTGAGGGTATGTACCAGTAGCTATGTGTTTGATCTCTCTCTCGTGTTCTTGATTCGACACGATCTTGATGTATCGCGAGCTTTGTTATTATAGTTGGATCTTATGATGTTTCTCCTCCTCTACTCTCTTGTAATGGATTGAGTTTTCCCTTTGAAGTTATCTTATCGGATTGAGTCTTTAAGGATTTGAGAACACTTGATGTATGTCTTGCGTGGGATACCCGTGGTGACAATGGGGTATTCTATTGATTCACTTGATGTATGTTTTGGTGATCAACTTGCGGGTTCCGTAAGATTGGGAATCTATGCATAGGGGTTGGCACACGTTTTCGTCTTGACTCTCCGATAGAAACTTTGGGGCACTCTTTGAAGTACTTTGTGTCGGTTTGAATAGATGAATCTGAGATTGTGTGATGCATATCGTATAATCATACCCACGGATACTTGAAGTGACATTGGAGTATCTAGGTGACATTAGGGTTTTGGTTGATTTGTGTCTTAAGGTGTTATTCTAGTACGAACTCTATGATAGATCGAACGGAAAGAATAGCTTCGTGTTATTTTACTACAGACTCTTGAATAGATCGACCAGAAAGAATAACTTTGAGGTGGTTTCGTACGCTACCATAATCTCTTCGTTTGTTCTCCGCTATTAGTGACTTTGGAGTGACTCTTTGTTCCATGTTGAGGGATAGTTATATGATCCAATTATGTTATTATTGTTGAGAGAACTTGCACTAGTGAAAGTATGAACCCTAGGCCTTGTTTCAACGCATTGCAATACCGTTTGTGCTCACTTTTATCCTTAGTTACCTTGCTGTTTTTATATTTCAGATGACAAAAACCTATATCTACCATCCATATTGCACTTGTATCACCATCTCTTCGCCGAACTAGTGCACCTATACAATTTACCATTGTATTGGGTGGTTGGGGACACAAGAGACTCTTTGTTATTTGGTTGCAGGGTTGCTTGAGAGAGACCATCTTCATCCTACGCCTCCCACGGATTGATAAACCTTAGGTCATCCACTTGAGGGAAATTTGCTACTGTCCTACAAACCTCTGCACTTGGAGGCCCAACAACGTCTACAAGAAGAAGGTTGCCTAGTAGACATCATTGTCCTCCTTCCACCATCTCCATGAGCACTGGCTATAAAACCGATGAAGTGAAGGTGCAGTCTCCAACGAGGAAGAGTAGAACACGGGAGACGGACCGGCCCACATGGGACACCAGGCCCCGCCGCCTCCCATGGCCTACTCATCCTAGGACGAGTACGCGCCTTGTCCGTCGCCGGTGGACATGAGGTCCACGAGGGAAATGGTGGCACCTTGGATGTCGTCTTCCCACCGGGCTGGATGATGGTTCGTCGGCGACACGTAGAAGGCGCAACTGGCTATGTTCTCCTCCCCGATTGCCTGCAGCTGCACCTCCGCGGCTGACGCTTCCTGGTGAGCGGCGGCTTGAGCGCGGACGATATCATAGATGGCACGCTGCTCCGCGACGAAATTTGGGTTCGCCACGGCCTCCTTGCTCGCGTGCTCGCCCTAGATCTGTCCCTCCCCCAGCCAGTGCTGCTCCAGGAGGAAGAGGTTGTACCGCTGTTCCTCCTCACTACAAGAAATATGTCAACTTGTGACCTTCTGTCAGTGACCCTGGAAGAAATGGTCGTAAATCTACGACCATTTGAGGCCAACTAGTCGTAAGTTGTTCAGGGGGCTCCAAACCCTAAACCATATCGATCATTTTGGTCAGGAAGGTCGTTATTTCCTTACACGATATGGTCATAAGTAGGCATCACTGGCCCGCTGCCTTATTTCTAGCCAATTACGACCAATCTAGATGGTCATGACATTGTAAACGTGGATGCATTTATTGAGCGCCACCTCATAGGTTTTGCCTATGTGTCATGTCTATGTGTCAATTTTTGCCTACGTGTCATATCATGTGTCAATGTCATCTTACGTGTCTGGATAGCACTTGGTTTGATCCAACAAGGAATAAAGGAAACTTTATTAATAAATGAATTAGTGGAAAGCAATATTACAAAGCTTTCAATCTGGATAAAAGAAACAATACATTTTATTACTATAAATACGAATACAAAGTATTCAGGAATATATTTTATTACTATAAATACGAATACAAAGTATTCAGGAATACATTTTATTACTATAAATACAAATACAAAGTATTCAAGAATTACATTTACAAAGTATTCAGGAATTACAGTTTATTACTATACATTTAGTCAACCTAAACTAAACCTAGACTAAATCCTTTTCTAGTTCTTCTCTTGATCTTCTTATAATCTTCTCCTCAAGTTCAAGACCTGCAAAAGAAACAATACAGGAAGAGGGAGTATGTTACGTTTGAAATGTTGCATTCCCTTTGGGAAATGCATTATTATATGAGCTGGCACATAGGCCTACTTGGAACTGGCCCAAATACCCTTAATGAGAAGTTTCCAATAGAAAACCAGCAAAGCCAAGTACATGATCAAATGTCCAGATCAGAAACAAAAGGAATAGTACATGATCAAGTATCAAGGGAGAATAGATGTAGTAGATCAAGTCCAAGACTGGAGTATGTCCAGGATATATGTACAGCAAGAGGTTAAAGTCATAGCTCACAAATCCAACAAACAACAACAGCACCAGCTCAACAAGTAACAACCACAAACACCATAACAACAGCACCAGCTCATTTGCAAAGTTATAATTGAAGGGGCACAGTTGTCACTATGAGTCCAGCTGGCCCAAGACACAACCTAGCAACTATATATAGCAATACAAACACGCCAATAGAACTAAAAACAGTACTACCTCTATATTTCGACAGATGGCATCAGCAGCTAACTGACAACAGTAATAGTATATACTGTTGGACATAAACTTCAACCAAAATGTGTATGGGCAACAAAATCATAGTGGTACAACAGATGGACATCTACAACCATGTTCACAAGCAGCACTAGCACTAGCACACAAATATAAACCAGTTCATATACCTCTAGTAGCAGCAGTGCTATGTGTTGGACGAAAACTCCAATCAAGGTAGGATTTTGGGGGGTTTGTCCTCAGATAGCCTAGAAGTGCTAGGACTATGACATCATAGAGCATGAGTGTAGCATCTGTTAATATCCCAGTGAGATTAGCCTCAGACCAGCATCATTGGCTTGGCGAAAGATCAAGAAAAGCATCTGTTCTTATCAGATTTTAGGAGAGAATGAAGAGAAAAGACTAAGACCAGGAGAGTATCTGTTGAATACCAGAATTAGGAGAGAAGGGACTGGGCAAGATAAGATAATGTCCATATATATAACCAGTATAAATTTTTAGGCCTTTCAAGCACACATAAACAGAGCAATGGAAAGGAAACGAATTCATAACTTAACTGTAGCACAAAGTAGCATTAACTGAACTGTAACAAGTTTAGTAATTTAACTGAACTAACAGCTAGCCTGCCAATAGAATAGAGCTAAAAGAAATAGCAGATGGACTGAATCATTTAGTAATGAACACCATACCAAACTAGAGAGCATATATCACACCTACATGAACTACTCTAGTAGTGCAGTGACCAGGAAGCTTTCTAACTGGAGAATTCTTCAGTTATATGAACAAAAGAGTCCCACAGGAAGCAATCAGAGATCAACACTACCACTGATCAATTTAGCAAACCCAGGAACATAGCTATAGAACTAGAGTATCCATAAGTAAACCAGAGCATGACAGGAGCTCACAGGATAGCAACCAAACATGAACTGGATTATAACAACAACAACAACAACATTTAGCACTTGAAGAAATCTTCAAGTATATGCATAACAGAGCCAACACTAGAGCTAAACATGTCAGAGAGACAACCCAGGCCAATTTAGCAAATCCAGGAGGTGTATAACCTAACCAGGGCACTAACCATGGCCGCCATCACTAAAACAGAAAGATAGAGGAGATGGAGATGAGCTCACCGAGGAGCACCACCACCACGACGCCTCACCGTGCGCCATGAGCACCACGGGCACAGGGCACCTCCCAGGGGGCATGACCACATCGGAGCGCCATCCCAGGGGAACCCTGCACCACGGTGATGCCACGGACGACGAGGGAAACCGAGCAGGAGTGCCGGAGCACGCCGGCGAAGCCACCACCGAAACCCTACACACCAAAACCCCATGGGATCCATGAGTAGAGAAAGTAATCGAAGGAACTAGTCAGACAGAAGGGTAGGGCAGAGCGAGGGGAGCAGATGGATAGCCAATGCGACGGCGGAAGCCGCTGGAGCACATCGGAATCGACGGCGGCGCTGTCACGGCGGAAGGGGATCGAGAAAGAGAGAGAGAGAGAGCTCGGGCGAGAGAGAGAGTGGGGCCGCGGTTGGGAGTTGTCTCCCCAGCCACCGAGCCAGTGGGCCAAACGGGCCAGGCCGGCCCAACAACTTAAGTAAACCAGCCCAGTCACTTTCCGGTTTAACTAAAAAATAAAAATAAGATTAACATAAAACTAAAAATACTTAGCTAATTCCAATCATGTAAAAATAAAAAATATTATAAGAATAATATTTCTTACTTAATCAAACTAATTACTTAATTTTTAGACTTAATATAATAATTTATGAAATATCTACAGAGTCTAAAATAAATTAAAAATGTTCACCAATTAAAAAATAATGTAGTTAGTCTAGAAAAAATAATAAAACAAATTGCAAAAAAAACAATCATGTTAACTTTATAAAACTCATTTTTGGCACTCGAAAAATGGAAAATGAATTTTCCGTCCAAAGAAAATGAAAACTTCCTTAGGCAGTTCCTAACTAGCGGTTGAATCCTAGAAAAATTTTGGTGTTTCTCTGATTAAATAGATACTTATGTACCTAAAAATTATTTTTGGAAAAATTCATAAGCAAACTATGAGGCAGATGCAGTTCAAACTTGACCCACTTCCTACTGAATCGGCGGTAATTTGTCTTTTTCACGGGAGGTGGATCAAAGCTTTTGAAACCCAACTATTTGGTCAATTGTACATTAAATATGGCCTATTATTTTAGAAAATTAATGGAGTCCAATTTTGCAACAACTATATGGTAGGTCCTTCACAAAAAAACTCAGTTTGGGCACTCAAAAAATGAAAAATGAATTTTTCGTCCAAAGAAAATGAAAACTTCCTTAAGCAACATTGTTTTTCATTCCAATATGCACCATTTTGCACAATATGAGATCATTTTAACAACTTATGCCATGAATGTGGCCATAAGATTGATCATTTGGCTTGAAAGCCATGAATCTTCACACTTGATAGCTCATTGCTGAGAACACTTTTTTAAATAGATTGTCGTATTACAAGTTTATTATTTTTCCTCATAACTTGGTCACATATAAAGACACAATGTGAATGTTTTCCAATTACTTGATTTTTTAAATTTTGTATGCCCGTTTCAAAATGCGGTCAAAACAACGGGCATGACCGTTCCTAGCTAGCGGTTGAATCCTAGAAAACTTTTGGTATTTCTATGATTAAATAGATACTTATTACCTAAAAATGATTTTTGTAAAACATAAAGAGCAAACTATAAGGCAGCTGCAGTTCAAATTTGACCCACTTCCAACTGAATCGGCGGAAATTTGTCTTTTTCAAGAGAGGTGGATCAAAACTTTTGACACCCAACCATTTGATCAATTATGCATTAAATATGGCCTAGTATTTTAGAAAATTTATTTGGTTTAATTTTGCAACAATTATTTGCTAGGTTCTTCACAAAAAAACCTCATTTTGGGCACTAGAAAAATGGAAAATGAATTTTTCATCCAAAGAAAATGAAAACTTCCTTAGACAACATTGTTTGCCATTCCAATATGCACCCTTGTGCACAATATGAGATCATTTGAACAAACTATGCCATGAATGTGGCCATAAGATTGATCATTTGGCTTGAAAGCCATTGATCTCCACACATGATAGCTTGTTTCTGAGAACACTTTTTTAAAATAATTGCCGTATTACAAGTTTATTATTTTCCCTGGTAACTTGGTCACATGTAATGACAAAATGCGAAGGTTTTCCAATTTTTTGATTTTTTTTTTGAAATTTTTATGCCCGTTTCAAAATGCGGTCAAAACGGCGGGAATGACCGTTCCTAGCTAGTGGTTGAATCTTGGAATTTTTTGGTGTTTCTCTAATTAAATAGATACTTATGTACCTAGAAATTATTTTTTGGAAAAAAATAAAGAGCAAACTATGAGGCAGGTGTAGTTCAAATTTGACCCGCTTCCTACTGAATCAGTGGAAATTTGTCTTTTTCACCAGAGGTGGATCACAACTTTTTACACCCAACCATTTGGTCAATTGTGCATTGAATATGTCCTAGTATTTTAGAAAATTGATTTGGTCCAATTTTGCAACAAATATATGTTAGGTCCTTCACAAAAAAAACTCATTTTGGGCACTCAAAAAATGGGAAATTATTTTTTCGTCAAAAGAAAATGAAAACTTCCTTAGCCAACATTTTTTGTCATTCCAAGATGCACCCTTGTGCACAATATGAGGTCATTTGAACAAACTATGCCATGAATGCTACCATAACATTGATCATTTGGCTTGAAAGCCATTGATCTTCACACATGATAGCTCAATTCTGAGAACATTTTTTTAAAAGGATTACCGTATTACAAGTTTATTATTTTTCCTGGTAACTTGGTCACATATAATGACACAATGCGATGGTTTCCCAATTTTTTAATTTTTTTGAATTTATCATGCCCATTTCAAAATGCGGTAAAAACGGCGGGCATGACCCTTCCTAGCTAGGGGTTGAATCTTGTAGAACTTTTGGCGTTTCTCTGATTAAATATATACTTTTGTATCTAAAAATGATTTTTGGAAAAAATCATGAGCAAACTATGAGACAGCTGCAGTTCAAATTTGACCCACTTCCAGCTGAATCGGCGAAAATTTGTCTTTTTCACGAGAGGTGGATCAAAACTTTTGACACCCAACCATTCGGTTAATTGTACATTAAATATGGCCTACTATTTTAGAAAATTGTTTTGGTCCAATTTTGGAACAAATATATGGTAGGCTCTTCACAAAAAAACTCATTTTGGGCACTAAAAAAATGGAAATGAATTTTTCATCCAAAGAAAATGAAAACTACCTTAGGCAACATTGTTTGCCATTCGAAGACACACCCTGATGTCGCTTGAAGCTACGTCGGTATTTCCCCAAAGAGGAAGGGATGATGCAGCACAGCGGCGGTAAGTATTTCCCTCAGATATGAAACCAAGGTTATCGAACTAGTAGGAGAACCAAGCAACACAACGTAAACAGCCCCTGCACACAAATAACAACCACTCGCAACCCGATGTGTAAAAGGGGTTGTCAATCCCTTCCGGGTAATGGCGCCAGAAATTGGCAAACGGACGTGAAATAAATTGTAGTAGATTGATAGATCGAATGCCAAATAAAATAAATAAGAATAAATTGCAGCAAGGTATTTTTGTATTTTTGGTTTAATAGATCTGAAAATAAAATCAAAGGAAAATATATCGCAAAGGAAAATAATATGAGAAAGAGACCCGGGGGCCGTAGGTTTCACTAGTGGCTTCTCTCGAGAAAAATAGAAAACGGTGGGTGAACAAATTACTGTTGGGCAATTGATAGAACTTCAAATAACCATGACGATATCCAGGAAATGATCATTATATAGGCATCATGTCCAAGATTAGTAGACCGACAACTGCCTGCATCTACTACTATTACTCCACACATCGACCGATATCCAGCATGCATCTAGTGTATTAAGTTCATGGAAAAACGGAGTAATGCAATAAGAACGATGACATGGTGTAGACAAGATCTATCTAGAGATAGACCCCATCGTTTTATCCTTAGTAGCAACGATACATACGTGTCGGTTCCCGTTCTGTCACTGGGATCAAGCACAGTAAGATCGAACCCACTACAAAGCACCTCTTCCCATTGCAAGATAAATAGATCAAGTTGGCCAAACAAAACCCAAATATCGGAGAAGAAATACGAGGCTATAAGCAATCATGCATATAAGATATCAAAGAAACTCAAATAACTTTCATGGATATAAAAATATAGATCTGATAATAAACTCAAAGTTCATCGGATCCCAACAAACACACCGCAAAAATAGTTACATCATATGGATCTCCAAGAGACCATTGTATTGAGAATTCCGCGAGAGAGAGGAAGCCATCTAGCTACTAACTACGGACACGAACGTCTACAAAGAACTACTCACGCATCATCGGAGAGGCACCAATGGAAGTGGTGAACCCCTCCATGATGCTGTCTATATTGGATCTGGTGGTTCTGGACTCTGCGGTGGCTGGAATTGATTTCGTCGACTCCCTAGGGTTTCTGGAATATTGGGGTATTTATAGAGCAAAGAGGCGGTCTGGGGGCACCCGAGGTGGGCACAACCCACCAGGGCGCGCCTGGGCCTCCTGGTGCGCCCTGGTGGGTTGTGCTCCCCTCGGAGCACCCCCCAGGCGCAGCCTTGGCCCATTGCGTGTCTTCTGGTCCATTAAAAACCTCCGTAAAGTTTTGTTGCATTTGGACTCCGTTTGGTATTGATTTCCTGCGATGTAAAAAACATGCAGAAAACAGCAACTGGCACTTGGCACTATGTCAATAGGTTAGTACCAAAAAATGATAAAAAATGACTATAAAATGATATGAAATGACTATAAAATGATTATAAAACATCCAAGATTGATAATATAACAGCATGGAACAATAAAAAATTATAGATACGTTGGAGACGTATCACACCCTTGTGCACATATTTTAAAATAAATTGCGGTCCAATTTTGCAAGGGGGCTGCTACGCGTCAACCGGTGGATAAGTAGAAAACATCCGCCGCCTGGCGTGCCGTAGGATTGATGCGAGGAGCCATCCGATCTACCCATCCATGTGCGTCATCTCTTGTAACGAGCCTTCGCCGCTCCCGGACGTCCCCGCGTCCTACCCACGCGCCATCCTCGTCGGATCAGTCTAGAATCCTTGTCTCTGTCGCCCTCCTAGCCGCACGAGTCTTCCTCCCCCGTCGCTCCCGGATATCCGGCCTCCTGCCCATGCGCCATACTCACCGAATCCAGCGAGATCCGGCTGTAATCCTCGACGGCATTTCCCTCCTAGCCGCACAAGTCTCCGCCCCACCGCGGGATCTGGCTAGGTAGTTGTAAACTCTCTTATCTGAAACAAAGCCCGAGTTGCAGAAACGTGGATACGGTGGGATTGCTCCCGACCGTCTGATCAGGAGTCAATCAGACGGACACGAAGACAGCGGACGCTCGCACGCGATCGGCCGGCTGGAGGTAAGCGTTTTCAATTTTGTAACTAATATTTGGTAGATTCTTCACATAAATAGAGGGAGTTCATGTTTTTTTACTGTCATAACTATTCTACTCAACTGGGCCAAAAATTGTCCAGCCCAGTCCTGCCTGGGCCTTAGGCCCATTGGACAGCGGCTCGAGCACCGCCTGCCGTCAGATGTCGATCCGATGGTGGGGAGCGCACGCGTCTGGAATAAAATAGATCCCTCCGGAAACCCTACCCTCCTCCCATCGAAAAACCTAGCCTCCTCACTCGATCCCCTCTCATTCTCTTCCCCTCTCCCCCGATTCAGATCTCCCTCTCCACCTGCGCGTCCCCCGCCACCGCCGGCCCCTTCTCCCATAGCCCCGACGCCTCCTCCCTTCTTTTGGCCCCTCCGCCCCAGCCTCACCGGCGACCTCCCTCCCTTCCTTCCTCGAGGGCGCCCGAAATCCTAGCCCCTCGCGGAAGGGGCGACAGAGATGGCCAAGGATCCCTCCTCCGCGCGTGTTCCGGCGAAGACGGCGCCGGATCCGCAGCCAACCGCGGCGGCTGCTGCACTAGCAACAGGAGACGGCTCATGGAGGGTCCTAGCCGGCCACATTCTCCACCCCTTCTCTTGTGCATGGGGGATCTCGCTGCTGCTGCCGCCGCCGACGCAGTGGCCCTTGACGACGGCGAGGTAGGAGGCGTGCTGGATGCCCAGGTAAGCCCTCCTCCTTTACTCGTTCTAACTCTCCTCCATAGCCTGATGCATCTCCTCTCATCTCATGTGCCACTACTTGATTTGCTTTGCTTTCTTCCTAGGGCAGTTGCAGATCCCATCTCTTCTTGTTCTGCGCCGGGCAGACCACGACCACGACAAGGGGAAGGAGGCACGACGGGCTGGACAACAAGGTGGAGAACCCAGACACGAAGGGGCTACCAACCGGTGTTGCGGCAACAACTACTTCGCAGACCATACAGGAGGTGGACTGACTGCATACTGGAAGTACCTCTTCCCCTATCCTCTTGGATTGATTTGATTCGATCCAACTACCATCTTCCGTTCCACCCTGATGCTGATACGTGCTTGATTCCCTTCCCCCACGCAGCTACAGCTCACTGACGAAGGTAGGAGTGACAACAACCCTGGATCCGTCCGTTGGTCTTGTTGATTTCTGCTGAAGGTCGTCGGGCTCTTCATGTATGACAATGTCCTGCTCTGGTTGCTACTATTCTGGTTATGTTGGAGTGTGCATGATTTTATCCATAGCTGGCACTTTAAATCAAATCCTTATCCAGATATGTACTATTTGCTCACATTTAATCCATGCAAGGGTAACCTGAGAACACTTTCTTATGAGAACTATCCACTGTTGAGTGCAATACATATACTCTAGTTGTCATGCAGTGCATGTTGTTCCATATTTTGTTGATTCATCGATTGCTGATCAGCTGATCAGAACTATAGTTAGTTTTCAGAAGGTTCACCTAATCTAATAAAATCTTCTGCTCTGTCAATTGTATTGCCAGGGTTGTTTCCTGGATTCTAGTTAGTCAATAAGAGTAGTAAACTGCAAGATTATGCGTAACGCGTTCGACTTAGCATCGAATTTCTCAAGATTATGCAGTTTCGTTGTGGTTGACTGACGTACAATGAAGATGAAATTCAGGTCCAAAGACGATTGATGATTGGTTTTAGCCTCAAGCCATCTTGTCTTGCAATTTTGGTGAGCTGGTGGCTTGGCGCTAAAACCATTGTTTGGGGTCGTCGGTGATGGCCATATTAGCTATGAGATCTGAGGGGCACTGTCAATATGGTTACAGAATACTTCATTCTCCTGTACTGTTGAGTCGCTTTGTCTGTGGTATCTAGCTCAGGTAGCGGCGTCCCTATGAAGAAAAAATTGCAGTACCAAAGATGAATGGTCGATTAGTTTTAGCTTCAAGCCATTCTAGTATATTCTTTATACCTGTGGCTTGTGGCTAAAACTAGTCGCTTTGTCCTGAAGTAGTGCATGTATATATTTAGGTGCTAGTTAATTAGAAAATGGATGTGATTAGAAAATGTGTTCATCAGGTCTTGTGTAATCAGAAAATTTGTGATTCATATTCTTCAGCTAAATGCCTGATAAGTAAATTTGCAGAATAAGCACTATTGAGCTAAATGCCTGGTAACTAATTTTGGGATGCATATTCTTGGCATAGTCCAGTTGTTCTGTTTTATTTGTATGAAGTTTAAGTCCCAGTTTTTGCTTGTAAATATCTTGCTATTTATTTGATATGACCTGGTTATTTTTTGAACGACATGGTCAAGGTTATTAACAATTATCTGTGCTGCCAATTCAAACATGGACATGATTTTTAGTATATCGCAACCTCTTGCGAACGATTTGGTTAATGAGTTGCAATAATATACAACCATAGAATCCTACACCATGTGGTGGACTTAAGTATCTTAGTGACTTCATTTGATGTGTGTGTATTTCTGTTAATTTTAAGCTTCTGTTGCTGTGAGAATGTACCTCACTAACCATCTGTCTATTTATTGTGGACTTCTTGTATGAGTAGGGATTGTGGTAGTTCCGTTACAACATTCTAGTAGCTAAAATGAAATCAGACAATGAGGTTTGTTTGTTCTTGTACTCTTTGTATGTTCCTTTGGTTCTTTTTTAATTTGATGACAATGAACCAATATAACCAGTTACTATTAGCTATGTGTGCAGTTACTAGTAGCTATGTGTGCATTGCCAAGTACAACTATTCTACTTTGTATGGAATCATCTATAGATATTATTTCTTTTAAGTGTTGCTGGCTATATTAAGATTATACTCTGAGGCACTGTAGCATTAGTGTGTTGTTTCACTTTTGGTCTTCTCTATCTATGCTTACAAGTCAGGTTGTTTTTGTGGCATCCAGGGGAACAATGATGGAGCTGGTAGGCAAGCTAGCACCCATGGATTCATGAACTGGCTTGGATGTGTACTTGGTCGCCGGGGTTGGATGAGGACGACAACAACAAGGTGAGACCATCGTGATCCACCCTCCCACTTCCTTCTCGTGATTCCCTAACTGCTCAGCAAGTTGATCTGTTCTAAACATCTGAAACTTGGTGTGTGTAGGGTGACTAGTGATATTCAGTGTTTATTGTGTGTGTTTTCTACACACACACATGGTCCTTCCTTTTAAATCTCCTCTGCTGCTTACTGACAGAGTACTAAACACGTACAGTAGTTGAGTAGTAGTGTGTAGGGACTCTCGAGGAACGTTTATGTACTTAAACATTATGCTTAAAAATAAAAAGTTGTAGTTCCCTTGTAGTAGTATGTTTATGAATGGCTGCATGAAATGATTGTCCAGTACTTCAAATATTTGAATCAGGGTTAATGTAATCACTTGCTGCATCCTGTTTAATTGACCGGAGATGCTAATAGGAAAACAAAGCAAATAGGAAAAGCATGTGCTACTGCTTTTGCTTATCCACCGCACACAAGTAAAGCAAAGCATCCTATTTTGATTTCTTCATTCATGATGCATAAAATTCTGGTATTGTGTTCATATAGCTAATCTGCTGCTGTTGTGCATAAAATTCCAGGATCTTTGCGTGTAAGTTCTGGCTGTAGTGTGCTCTCACGTTGTACATGCCCCTATCTTTAGTAAGATTAAATTGCTACTACTAATGATGAATGGTTGAGTTTTAAAACTTGAAGCAACAACTACTTTCTCATGTGAAATTTCGTTAAATATATATTTTCCCGATGGTCTGTACACTAAACCTGGAGGTTTGAATATCTACTCCAGGAATGAAAAGGCTACTCTGATGCCTTTGTGTTCACCCTTTTACAGGAGGTCCATGCCTAGGAAATTTCAAGTTCGAAGTCGCGTGTAGCCCTACGCAACAAAGATTTGTTCTGTTTGACTGTAATAGACTGTAAAAATTATAGTATTGTAATAGTAGGCATATCTGGGTTGTAATAGACTATGTACAGGAGCTCCAGGCCTAGGAAATTCTACATTTCTTCTGTTCTATTTGAAATATTGATTATTTGTGTGATTTGAAGACATGTGAAATGGAAACCTGATTAGTGGGACCCATTTCTGAAAATAATCTAAACAATTCTCACATTTATGACATGTGGGACCAATATAGGAGATTATGACAAGTGGGACCCGTCTGACTTGTGGGACCAACTTGAAAATATATTGATTGAAACACTATAAAAAGGCCATGGCCGGAAATAAAAAAGGCCAAATTGTTAGGCCAGGCCCATGTAGCTAGAGAAAATTAACAGAAAAATATACAGTAAAAAGGCTGTATTAATGGGCTCGGCCCATGTAAAGCGTCAAATTGGACCGGGCTGAATCTTATCAACGGCCTTTTCAATTGGTCGCAATTTTGCCACGTCGGATCCGACGTAGCCTGGACAGACAACCAACAACCAAAACAAAAGGTCATTGGTTCAACGACCTTTTGTTTTGGCCGTTGCCTTCCACGACCTTATCCCGAAGAAGGTCGTTAATTTCAGTTTACGACGGCCAGCTTTTGACCATCTGCTTTTGGTCACAAAAAGGTCGCAAATGGAAAACAATGACCATTTAGTGACCAATAGTGATGGTCGCAAGTTGACGTATTTCTTGTAGTGCCTGTGCCTGCTGGAACACCGACAAAGGCGCCGCGCAGGCTACATCTCAACCATGGCGGCGTTGAACTATGCCTGCGCTAGCTCCATGGTGAAGCCGGTGTGCACAGGAGGCGCGGCAGCTGGGATGGAGTCGTCGGAGCCCGTCACCATCATGGTGTCGTCCTCGTCGTCGGAGACCTCGGGTGAGCTGGCAGGCAAGCCGGCCTCGATCCGCCTGGCACGAGGCTATGCCAAGCGGCGGCAAGGGCGGCCACCGCGTGCTTCATCTCCGACGACAGACTATCCCACAGTGCTTTCCCGCTCGCGGTCATGGAGGATGTAGTGTAAGGGAGGAGGATGTGGAGGGGCTTGTGTTGTGGTGTGGAGTTAGACGAGTGTGAACGCCTTTACATAGCGGATTCTGGTGAGGCAAGCAGTCCGTGTGCGTCAATGCGCGGCGCCGGAGTTGGTTTCTCGGCCGGCGAGCCTGCTTAATGGCGGCAGACAGACGGGCAACGACATGGAACATGCACGGTAGATATCCGCCCCGTCGTCTAGTCACGCGTCTCCGGCATTGAATAGGCGCGGACACCGAAGACTCGTAGCGGGCGGCGCCCTCGGCCGGTGCGTCGCTTCAATGGCGGAGGTAGTGAGAGGTCGCTTCCGCGCTGAGCCGTCTTCAATGTTGAGCGGCGCGCTCTACAGCAGGATGAATGCGGGCAGCTGGCGCCGGGCGGGAGCGCAGCGGGAGGTGTTTTGGGAGGGCCAGGGCAGTCAAAGACGGGCTTGGGATTGGTCCAGACTCCCACAAACCTCCCCACGTTTGTCTCCGGTTTACGGAGAAATCACGTCAAGACCGCCCGCGGACCGATACAGATCGGTGTTGGATGGCTTTCGCGATCCAGACAACATGATCCGGACGGTTGCGAAAGATTTATGGGTCCGCCTTGGAGATGCCCTTAATCACCTCATTTCGCAGTCACCTACCCCACTTGCTCAATCTCCAAAGCACAGAAAAGTAAGCTGCGCCGTAGCACTCGCCCGTGTTCTCGTCGTGGAGGACATGTACACGTACGCGCCCTCCCCGCTTTGCATATAACAAAATAATGCACACAGTAGAGGCGCAAACTTGCATGTCAGAGGGAACCAAACAAACGGGGCAATCAGGACGTGTGCACTGTCGCGCACGTACATTATCTTAATCGAACGCCGATAGTTTGCACGTACGGAGGCGCCGCGTTTGATCATCGCGTACATGATTAAACTAGCCCAGGGTTACGTGCGAACCATTTCCTGTTCTTTCTTATTCAGGGTACGTGCACAACTCTTTATATACATATGCCTTGTTTATGTTTATTGGGAGACAGTGTAGCGGAAAATTGTTGAGAGCTGGCTGGCGCACTTGAGGTGAGCTTTGCAACAACCCGTTTTTTCTTATTCTGTTTTTATATCCATGACAGCAATCTAGTGTCCCTAATCGACAATCATGAGTCATCATCATTGATTGATTGCCCGAGCTGGCTGTGTTCGTGCAGAAACTAATTAAGGTCCAACTAATCTCCAGGGCCTGATGGCTTTATTGGTATGTTCATGAAATGTGGGCGCCTTGTTAGGGAACGGTTCTGTATGTTTTGCTTTGATTTTTACAGTGAAAAAACTGGATTTGTAAAGTGTAGACACTCATTTCATAGCCCTAGTTCCCCAAGACTCTTCGTCCTGAATGCCATGCTGATTACAGACCCATCTCTTTGGTCAGTATGTCTCCCAAGATTATTTATTTACTTTTATATTAACACCTCAAACTTCAAGTTAGTCTCACGAGATTATTTATTATTACATCTACAATACCAAAAATAATTGAAGTTACAGGCTTGTCCTAAGTCAAACTTTCTTAAGTTTGATCAACTCTATAGAAAAATGTGTTAAGATCTACAACACCAAGTCCACATATAACAAAAATATATTTCATAAACAGTTTCATGGGACAAATGAGTTGCATTCATTGCACTCTGGAATGTGAAACAAATTTGACTTTGGACAAACTCAGAACTTCAATCATTTCGGAACTGAGTACTAAATTGTTGGCTGATAGGCTGCAAAAAAACATCATTCCCATCCTTGGTAAAAAAAACAGTATGGGTTCATCAAGAGTAGAACCACACAACATTGTCTGTGTTGGGCCTTTGAGTACCTTGACGTATTCCACAAGCACGAGAAAGAACTTGACATTCTGAAAACTGACTTTGCGGATTCATTTGACAATGTGGATTATAGTGCTATCATGTTAAATGGTTTAATGAGGCTTAATATTGAACAATCATATGATATGAATTTCCCCATTGTACATTGTGTTGATGACACTCTTATTATCATGTGTGTTGACAATCAACAACTACTTATACTTAAGGATATCTTGGAGAAATTCAACGAATCCACTAACCTCAGAGCAAACTACAACAAAAACCTCCATGGTGCCCACTAATATTTCCGAGGATAGATTGATTGAGCTTGTCGGCCTCCTGGATTGTAAGAATGAATGTACGCCTTTTGCATACCTTGGTCTCATCGTTGAAAAGACTTGTTTGCCTCCAAGTGTTTTTCGTGTTAATGATTACCTTTGACTCTGTTTTGGGTGTAGATATAGCCTTCTTCCCTAGTTTATCAAACCAGGGGAAGTGGTGCTTTGGAAAAGGAAATTTCTACAAGAAATTGTCATCTCAAAACTCAAAAGTTCCATTTTCCCAGACCAAATCGCAAAGGTGATTAAAAATACAAAAAATAAAGAAATAGGTTAGGGCTAAAGGTTTCACCTGCAGTCGTGTACATGCGCTTGGGGTTTTCTCTAGATAAACAACATGGCACATGTAAACATTGTTACATATATCTTGCCAACGAATTGTTGTGCGAAATGTGTCCAGAAAAAAAACCTCACGACCGCCTACTTGCCGAATCGAGATTCTATTGCCAACCAAGGCCCTTCCCACACACGGGGTTACATTAGTTATTAATGATAAATCGGACCAACACATTGGGCGTTTAATGACTGCACTATATCTCGCCCACCAACTTGATTCCATCTACCGCACTAATCTTACTATCACCGATGTTCGGCATAGCCTTCCACTCCTCTTTGCCTTTACCTCTCTTTGCTCCAATCTTGGCATATAGAGTACCTACGAGCCCTAGGGTCGATTAGAGACAAGAGAGAAAATCATTGCACAACAGTAATAATGTAAACAAACAATCCCTTTATGTGTGTATATGAGCTGCGAGCAAGGTAGTTAGAGTCGTGATTTGACTCCCAGAATCCTACTATTTCATGACCCTACAGAAGACAAGTCCCACTATGAATCCGGATCAGGTAGAGACCATGTTGAGTCACGATCCAAATCGTAGTCTGTAAAAACTGTAGAATCCCGACTAGGACATATGTCTGATTCTACAAATTTATCCTCCGAGCCGTTCGTTTAGTTGTCACGGAATAATTCGCCAACCTTTTTTGTGGGGAATATTATGCCAGTCTTCAAACTCTTTTTCACATGCCTCACAACCATTTATTTCCCTCCCCAAGCCCAAACGCTCAGTCATTGGCACCTTTGATCTAGCTCTCAGATACCCTAGATCGAACCTAAGGATCAGCTTCTCCACATATGAAATTGGCGTGAGAAGGGGGATGCATCAAGGTTGATCAGAGGAGAGCAAGACCCGTCAAGGTTCGGAACTGCAGGTCAGCTATGCAAGTGATCAGCTATTCAGGTACTCTAAAAACCTCCTAAGTAATTTTCGTGCATTGAAGATTCACATGTTCTATACTTTTCCTCTCATATATGTTCGAGATGAAGAGGATGGTAGCACACACCCTTCAACTTCACATGCGGCCAACAACAATGGGGAAGGTTTCTATTAGATTACCACTATGTTATAAAACTTCTATTGTAATCTAAGTACTTTAATTTTTTCTCTATATTTTGTGTTAAAACTCTATAGAAACCATATGAATTTGTGGCGTGGATACAAAACATCTTATTTGAGTAAATGTAGTAGAATCCTCGTTTCCATGACTTGTCGGTGTACTAAGGCTTGGGTCCCTAGTACCCCAGACTTATGCACAGGCAGTGGCAGTTCCTCGACAAGGGGGCTTGCCGGAAGATAACCCAAGACAAGATTGCTAAGCTACTCCGAGCCAAAGGAGCTGCTCTTTGTGAGGTCAAGGAGCGCATCAAGAAGACCAAGATTCAAGGCCCAGTTGTTGAACCTAACTGGGGAGAGGAACAAGACGAAGTATCAAGATCAACACAAAAACAACACTTGACGGGAAGGCCGAGCCGGCAAGGTGAAGGTCCGGCAAGCTCCATGGCCGGCATGTGATATGTCTCCAACGTATCTATAATTTATGAAGTATTCATGCCATGTTTACAACAATTTTATATGGTTTTTGTGCACTTTTATATAACTTCTATATGATTTTCATGGACTAACATATTGACCTAGTGCCCAGTGCCAGTTGTTGTTTTCTGCGTGTTTTTGGTTTTCCAGAAAATCCATATCAAACGAAGTCCAAATGCAGCGAAATATTTTGTCAGTTTTTTTGGAACAAAAGAGACCCCGAAGCTTTGTGGGAGAACTAAAAGAGGCACGAGGCCCCCACAATCCACCAAGGCATGCCCATGGGGGTGGCTGTGGCCTGGTGGCTTGTGGGCTCATCTTAGCTCCTTTTCGCGTGATTCCAACTCTGAAAATTCTTATAAATAGGGAAACCCCTAGAAATAACCGTAGAACTTTGACTCCGCCATTGCAAGCCTCTGTACCTTCGAAATACCATCTGGAGCCCCGTTCCGGCATCCTGCCGGAGGGGGAAATCATCACCGGAGGCCATCTTCATCATCTTGGCGGTCTCCATGACGAGGAGGGAGTAGTTCACCCTCGAGGCTGAGCGTATGTACCAGTAGCTATGTGTTAGATCTCTCTCTCTCTCTCTCTCTCTCTCTCTCTCTCGTGTTCTAGATTTTGCACGATCTTGATGTACCATGAGCTTTGTTAATATAGTTGGATATATGTTGTTTCTCCCTCTCTATCTTGTTGTGATGAACTGTGTTTTTACCTTTGAGGTTTCACTATTATCAGATTGAATACTTGTTGGATTTAAGAACACTTGATGTATGTCTTGCATATGAATACCCGTGGTGACAATGTGGTATTATATTGATTCACCTGATGTATGTTTTGGCACTCAACTCACGGATTCCGGAGGTGACATTGGGGTAATCTATGCATAGGGGTTGCAGGGTTATAGAGATTTCTTGTATTTGGTTGCAGGGTTGTTTGAGAGAGACCATCTTCATCCTACACCTCCCACGGATTGATAAACCTTAGGTCATCCACTTGAGGGAAAATTGTTGCTGTCCTACAAAACTCTGAGCTTGGAGGCCCAACACGAGTCTACAAGAGTAAGTTGTGTAGTAGACATCAAGCTCTTTTCTTGCGCCGTTGCCGGGGAGGTGAGTGCCTGAAGGTATATCTTTAGATCCTGCAATTGAATCTTTTAGTTTCATGTTTTATCACTAGTTTGGTTTATAAAAGAAAAGTACAAAAAAATGGAAGTGAGGTTGCCTCATATTCTTCATCTTTATAATGTCTTTCGTGAAAATGATGGATCGAAAAATTGTGCCAAAGTGTTAGAAGAAGAATTCAATGAAATGTTTGGCATAAAATCTTTGAATGATTAGCATGATTGCAATGTTGCTAGTATGCATTCTCTGAATATCCATGATTCTAGTGATATGCAAAGCCATAAGCTTGGGGATGATATGTTTGATGAAGATGATATTTTTAGTCCCCCATGTTTTGATAAGAAAATTCATTATGATGATAGCATGCCTCCTATTTATGATGATTATAATGATGAAAGTGGGTTTGGAAGAGTGTCAAATCTAGGGAGTAATGATCCCACTATTTTGGAGGGTGTTGAATCTTATTGTAAGGATTATGAAAGTGGATTTGGAGAGGTCACGACTTTATTTAATGACGAGTCCACTATTTCAGAAGAGGTTTCAATTGATTATGACAACAAAGTTGCTATCTATGATGATTATTGTGATGACATGTATGCTATAAAGAGTAATGATAACCATGAAACTTGTCATCATAATTTTAATGTTCAATTTGATTATGTCAATCAAGTATCTCATGATAGTTATTTTGTTGAGTTTGCTCCCACTATTATGAATCCGAATAAATTTGCTTATGCGGAGAGTAATAAAAAATGTATGCTTATGCATCATGAAAAGAGTGCTTTTATGTGATAGTTATATTGTTGAATTCATTCATGATGCTACTGAAAATTATTATGAGAGAGGAACATATGCTTTTACATATCTCAATAATATCAAGTTTCCTCTCTATGTGTTGAAATTTTTGAAGTTATGCTTGTTTTGCCTTCCTATGCTAGTTGATTCTTGCTCCCATAAGTTGATTGCTCACAAAATCCCTATGCATAGGAAGTGGGTTAGACTTAAATGTGCTAGTCATATGCTTCATGATGCTCTCTTGCATGTTTCAATTACAGTTCTTATGTGAGCATCATTGAAATCATCATGCCTAGCTAAAAGGCATTAAAGAAAATCGCTTGTTGGGAGACAACCCAATATATTTACCTACTGTTTTTGTGTGTCAACATTATTAAGCTACTGTAGTAATCATGTTTATCTTTTGTTACAATAAAGTGCCAGGTAAAGCCTTTGGGATAGTGTGGATGATAGTTGACTTGATTCTGTGCAAAAACAGAAACTTTAGTGCCATGTTCTGGAATTACCATAATTCAGTGGGATGTGATAAAATTCTGAAAGTTTTACACATGATTGATATACAAATTTCCTATATTGTCCTAATTTTTCAGAATTTTTGGATTTATAGAAGTATGGTCATTGTTCAGATCATTACAGACTGTTCTGTTTTTGATAGATTCTGTTTTCAATGCATATTGCTTGTTTTATAGTTTCTAGGACTTGTATTGGTCAATATAAATTGTGGAAATGATAGGGTACAGTAGGCATTGTTTGAGAACAATTATGAATCTTTTCTTGACATTACCAAAGTGAATGATTTGCTCTTTATCATACTAACCCATATCACGAAGTTCCGTTAAGTTATCGGTGATTGAAGTTTTCAAGTTTTGGGTGAGATATCGATATGTAGCGATCCGACCTCAGACGGTCAAATCTCTGTGTATAAGTGTCATCCCTGGATCGGTAATGCTGACACACACAGTACTTGAAGGATTTATAACAGAGTGCAATCACACACTTATTACATCGAATGTCTCAAAAGAGAACTTATTACAATAATGTGGCTTAAGGCCAACTAAATAAGATAACAGCGGAAGACTTGGAAGATAAAGTGAGTCCATCAACTCCAACGGCATGGATGAGTGCACGACAACGACCTAACGCACCTTACTCTTCGTTTGAAAAGTCTGCAACATGATATGTTGCAGCCCGAAACGGGTCAGCACATGGAATATGCTGGCAATATAACACAGTAGAGCAATGAACAAGTAAATGCTATCACTACATGCATATATGGCTGGTGGAGGCTCTATGGTTATACTGTTTTTGCGAAAAGCAAAATTTTCCCTACAACAAAGGAATATATTTTATTTAACTATCATGGTGGTTGATAAACATTGAGAATGGTAACCCCATCTCAATCCCAATTAAACAGTAATTAACAACTCAACAAATTAATTTAGAGTGATGAGATCAACATGATAATCCAAGAACCAGATACTCAAGATGTCCATAACCGGGGACACGGCTAACCATGATTAGTTTGTACACTCTGCAGAGGTTTGCACACTTTTCCCCACAAGACTCGATCTCCTCCGTTGGATTTCTCGCACTACATGGTGTTTGAGAAACGGATGACCGAGACACAGTCTTTCAGAAGCATTAACTCTTTACTCTGGGTAGACAGTTACACCTACTTTCCCCTACATCTGCTAGCCTACCACTGAAAGAGGTCACGCAACATACTCAACTATGCCAGAGCCCATAATGGCTTGTGGCTGCACACGGAAGTTTCTAGCATGAATAATCTTATGATCCCTTTGAGCCTGGGTGGCGAACCAAAGACAACACTGGTATATCCCCAGGTGCCTGCAACCAATCCACCCAGATGTGTATTTAAGTAGCCACCTTAAGTTAACCATTAATTAACAATCTCACATCTGTCCTGGATCACTCAAACCAAACCACGTCTACGAGCATAGCATGGCAACCTAAGCATAACGTAGAAGTAACTCCCAAGGGTTTGATAATAAAAGGGCAATAGGTTCTACCTCATCATCTACTTCCCAATACCCACATGTTAATAACATCCTAATCATGCAGTGTTTGAGGATTGCAACTAATGCATAAAAACTGGGTATGAAAAGAGTATGATCAATGTGTTACTTGCCTTGCTGACGATCTGCAAACCCTAGAGACTCATAGTAGCACGCTTCGCACTCCAGGAATTCTATCGCAAACAACAATAGCATACATAAGAACTCAAGCATAGATGCAAGGGTAAAACTCAAATAAGAAGATCCAATCTGAAAGTTTAACTGAAGCACTTCGATTTGCAAAAAGAATCAATCGAATCGCAGCTACGGAACTGAAACTACGGTCAAAAGAAATTCGAATTCAAATATGCTTGAAACCAAATTTTAAATTGTCAAAACCATGTTCAAGTTGATAACCGAAAAGAGGGGTTCAAGACGAATATTTTGGCGTTGGTTTCACAGGATTTGGACGAACGGTTAAGAAGTTGCGAGGGTTTGAAGATCAGGGGCTAATCTGCGATAATAATAATCGCGGATAGGTCCCTGGCAAAAAATAAAACAGAAAAGGAAAAATCTATCGGACGAACGTCCGCTAACAGAGACTAACGAACGAATTCATTCGTTAACAGATCTAAACGAACGAACATTCGTAAAATAAAACTAAACCGAGAAAAAACCGATCTAATAAAAAAACAGATCTAGGGTTTAAAAAAACGACGGTTTTTTACCTAAACCAAAAAGAAAACCGGCGGCGACGGCGAACTCTGGCGGGACGGCAAACTCCGACGGCGGCGGCGCGGATCGCGAGGCGGCGGCGCGGCTAGGGTTTCGGGCGGCGCGGGGTGGGCTGGCGGCTGGGCTGGGCCGACGGCCTCGGGCGCTTATAAAGGGGCCTGGGCGGGACGTGTCCGGCTCGGGCACGGCCCAAAGTCGGTTCGCGCGTTTTTAATAAACGGACGGAGTAAATAAACAAAAAGAAATATCAAACGGAGTCCAAAAATTCCGAAATAAATTTTCACGGTCCTCTAATAAAATTTAGGACAAAGTGAGCAATTTTCCCGGACCTAATGCAATTTTCAAAAATGTAGTTTTTTCCTAATTTAATTAAAAATAACTCCGAATAAAAATCCAAATAAAATCCAATAAAATATTTATTTGATTTTAACATTTTTCCTCCAATATTTCTTTTATTTTGGAGAAGTTATATTATCTCCTCTCTTATTTTTATATTCAAAATATTTTCGGAGAGAAAAATTATTAGAACCAAAATGATCCCCTTTTCAATATTTGAGAAAAATTCAAATATGAAAATAAATGAAATCCCCAACTCTCTCCGTGGGTCCTTGAGTTGCTTAAAATTTCCAGGATCAAAACCAAAAATGCTAATAAAATATGATATGCACATGATGACCTATGTATAACATTCCAAATTGAAAATTTGGGATGTTACAAACCTACCCCCCTTAAGATGAATCTCGCCCTCGAGATTCGGGTTGGCTAGAAAATAGGTGGGGGTGGTCTTTCTGTAGATCTTCCTCTCGTTCCCAAGTGGCTTCATCCTCGGTATGGTGGCTCCACTGAACTTTGCAAAACTTGATAACCTTGCTGCGTGTGACTCGGCTGGCAACCTCGAGAATCTTGACAGGTTTCTCCTTGTAGGTCAGATCACTATCCAACTGAATTGCTTCCAGGGGCACTATATCTCTTAAAGGAACATCAGCCATCTCAGCATGGCACTTCTTCAACTGAGAAACGCGAAACACATCATGAACTCCTGACAGTCCTTCGGGTAACTCCAACTTGTAGGCCACTTCTCCCATACGTTACAAAACTCGGTATGGTCCTACAAATCTCGGGGCTAACTTTCCCTTAACTCCAAAACGTTTAACTCCTCGCAGAGGTGACACTCGAAGATATGCTCTGTCTCCGATTTCATAGACTACCTCCTTGCATTTTGAATCTGCATAACTCTTCTGCCTGGACCGAGCTACCTTCAGTCTATCGTGAATCAACTTGACCTTCTCTTCGAACGCTTTAATCAAATCAGGTCCAAACAACTGACGGTCTCCAACTTCATCCCACATCAACGGTGTCCTGCACCTCCTTCCATACAAAGCTTCGAAAGGTGCCATCTTCAAACTGGCCTGGTAACTGTTGTTGTATGAGAACTCCGCATAAGGCAAATTATCATCCCAGCTAGATCCATAATCTAGCGCACAAGCTCTCAACATGTCCTCCAGAATCTGATTGACTCTCTCGGTCTGTCCATCTGTCTGCAGATGAAAGGCTATACTAAACTCTAGCCTGGTACCCAAAGTCTGGTGCAGATGATGCCAAAACTTTGAAGTAAACTGTGTCCCTCTATCTGATACGATGGTCCTCGGAACTCCATGCAGACATATGATCCTGGTCATATATATCTTGGCCAACTTTGCACTTGTATAGGTGGTCTTCACTGGGATAAAGTGAGCCACTTTGGTCAAATGGTCAACTACAACCCAAATAGAATCAAATCCCGATCGGGTCCTGGGCAATCCGGTGATGAAATCCATACCAAGCTTATCCCACTTCCATTCGGGTATCGGCATAGGCTGCAGTAATCCTGCTGGCTTCTGATGTTCTGCCTTCACTCTCTGACATACATCACATACTTCGGCAATATCCTTCTTCATTCCTTTCCACCAGAAATGCTCCTTCAAATCCAAATACATCTTGGTGTTTCTGGGGTGTATCGAGTATGGCGAGTCATGAGCTTCCTGAAGTATTAACTTCCTGATATCTGCATTATTGGGCACATAAACACGGTCCTCAAACCACAAAGTGTCGTGCTCATCCTCACGAAAACCTTTGGCTTTTCCTTTGCTCATTTTCTCCTTTAACTCAGCAATTTCCTTATCATCCTTCTGAGCTTCTTGAATCTTTCCCAATAATGTTGACTGAACTTCCATTGCCGCAACAAAACCTCTACGGACTATCTCCAAACGTAGCTCCCTGAGATCTTCGGCTAACTCATTTGGCAATCCTCTGCTTACGAGGGTATTGGCATAACTCTTCCGGCTCAAAGCGTCTGCTACGACATTGGCCTTGCCTGGATGATAGTGCAACTTCATATCATAATCTTTTATAAGCTCCAACCATCTCCTCTGCCTGAGATTCAGCTCCTTCTGAGTGAAAATGTACTTCAAACTTTTATGGTCCGTGTACACATCACAACGGTTTCTAATAAGAGAATGTCTCTAGGTCTTGAGTGCATGGACTACAGCTGCTAGCTCCAAATCATGCGTGGCATAATTAAACTCATGCGGTCGAAGCTGTCGTGAGGCATATGAAACAACTCTTCCATCTTGCATAAGTACACCTCCAAGTCCTAAGCGAGAAGCATCACAATACACTTGGAAATCCTTGCGTATATCCAGCTGTCGGTGGAAAACGACACCTATGGGATCACAGGAATCCCTACTACGGTTGGCGGGCGCGGGGTTGTGAGAAGAGCAGGTTTAGGAGCCAGCACAAGGATCGTTTACCCAGGTTTGGGCCGCGAGGATGCGTAATACCCTAGTCCTGCTTTGGTGTGTATTTTAGAGTGTTCTTGAGCTCTCGAACTAGCTACGGTGGCTGCGTAGTTCAAAAGAGCCGAATCCCTCTCTAGTATGCCTCAGGCCTCCTTTTATAGGCAAAAGGGGTCGCCACAGTGGCACACAGGAGGTGGAAAGGCGTACAGTGAGCGAGCTTATCGCCCGGCATTACGGGACAAAGCGCATTCAATGCGCTACTTAGGTGTCCATTAGCTTTATCGGGGACGGGAACGAGGCCCGTCCCGTCCGTTGCCGCTCCGCCTCGCTTCGACACGCGCCCAGGCCAGCGGTGCGTGCAACGCCATGTAGGCAGGCAGGCTGCTGAGGTGGCGCGGTGGCAGGGCCTTCTCGAAGATCTGCATGCCACCACGCAGGTGCTCGCTGGGTTGGTGTAGAGGCCGCCCGTCGCCACGCAGGTGCCTGCCCAGCTGGTTGAGCTAGCAGCTGCTTGGGGACGGCGGTGGATTCTTGGCTGGTGCGGGCCTGGCTGTGGCCCTGCTGACGCCCTCGACAAGGGTCTTACCGGGAGGCCCGACAAGGGTCTTGCCGTGGCGCTGCGATCGTCCCCGGCAAGGCGCTTGCCGGGGGTCTTGTGGATTTCCTCGGCTAGAATCCCGCCGAGGGTCGTCGTCTTCTGGTCCTCATCTGATCTTGTGCATTTACGATCTTGACAAAGATCTGCATGCCACCACAGAGGTGCCTCCCAAGCCCTGGGTCCAACGTAGTTGTTGGCGGCATTTGGAACCCTTGGGCTCAAGGGTGGCTCACTCTGCTGGTGTTGGGCAAGTTGCTTCGGCAAAGCTCTTGCCGGGGCCGCGGAGGCCGCCCCGGCAAGGGTCTTGCCGGGGGAGTCCACCTTGCCCCTTTGCTCTTTTATGCTTCTGGTCTTGGCGTCGCCTTGTACATCTTGTGCTTCAGTTTCTTTCTGGCTTCCCTCCCCTGCCCTGCTAAGTGTGGCCGCGGCGCGCGGCTCTGACTGGCCGTGCACAAGTAAAGGGGTCAAAAAGGAGAGCCCCTACTTTTGTACACCGACAGGAGCCCCCCGGCCTGGGCCACACATAAGTGCGACGCGTTGTTGGGCCAGGCCCAAAATGGTGCCCGGGCAGGTGGGGCGGGATTTTACCGCAGTAACTTTTCGGCCGCTGCGCTTCCCCACGACCCGCGTTGAACGCGCGACGTGGAGGGTCGTGCGTGACGTGGGGGTCATGCGTGGGGCGGTTCCCGCACGCATGCGTCACATCGCAGTAAAGAGGCGGCTCGCCCCTTCCCAAGAAAGAGGGAGGCGCGGAGGCGCGACTCATTTACTCGGGCGGACTCGGGTCGTGGCCTTCAAGGCGTCCGTGCCCCATGATCACGGGGTGGGGAACGGTCGCCTCACCCGTCCCTTCAATTCTGCTTGCTCGCCACGTGTCCCCCATGCAGGTGGCAGGCGGTGGAGGCGGGAAACTGGGCCGTCGCTGATTGGGGCAGCAGGTCGGTCTTGATTCCCTGCGCCCCCGATGGCCGGATTGGCCGAGCGGGGCGGCCGAGCCACGACCCCATCCCTTTATAAGGAGGGGGAGGGGGACGGCATCCTACATCCTTTCATCATTCATCCCCATTCACTTCGGCTCCTTTCTTCCGTCTGCCATGGCGAGAGGAGGCGCCGGTCCTTTAACGGTGGTGGCGAGGGTTGCTGCTCGACAGCGCGTCCCCCCTTCCCAAGAAATCATGGCGGCGGAGCCGGCCACGAGAGGAAGGGGAGGGGGCGAGGCCGAGGTCGCCGTGGCGCTCAGAGAAGAGGGGGACGGGGCGGCGCTTCGGCCTCGCCCCCGCCAATGATGCCTCCCCCGATGGAGGGCCATGTCGGGGACCAGCCCCGCGAGTTCTTTATCAGGCTGCGTCTCCCTACCCCATTCGCTCAGGAGATGGAGCTCGATCCACCCCAGACCCTCAGGTTGCACATGAGGGGCTGCGGGAATGGCGGCACGCGGGTCGATGTCGACTTCCACGCTCCTCACGTCATGTACCTCCATCGCGGATGGAAGACGTTCACTCGCATCCACAGCTTGACGGCGGGGCTCGTCCTTTACTTCAAGTTAAGGGAGGACGGCCTGCTCTCTGTCAAGGTCTTCGGAGATCTTGGAACTCGCCTGAAGTGCTGCGTGGAGAGCTCCTCCTCCGATGAAGATTCCTCCTCGAGCGGGAGTGACGAGGAGGACAGTGACAGCGACGACGGGGACGTCGAGCGGCGGGGCGCCGACCCCGACTCCGACTGACCGAGTCGCCCCTCCCTCGGCCACGCGCCCTGCCGAGGGCCTTCCTCGTCAAGCTCTCCATCGGCGCGTTCCCCGCCGCCTCCTTGGGCGACTGGCGTAGGAGGGCCGGAGAAGGCGAAGAAGGCGGGCGGCGGCCGTCAAATTAGAGTACGCGGGCACTGACGCCTTCGTCGCGTATTGCGGGCCACTGCCTCATCTTCCAGCTCCTCTGCCGGCACCGGGACACTCTCTTGGTGCCTTCTTCTTCTCGCACCTCGCCTAGGCGCTCCTTTCGCCCTCCTGCTACCTTGTTCCATCTCCTGAGGAGAGGGACAAGAAAGGGATTACGGCCATCTTATCTTTTTTTAGTTTGTAAGCCTGCGGGCACTTGTTAGATTTAAAACTTGTAATCCCCTTGCTCATGTTTTTTATTCCGTACGAACTGTACCTGTATGTGATGTTTTTAATGAAAAAGGGTGCTTGCCGGGTTCTTTGTGCGTGAGCGAGGCCCAGCCAAGGAACGAATCCTTGTTATTTTTAAGATAAACATTGTCGCCCGGCAACAGGCCTTGCCGCCCCCACTTCAGTCGACCATTCTCACGCTCTTGGTGGAGGCAGGGGCGAAGTAGAGTTAGGCTCCTCGTCCATTTTCTTGCCACCGCGACTACGACCAAGTTCCGACCCAGGGGATAGCTCTCGGGTACATGAAAAGGGGAGCACGGTGGTTTAAGAATATAAACGAGGTTTCACATGTCCCAGTTCCATACGGAAATGCATAACAGGGGATGAAAGACTTATCTGAATCCGCAGCCCCCGGCAACCTTGGCTTGCCGTGGTTGGATCCTTGTGTCTTCAGCCCCCGGCGGTCTTGGCTTGCCGGGGCCGGAGCGCCGGTCCGTTCTCTTCCTCCCAAGCGGCTCAGCAGAAGTGTCCACGTGCCCTGCGAACCAAAGAGGACAGAAAGATGCACACTCGACCTCTAGGCTAGGGGTTAGTCGCCGCTAAGCACTATCAACCCTAACCAAGCGAGAGACTTAACCTAGCATGCATGCTATAACTTAGGGCGCCAGCGCTTCATTTATTTATGCTCAGGGTCTGCGCCTGGCTTTGTACAGAGGGTTACATGCCTTGCCAGCAAAGCTTGTACAAAAGGGTGGCTTGCCGGGAGGCCCGGCAACCGCGCCTTATGGGTAAAACTTGCGAAGATGTTCGATGTTCCAGGAGTTGCTCACTGGAATACCATCTTCGGTCTCCAGGCGGACTGCGCCAGGCCTGGTGACTCGTATTACCCGATAAGGGCCTTCCCACTTCGGCGTCAACTTGTTGGAATTCTAGGCCGACTGAACGCGCCGAAGAACAAGGTCGCCTTCCTCAAAGCTTCGGGCATGAACCTTGTGGCTATGGTAGCGGCGCAAGGCTTGCTGGTAGCGTGCTGCTCTCACAGCCGCCCGAAGACGATCTTCCTCAAGGAGCGTTGCGTCATCTTGCCGCAATTGCTCTTGCTCAAGCTCGTCGTAAGAGAGCACTCGAGGTGACCCGTATATGAGTTCCGTGGGGAGAACTGCTTCTGCCCCGTAGACCAGGGCAAAGGGTGTCTGGCCGATGGCTCGATTTGGCGTCATCCTGATCGACCAAAGAACCATCGGCAACTCATCAATCTAGCGCCTTCCGCTCTTGTGTAGCCTGTCAAAAGTCTTTGTCCTCAGGCCTCGCAACACTTCAGCATTTGCCCTCTCTGCCTGGCCGTTGCTCCGTGGGTGTGCCACGGAAGCGAAACAGACCTTGCTGCCGAGGTCTTGGATGTATTGCATGAAGGTGTGGTTTGTGAACTGTGTGCCGTTGTCGGTGATGACTCTGTTTGGCACACCAAAACGGCACGCTAGCCCCTTGAAGAATTTGACAGTTGACTGTGCTGTCACCTTCCTCACTGCTTCCACCTCCGGCCACTTTGTGAACTTGTCGATCGCAACGTACAAGTACTTAAAGCCCCCGACAGCGTGGGGGAAAGGGCCCAGTATGTCGAGCCCCCAGACCGAAAATGGCCAGGAGAGAGGAATGGTTTGAAGGGCTTGAGCTGGTTGATGAAGCTTCTTCGAATGGAACTGACATGCTTCACACTTGGTTACTAGTGCCGTTGCATCCTGGAGGGCAGTGGGCCAGAAGAAACCCTGCCGGAACGCCTTGCCGGCAAGGGCCCTCGATCCTATGTGGGAGCCACATATGCCTCCGTGTATCTCTGCCAACAACTCCAGTCCTTCCTCCCAGGGAATGCACTTCAATTTCACATCGTTCGGTCACTTCCTATACAGGACGTCATCGACGAACTGATACATAGCAGACCGACGGGCTACTTTCTCTGCTTCTTCCTGCTCCTCAAGAAGCTCCCCTGTTTGGAGGAATCGGACGGTATGCTGTGCCCATGCCGGAGCCTGGGGCTCGACGGCAAGGACCAAAGGCATTTCTTCTGCCATGGGAGCGGTCGTCTCTACGGCCAGGGCTTGACGGCCTGCCGGAGTCAGTCGCTCCTCGGCAGCTCAGAATCCACGACAACACCCTTGCCGGTGGCCCCTGGGGGCTCAGCGGGAAAGTATTTGCCGGGGCCTGTTTTCCTCTGTTTATTCTGCCCCGTTGATGGTTCGACGGATGGTTGAGTTAACCGAAGCAAAAAGGTACCTGGTTCCACAGGTAGCTTGAACGCAGCGCGCTTTGACATGTAATCAGCGATGTCGTTCTCCGCTCAGGGAACGTGCTCCACTTGTATACCATCAAAGCGCTCCTCCAGCTTCCTCACCTCATCTACGTAGGCCTCCATCAACGGGCTCTGATAATATTTGTTGACTTGTCTGACGACAAGCTGCGAATCACCCCTGACGATGAGCTTCTTAACTCCGAGGTCTGCCGCGATCCTGAGACCGGCAAGCAACCCCTTGTACTCAACAGTGTTGTTGGTGGACATCTCCCTGGGAAAGTGCATCTGGATTACATACTTGAGGTGCTCTCCTGTGGGTGCGACGAGCAGCACACCAGCATCGGCGCCTTGCAGCGAGAAAGCCACGTCAAAGTACATAATCCAGTCGCGAGCTGTTTCCTTGCCGGGGAGGGTGGTCTCCTGGATCTCCTCGTCAGGCGTTGAGGTCCATTCTGCAATGAACTCCGCCAAGACTCTGCTCTGGATTGTCGAAGTACTTTCAAACTTCAAACCAAAGCTTGATAACTCCAAGGCCCACTCCATAATCCTTCCGGTTGCGTCTGGGTTGTGCAGTATCCGTTGCAACGGGAGGCGGGTGACGACAGTGATCTCGTGGGCTTGGAAGTAATGATGCAGCTTCCTCGAGGCCATAAGGAGGCCGAAGAGCAACTTCTGCACACCGGAGTACCTTGACCTAGCCCCCTGCAAGAGGGAGCTGACAAAGTAAACCGGGTGCTGCATCATCTTCTTCTTCTGCACCACTTCACTTGGCTGCGCGGGCTCTGTCCCAATGGCGTCAGACTCTGCCGGGGGCCTTGCCTTACCGGCACCAGGCCCTGCCGGGGGAATCTCTGACTTGCCATCCGCCGGTCCTGCCATTGCCACTGCCTCTTCGTCGACCTCCCTCTGCGCCACTAGCGCGGCACTGACCACTTGATTCGTCGCCGCCAGATACAACAACAACGACTCTTGTGGTTTAGGCGCAACTAGTATTGGTGTAGAGGAAAGGTATCTCTTCAGGTCCTGCAACGCCGCCTCGGCCTCTGGGGTCCACTCCATTGGGCCCGCCTTCTTCAAGATCTTGAAAAAGGAAGGGCGCGCTCGACAGACTTGGAGATGAATCGGCTCATGGCGGCAACTCAGCCAGTGAGCCGACGCACATCCTTAATCCGCTTGGGCGCCTTAATCTGCTCGATTGCCTTGATCTTGTCTGGGTTTGCCTCGATCCCACGCTGTGACACAAAGAACCTGAGAAGTTTGCCGGACGGAACACCGAAGACACACTTCTCAGGGTTCAGCTTGAGGTTGATCTTGCGCAGGTTGGCAAACGTCTCTTCTAAGTCTTGTACAAGGGTTGCCTTGTCCTTGGTTTTGACCACTATGTCATCCATATAAGCTTCCATATTTCTACGTAGCTGGGGCTCAAAACCAATTTGGACTGCCCTTGCAAACGTTGAGCCAACACTCTTCAACCCGAAAGGCATCCGTAAAAAGCATTACGTACCACATGGGGTGATGAATGATGTCTTCTCTTCGTCTTCTCTTGTCATGAAGATCTGGTGGTAGCCCGAGTAGGCGTCGAGGAATGATAACAGATCACACCCGGCCATGGAGTCAACAATCTGGTCGTTGCGCGGCAATAGGAAGGGGTCCTTAGGACAAGCCTTATTGATATCTGTGTAATCAATACACAACCTCCACTTCCCGTTTGCCTTGCGCACCACCACCGGATTGGCCAACCATGTCGGATGGAGCACTCCCCTCACCAAGCCCGCTGCTTCCAACTTCCTGATCTCCTCTGTGATGAACTCCTGCCATTCCAAAGCTTGCTTCCCGACCTTCTGCTTGACGGGACGCGCATGGGGGCAGACAACAAGATGGTGCTCAATCACTTCCCTGGGAACACCGGGGATGTCAGATGCTTGCCATGCAAACACATCGACATTCGCCTGCAGGAAAGTGACGAGCACGCTTTCCTATTTGCTGTCGAGGGTGGAGCTTATGGTGAAAGCCCCTCCCGTGCCATCCTCCCTGACGGACACCTT
Organism: Triticum aestivum; assembly: GCF_018294505.1. Lineage (NCBI taxonomy): Eukaryota > Viridiplantae > Streptophyta > Magnoliopsida > Poales > Poaceae > Triticum > Triticum aestivum. Next base: position 478,936,719 of record NC_057805.1, read on the forward strand.
CTTGGTCTCTGGTGGTGCAGCTCTGGATTTCTTGCTCTTGCCGGTGGAGCTCTCTGGCACGTCCTCGACGGTAGCACAACACTCTGAAGAGGTGCGCTTGCCGGAGTGGGTGCGAGAGGTCTTGCCGGTCTTCTTCTTCCCTCCCGGGGCTTCAGCGGCAGGAGCAAGTGCCTTGGCGGCAGTTCCTGCAACTGCTTCTTGGTAGAGTAGGTCGGCGCAGATCAACGCATCCTTCTTGTCACAAGGAACGGTGATGATGGTCATCGGCCTAGGCATCTTCAGCGTGTTGTAGGCGTAATGTGACGCCACCATGAACTTGGCTAGTGCCGGGCGGCTGAGGATCCCGTTGTAGGGCAAGGGAATCTCGGCTACGTCGAAGATAATCCTCTCTGTCCTATAGTTCAACTCGCCTCCGAACATCACAGGCAGCGTGACCTTCCCCTTTGGCTGACTCCTTCCCGGATTGACCCCTTGAAACGTGCCCGTTTCCTCGAGGTCTCCATCAGGAATTTGCAGCCTCTTGATCACAACGGGCGAGATCAAGTTCAGACTGGCCCCGCCATCGACTAGCATCTTGTTCACCTTGAGGTTGCATATCGTCGGCAAAACCAACAACGGCAAGCACCCGACTACAGTTGTGCGATCAGGGTGGTCCTTGGCGTCGAAGATGATAGGCGTGCTGGACCACTTCAGTGGCTTCTGAGCGTCAAATGATGGCTCCGCTGCTGTGATCTCACGCGCCCACTGCTTGAGCTGGCGGTGAGAGGTATGCAGCGAGGCCCCACCATCGACGCACATGGGCTCTGTAGCCTTCTGGAACTCATGCTCGCCGGACTCATCGTCCTCGTCATGATCATCGTCTTCCTGCTTCTTGTTGCGGCCCCGAGCGGGCCTCTCTTGCTGATTATCCTTGCCGCGGCGACCTCCTTGGCCGCCATGTTTCTTGTCGGATCCCTCGGCACCATCCTGGCCCTTCTCCTTGTCCCGCCTCTCATACTCAGCTTTTTGCTTCTTAGCAAGCAGCTCGACTTGCCGGCAGTTCTGGAGATCGTGGCCCTTGGTGCGGTGGATCTTGCAGTATTGCTTGTCGGAGCCACCTGGCTTGTCAGCAGCCGCCAAGGCCCGGAAAGCGGCGCACCCGGCAATCTCCTTGCTGGGGTCGTCTGCCTTGGCCTTCTTGGCGGTGCTGGTGCCCTCGGATCCCTCGACGGCAAGCACGGTCTTATCCTTGCGTTTCCTGTTGCGGCGCTGACCCTTCTTGGTCGGGGCGGCGGTGTCTTCGTCTGCAGAGTCGGTTTCCACGCCGGCGTCCTCGCCGGGGTACTTCCTCCCCTCTTCAGCTCGAGCGCATCTATCAGCCAGAACGTAAAGTTTGGCCACATCCTTGACTTTGTTCATCGCCAGCTCTTCGCGCATCTTGCGGTTACGCACATTCTGATGGAATGCGCTGATCATGGCGGCGGGATGAACATCTGGGATGTTGTATTGCACTCGGCTGAACCTCTGTCTGTACTTGCGCAGGTTTTCACCTTCCTTCTGGGGAATGATATGCAAATCACTCGCCTGGCCATGAGCTTGGTGACCTCCAGTGAAGGCACCAATGAACTCATGACATAGGTCTGATCAAGAAGAAATGGAATCCGCCGACAAGTGCATCAACCAAGACATGACATTGGGTTTCAGGGCCAACGGGAAGTAATTGGCAAGCACCTTGTCGTCACGAGCTCCGGTGGCTTGCATCGCTATGGTGTAGATGCTGAGGAACTCTGACGGATGGGTCTTGCCATTGTACTTCTCGCTGACATCGGGCTTGAACGTGCGGTGGGACGGCCACTGGAACTGCCGCAGCTCACGAGTAAAAGCTGGGCAACCCACCTCGTAAGGTAGGCCGCCGGAGCCTCCCGGTGCTGGGTGGTCCATAGCGGGTCCTGCCCGCTTATCTGACTGGTGACGTGTATCGCGCCGACGCTCGATGGTGGTTCGAGCGTCTTCATGGGCTCGCTCCCGAAGAACTTGGCGCTGGTCGCGGTGGGTCCGTGGATCGGACGACGCTATGGAAATGTTATCACAAGCGTCATCACGACGGATCAACACCTGCGGTGGATGGCGTGGAGGAGGAGAGTGCACTGTGGCCGCAGCACCTCCGGCCCCTCCACCGCTGGCATGCGGTGGTTCGACGGAGCGCCGGCCTGAGGGCCCCGCTGGTCGTGGCTCGTCTTGGTTGGCGATGCCGACAAGGCTCCGGATGGTGGCCCTCCACTCATCGAGCTTTTCCGCAGCAGGAGGGAAGTCGAGGAATAGCTGCTCGCGTGCCAAAGCTTTTGCTGGCGTGGGTGGCGGCGAGAGCTGCGTGGACCGTGGCGCGCTTCGACTTCTAACCATGTTAGAAGGAGCTCTGTCACGGCCCAGCGGCTGCGTGCCATTTTCGCCAGCACTTCGGCGGGCATGCTCGCCTCCTTCGTCCCGCGAATGATGCACATGACTCTTCCCACGGCGGCGTCCAGGGTCTCCAGCATGGTGGCGCTGCTCGTCGTGCGCACCCTGGGAAGAGCGCGCCATGGGCGCCGGTGTAGGCGTCTTGGAGGTTGCTGCACCGCCCGTAGGTGGCACAGCGACACCCCTGGAGGGCCCCGCGCCGCCTGCGGGGGGCCCAGCCCCGTCTTTGGATTTTGCGGTGTGCGGCCCGTCGTCTGGCGCACGAACGACACCGCTCGCCAGGCTCTGACAGCCAGAGCGATGCTGGCGCTCGCGGGCCGCGGATCGGGTTCTGTCCGTGACCGGCCTGCTGCTCACCCGCACTGGCACGGGCCGTTTGGCTCCCGAGGAGCCGATCGCCGTGATCGTCTTCTTCTTGGGAGCCATGGCAATGAAGAACTGCTAGGCTAACTGCTACACCAGATTCTCACAACTGCGCCCCCTACCTGGCGCACCAAAGATGTCGGTGGAAAACGACACCTATGGGATCACAGGAATCCCTACTACGGTTGGCGGGCGCAGGGTTGTGAGAAGAGCAGGTTTAGGAGCCAGCACAAGGATCGTTTACCCAGGTTCGGGCCGCGAGGATGCGTAATACCCTAGTCTTGCTTTTGTGTGTATTTCAGAGTGTTCTTGAGCTTTTGAACTAGCTACGGTGGCTACGTAGTTCAAAAGAGCCGAATCCCTCTCAAGTATGCCTCGGGCCTCCTTTTATAGGCAAAAGGGGTCGCCACAGTGGCACACAGGAGGTGGAAAGGCGTACAGTGCGCGAGCTTATCGCCCGGCATTACGGGACAAATCGCATTCAGTGCGCTACTTAGGTGTCCATTAGCTTTATCGGGGACGGGAACGAGGCCCGTACCGTCCGTCGTCGCTCTGCCTCGCTTCGACACACGCCCAGCCCAGCGGTGCATGCAGCACCATGTAGGCAGGCAGGCTGCTGAGGTGGCGCGGTGGCAGGGCCTTCGCGAAGATCTGCATGCCACCACGCAGGTGCTCGCTGGGTTGGTGTAGAGGCCGCCCGTCGCCACGCAGGTGCCTGCCCAACTGGTTGAGCTAGCAGCTACTTGGGGACGGCGGTGGATGATACGTCTCCGTCGTATCTATAATTTTTGATTGTTCCATGCCAATATTCTACAACTTTCATATACTTTTTGGCAACTTTTTATATTATTTTTGGGACTAACATATTGATCCAGTGCCCAGTGCCATTTCCTGTTTGTTGCATGTTTTATGTTTCGCAGAAACCCCATATCAAACGGAATCCAAACGGGATAAAAACGGACGGAGAATATTTTTGGAATATTTGGAGAATATGGGAGGAAGAATCAACGCGAGACGGTGCCCGAGGGGGCACGATGCAGGGGGCGCGCCTGCCCCCTCGTGGCCCCCCCGTAAGGTGGTTGATGCCCTTCTTCGGCCGCAAGAAAGCTACTTTTTAGGAAAAAGTCACGGCGAAGATTTCAGTCCAATCGGAGTTACGAATCTCCATATATATACGAAACGGTGAAAGGGCAGCAGACAGAACACAGAAACAGAGAGAAACAGAGAGACAGATCCAATCTCGGAGGGGCTTTCGCCCCTCCCACGCCATGGAGGCCAAGGACCAGAGGGGAAACCCTTCTCCCATCTAGGGAGGAGGTCAAGGAAGAAGAAGACGAAGGGGCCTCCTCTCCCCTTCTCTTCCGGTGGCGCCGGAACGCTGCCGTGGCCATCATCATCACCGGAATCTTCACCAACAACTTCACCGCCATCATCACCAACTCTTCCCCCCTCTATGCAGCAGTGTAACCTCTCTCTTATCCACTGTAATCTCTACTTAAACATGGTGCTCAATGCTATATATTATTTCCCAATGATGTATGGCTATCCTATGATGTTTGAGTAGATCCGTTTTGTCCTATGGGTTATTTGATGATCAAGATTGGTTTGAGTTGCATGTTTTATTATTGGTGCTGTCCTATGGTGCTCTCCGTGTGGCGCAAGCGTGAGGGATTCCCGCTGTAGGGTTTGCAATATGTTCATGATTTGCTTATGGTGGGTGGCGTGAGTGACAGAAGCACAGACCCGAGTAAGTAGGTTGTTTGCGTATGGGATAAAGGGGACTTGATGCTTTAATGCTATGGTTGGGTTTTACCTTAATGATCTTTAGTAGTTGCAGATGCTTGCTAGAGTTCCAATCATAAGTGCATATGATCCAAGTAGAGAAAGTATGTTAGCTTATGCCTCTCCTTCAAATAAAATTGCAATAATGATTACCGATCTAGTTATCGATTGCCTAGGGACAAATAACTTTCTCGTAACAAAAAGCTCTCTACTAAAACTAATTTAGTTGTGTCTTTATCTAAACAGCCCCTACTTTTTATTTACATGCTCTTTACTTTCTTGCAAACCTATCCAAAAACACCTACAAAGTACTTCTAGTTTCATACTTGTTTACGGTAAAGCGAACGTCAAGTGTGCGTAGAGTTGTATCGGTGCTCGATAGAATTTGAGGGAATATTTGTTCTACCTTTAGCTCCTCGTTGGGTTCGACACTCTTACTTATTGAAAGAGGCTACAATTGATCCCCTATACTTGTGGGTTATCAAGACCTTTTTCTGGCGCCGTTGCCGAGGAGCAATAGCGTGGGGTGAACATTCTCATGTGTGCTTGTTTGCTTTATCACTAAGTAATTTTTATTTGCTGTTCTTAGTTGTTTTCTATCCTTAGTTATGGGTAGGAAAGGCAAAATACCAAAAAAAATTAGTTGTACCTACTGAACCAATGGTTGAAGAACCACTCAAAATCTATCACACTCCTGAAGCTTATTACTTGGATCATCTTCGATCCCTATGTGCTCGTGCTGAAACGCCAACTAGCTTAGTTGAAGGCAAATCTTTAGATGAGCATGCTTGTTATGTGCGACACCGTATATCTGAAAAAGGGAAACTTTTACTGGGTCAAATTCATCGTTTGCAATGCTATGCTTGGAATTTATGTGAAATATATGATTTTACTTGTTGTTCTGAAAACCCTAAGAAAAACCTTCCCTATCAATGTGAGTTTAGTGATAATGGAATCGTATCTTCGTATGCTAAGGGTGTTTATAATTACTATGATGTTCAAAAAATTGAAGAATTTGTTGCTTTTAAGGGTGCTTACGAAATTGCTTCTTTGATTGAAAAGTATGATGCTACTCTTTACAAATCTGAACACTTTGCCATACTTAAATATTGTTATGATAATTATGCTTCTAATGCCTATGTTAAACCATATATTGAGGACTCCTCCGCTGTCCAATAAGAGACTAATATTTTGCAGGAGTCTATGGAAGAAGAAATTGATGAAACTGTGAGCTCATTGGATGAAAAAGATGATGAGGAGAGCGAAGAACAAAAGGAGGAAGAGCGGATTAGCTACCCGTTCCCACCTTCTAATGAGAGTAACTCTTCAACTCATACATTGTTTAATTTCCCTTCGTGCTTACCTAAGGATGATTGCTATGATGATTGTTATGATCCCGTTGATTCTTTTGAAATATCACTTTTTGATGATGCTTGCTATGCTTGTGGCCAAGATGCCAATATGAATTATGCTTATGGATATGAACTTGCTATAGTTCCTTATGATAAACATGAAATTGTTGCTATTTCACCCACGCATGATAGTCCTATTATCTTTCTGAATTCTCCCGACTACACTATATCAGAGAAGTTTGCCTTTATTAAGGATTATATTGATGGGTTGCCTTTTATCCTTGCACATGATGATTTTGATGAATATAATATGCATGTGCTTGCTGCTCCTACTTGCAATTATTATGAGAGAGGAACTACATCTCCACCTCTCTATGTTTCCAACATGATAAAATTGCAAGAAATTGTTTATACTATGCATTGACCTTTACTTTGTGTGCATGAATTGTTCTTTTATGACATGCCGATGCATAGAAAGAGAGTTAGACTTCGTTATTGCTTGATATATGTTGCTTTGTGCTCACTACTAAATGCCAAATCATTGTTAATTAAAATTGGCTTTGATATACCTTGGGATCCGGGTGGATCCATTACTTGAGCACTATATGCCTAGCTTAATGGCTTTAAAGAAAGCGCTGCCAGGAAGACAACCCGGAAGTTTTAGAGAGTCATTTATTTCTGTTGTGTGCTTTTATATAGTTTAAAAACAAAAAAATAAAGAGGGGAACCCGGAACTTTTCAAAAAGAAAAGCGAAAGTGAGAAAGACGAGCATTGTTAAAATGGGAGCTAGCCTTGAACTTTGTTCATGCCCATGGAAACTTTGTGAATCTTGATTACAGAAACTTTTCAACAAAAATAATTATCCCCTTGTACAATTCCATTTTATTATAGAAATAATGTGCCAAGGTTTGCCTTTAGGATGTTTACAATGCTTGTTGGCTTGTACGGTGCAGGACAGAAACTTTGGCTGTAGTGCGCGATTTTACATTTTTTACTGGAATGTCAAATGGTTCTGATTCTTTTGGCACTGTCTTTCTATACAAATTTTTTATTTTTCCTAATTTTGGCAGAATTTTTCAAGTATCAGAAGTATGGTGAATGTTCAAATTGTTACAGACTTCTATGTTTTAGACAGATTCTGTTTTTGATGCATAATTTGCTTGTTTTGATGAAACTATCAATTTATATCAGTGGAATAAGCCATGGAAAAGTTATATTATAGTAGATACAATGAAAAAACAAAATATGAATTGGTTTGCAACAGTACTTAGAGTAGTGATTTGCTTTATTATACTAACGGATCTTACCGAGTTTTCTGTTGAAGTTTTGTGTGGATGAAGTGTTCGATGATCGAGAAGGTCTCGATGTGAAAAGAAGGAAGAGAGGCAATAGCTCAAGCTTGGGGATTCCCAAGGCACCCCAAGTAAATATTCATGGAGACTCAAGCGTCTAAGCTTGGGGATGCCCCAGAAGGCATCCCCTCTTTCTTCAACAAGTATCGGTATGTTTTCGGATTCGTTTCGTTCATGGGATACGTGCAAATCTTGGAGCGTCTTTTGCATTTAGTTTTCATTTTTATTTTATGCACCATGCTGGTATGAGATAGTCCTTTGTTGATTTATAGAATGCTCTTTTCACTTCACTTATATCTTTTGAGTATGGCTTTATAGAATGCTTCATGTGCTTCACTTATATCATTTGAAGTTTGGATTGCCTGTTTCTCTTTACATAGAAAACCGCCATTTTTAGAATGCTCTTTTGCTTCACTTATATTTGTTAGAGCGTGGGCATATCTTTTGAGAAAGAATTAAACTCTCTTGCTTCACTTATATCTATTTAGAGAGATGACAGGAACTGGTCATTCACATGGTTAGTCATAAAATCCTACATAAAACTTGTAGATCATTGAATATGATATGTTTGATTCCTTGCAATAGTTTTACGATATAAAGATGGTGATATTAGAGTCATGCTAGTGGGTAGTTGTGGATTAGTAGAAATACTTGTGTTGAGGTTTGTGATTCCCGTAGCATGCACGTATGGTGAACCGTTATGTAAAGAAGTCGGAGCATGAGGTATTTATTGATTGTCTTCCTTATGAGTGGCGGTCGGGGACGAGCGATGGTATTTTCCTACCAATCTATCCCCCCTAGGGGCATGCGTAGTAGTACTTTGCTTCGAGGGCTAATAAAATTTTGCAATAAGTATATGAGTTCTTTATGACTAATGTGAGTCCATGGATTATACGCACTCTCACCCTTCCATCATTGCTAGCCTCTTCGGTACCGTGCATTGCCCTTTCTCACCTCGAGAGTTGGTGCAAACTTCGCCCGTGCATCCAAACCCCGTGATATGATACGCTCTATCACACATAAGCCTCATTATATCTTCCTCAAAACAGCCACCATACCTACCTATCATGGCATTTCCATAGCCATTCCGAGATATATTGCCATGGAACTTCCATCATCATCATATACATCACTTGAGCATTTATTGTCATATTGCTTTGCATGATCGTAAGATAGCTAGCATGATGTTTTCATGGCTTGTCCGTTTTTTGATGTCATTGCTATGCTAGATCATTGCACTTCCCGGTACACCGCCGGAGGCATTCATATAGAGTCATATCTTTGTTCTAGTATCGAGTTGTAATATTGAGTTGTAAGTAAATAAAAGTGTGATGATCATCATTATTAGAGCATTGCCCCCCCAAAGGAGAGGCCAAAGAAGCCTAAATAAAAAATGAGGCCAAAGAAGCCTGCAAAAAAAGAGAAAAAGGGGCAATGTTACTATCCTTTTACCACAGTTGTGCTTCAAAGTAGCACCATGTTCTTCATATAGAGAGTCTCTTGAGTTATCACTTTCATATACTAGTGGGAATTTTCATTATAGAACTTGGCTTGTATATTCCAACGATGGGCTTCCTCAAATGCCCTAGGTCTTCATGAGCAAGCAAGTTGGATGCACACCCACTTAGTTTCAGTTTGAGATTTCATATACTTATAGCTCTAGTGCATCCGTTGCATGGCAATCCCTACTCCTCACATTGACATCAATTGATGGGCATCTTCATAGCCCGTTGATTAGCCGCGTCGATGTGAGACTTTCTCCTTTTTTGTCTTCTCCACATAACCCCATCATATTATTCTATTCCACCTATAGTGCTATGTCCATGGCTTGCGCTCATGTATTGCGTGAGGGTTGAAAATGCTGAAGCGCGTTAAAAAGTATGAACCAATTGCTCGGCTTGTCATCGGGGTTGTGCATGATGTGAATATTTTGTGTGGTGAAGATGGAGCATAGCCAGACTATATGATTTTGTAGGGATAACTTTCTTTGGCCATGTTGTTTTGAAAAGACATGATTGCTTTATTAGTAGGCTTGAAGTATTATTGTTCTTTATGTCAAATGATAGACTATTGCTCTGAATCACTCGTGTCTTAATATTCATGCCATGATTAGATACATGATCAAGATTATGGTAGGTAGCATTCCACATCAAAAATTATCTTTTTTATCATTTACCTACTCGAGGACGAGCATGAATTAAGCTTGGGGATGCTGATACGTCTCCGTCGTATCTATAATTTTTGATTGTTCCATGCCAATATTCTACAACTTTCATATACTTTTTGGCAACTTTTATATTATTTTTGGGACTAACATATTGATCCAGTGCCCAGTGCCAGTTCCTGTTTATTGCATGTTTTATGTTTCGCAGAAACCCCATATCAAACGGAATCCAAACGAGATAAAAACGGATGGAGAATATTTTTGGAATATTTGGAGAATATGGGAGGAAGAATCAACGCGAGACGGTGCCCGAGGGGGGCACAAGGAAGGGGGGCGCGCCTGCCCCCCTCGTGGGCCCCCCGTAAGGCGGTTGATGCCCTTCTTCGGCTGCAAGAAAGCTAATTTTTAGGAAAAAGTCACGGCGAAGATTTCAGTCCAATCGGAGTTACAGATCTCCATATATATACGAAACGGTGAAAGGGCAGCAGACAGAACGCAGAAACAGAGAGAAACAGAGAGACAGATCCAATCTCGGAGGGGCTTTCGCCCCTCCCACGCCATGGAGGCCAAGGACCAGAGGGAAAACCCTTCTCCCATCTAGGGAGGAGGTCAAGGAAGAAGAAGACGAAGGGGCCCCCTCTCCCCTTCTCTTCCGGTGGCGCCGGAACGCTGCCGTGGCCATCATCATCACCGCAATCTTCACCAACAACTTCACCGCCATCATCACCAACTCTTCCCCCTCTATGCAGCAGTGTAACCTCTCTCTTACCCGCCGTAATCTCTACTTAAACATGGTGCTCAATGCTATATATTATTTCCCAATGATGTATGGCTATCCTATGATGTTTGAGTAGATCCGTTTTGTCCTATGGGTTATTTGATGATCAAGATTGGTTTGAGTTGCATGTTTTATTATTGGTGCTGTCCTATGGTGCTCTCCGTGTCGCGCAAGCATGAGGGATTCCCGCTGTAGGGTTTGCAATATGTTCATGATTTGCTTATGGTGGGTGGCGTGAGTGACAGAAGCACAGACCCGAGTAAGTAGGTTGTTTGTGTATGGGATAAAGGGGACTTGATGCTTTAATGCTATGGTTGGGTTTTACCTTAATGATCTTTAGTAGTTGCGGATGCTTGCTAGAGTTCCAATCATAAGTGCATATGATCCAAGTAGAGAAAGTATGTTAGCTTATGCCTCTCCCTCAAATAAAATTGCAATAATGATTATCGGTCTAGTTATCGATTGCCTAGGGACAAATAACTTTCTCGTAACAAAAAGCTCTCTACTAAAACTAATTTAGTTGTGTCTTTATCTAAACAGCCTCTACTTTTTATTTACACGCTCTTTACTTTCTTGGAAACCTATCCAAAAACACCTACAAAGTACTTCTAGTTTCATACTTGTTTCCGGTAAAACGAACGTCAAGTGTGCGTAGAGTTGTATCGGTGGTCGATAGAACTTGAGGGAATATTTGTTCTACCTTTAGCTCCTCGTTGGGTTCGACACTCTTATCGAAAGAGGCTACAATTGATCCCCTATACTTGTGGGTTATCAGTGGAGTCTTGGCTGGTGCGGGCCTGGCTGTGGCCCTGCTGACGCCCTCGGCAAGGGTCTTGCCGGGAGGCTCGGCAAGGGTCTTGCCGTGGCGCTGCGATCGTCCCCGGAAAGGCGCTTGCCGGGGTTCTTATGGATTTCTCGGCTAGAATCCAGCCGAGGGTCGTTGTCTTCTGGTCCTCATCTGATCTTGTGCATTTATGATCTTGACAAAGATCTGCATGCCACCACAGAGGTGCCTCCCGAGCCCTGGGTCCAATGTAGTTGTTGGCGGCGTTTGGAACCCTTGGGCTCAAGGGTGGCTCACTTTGTTGGGGAACGTAGTAATTTCAAAAAATTCCTATGCACACGCAAGATCATGGTGATGCATAGCAACGAGAGGGGAGAGTGTTGTCCACGTACCCTCGTAGACCGAAAGCGGAAGCGTTAGCACAACGCGGTTGATGTAGTCGTACGTCTTCACGATCCGACCGATCCAAGTACCGAACGCACGGCACCTCCGAGTTCAGCACACGTTCAACTCGACGACGTCCCGCGAGCTCCGATCTAGCAAAGCTTCGCCGAAGAGTTTTGTCAGCACGATGGCGTGATGACGGTGATGATGATGCTACCAACGCAGGGCTTCGCCTAAGCACCGCTACGATATGATCGAGGTGGATTATGGTGGAGGGGGGCACCGCACACGACTGGGAGAGATCAACAGATCAACTTGTGTCTAGAGGTGCCCCCTTGCCCCCGTATATAAAGGAGCAAGGGGGAGGCCGGCCGACCCCTTGTGGGCGCGCCAGGAGGAGGAGTCCTCCTCCTAGTAGGAGTAGGACTCCCCTCTTTCCTACTCCTACTAGGAGGGGGAAAGGAAGGGGGAGAGGGAGAAGGAAAGGGGGGCGCCGCCCCCCTCTCCTAGTCCAATTCAGACCAGAGGGGGAGGGGCGCGTGGCCTGCCCTAGGCCGGCCCTCTCTCTCTCTCCACTAAGGCCCATAAGGCCCACCATTTCTCCGGGGGGGGGGGTCCGGTAACCCTCCGGCACTCCGGTTTTCTCCGAAACCACCAGGAACACTTCCGGTGTCCGAATATAGTCGTCCAATATATCGATCTTTATGTCTCGACCATTTTGAGACTCTTCGTCATGTCCGTGATCATATCCGGGACCCCGAACTACCTTAGGTACATCAAAACACAAAAACTCATAATACTGATCGTCACTGAACTTTAAGCGTGCGGACCCTACGGGTTCGAGAACTATGCAGACATGACCGAGACACGTCTCCGGTCAATAACCAATAGCGGAACCTGGATGCTCATATTGGCTCCCACATATTCTACGAAGATCTTTATCGGTCAAACGGCATAACAACATACGTTGTTCCCTTTGTCATCGGTATGTTACTTGCCCGAGATTCTATCATCGGTATCTCAATACCTAGTTCAATCTCGTTACCGGCAAGTCTCTTTACTCGTTCCGTAATACATCATCCCGCAACTAACTCATTAGTTACAATGCTTTCAAGGCTTATAGTGATGTGTATTACCGAGTGGGCCCAGAGATACCTCTCCGACAACCGGAGTGACAAATCCTAATCTTGATCTATGCCAACTCAACATGTACCATCAGAGACACCTGTAGAACACCTTTATAATCACCCAGTTAAGTTGTGACATTTGGTAGCACACAAAGTGTTCCTCAGGTATTCGGGAGTTGCATAATCTCATAGTCATAGGAACATGTATAAGTCATGAAGAAAGCAATAGCAACATACTAAACGATCAAGTGCTAAGCTAACGGAATGGGTCAAGTCAATCACATCATTCTCCTAATAATGTGATCCCGTTTATCAAATGACAACTCATGTCTTTGGTTAGGAAACATAACCAATTTTGATAAACAAGCTAGTCTAGTAGAGGCATACTAGTGACACTCTGTTTGTCTATGTATTCACACATGTACTAAGTTTCCGGTTAATACAATTCTAGCATGAATAATAAACATTTATCATGATATGAGGAAATAAATAATAACTTTATTATTGCCTCTAGGGCATATTTCCTTCAGTCTCCCACTTGCACTAGAGTCAATAATCTAGATTACACAGTAATGATTCTAACACCCATGGAGTCTTGGTGTTGATCATGTTTTGCTCGTGGAAGAGGCTTAGTCAACGGGTCTGCAACGTTCAGATCCGTATGTATCTTGCAAATCTCTATGTCTCCCACCTGAACTTGATCCCGGATGGAGTTGAAGCGTCTCTTGATGTGCTTGGTTCTCTTGTGAAATATGGATTCCTTTGCCAAGGCAATTGCACCAGTATTGTAACAAAAGATTTTCATTGGACCCGATGCACTAGGTATGACACCTAGATCGGACATGAACTCCTTCATCCAGACTCCTTCATTCGCTGCTTCCGAAGCAGCAATGTACTCCGCTTCACACGTAGATCCCACCACGACGCTTTGTTTAGAACTGCTCCAACTGACAGCTCCACCGTTCAATATAAACACGTATCCGGTTTGCGATTTAGAATTGTACGAATCAGTGTCAAAGCTTGCATCAACGTAAACATTTACGATGAGCTCTTTGTCACCTCCATAAACGAGAAACATATCCTTAGTCCTTTTCAGGTATTTCAGGATGTTCTTGACCGCTGTCCAGTGATCCACTCCTGGATTACTTTGGTACCTCCCTACTAAACTAATAGCAAGGCACACATCAGGTCTGGTACACAGCATTGCATACATGATAGAGCCTATGGCTGAAGCATAGGGAACATATTTCATTTTCTCTCTATCTTCTGCAGTGGTCGGGCATTGAGTCTTACTCAACTTCACACCTTGTAACACAGGCAAGAACCCTTTCTTTGCCTGATCCATTTTGAACTTCTTCAAAACTTTGTCAAGGTATGTGCTTTGTGAAAGTCCAATTAAGCGTCTTGATCTATCTCTATAGATCTTGATGCCCAATATGTAAGCAGCTTCACCGAGGTCTTTCATTGAAAAACTCTTATTCAAATATCCTTTTATGCTATCCAGAAATTCTATATCATTTCCAGTCAACAATATGTCATCCACATATAATATTAGAAATGCTACAGAGCTCCCACTCACTTTCTTTTAAATACAGGCTTCTCCAAGAATCTGTATAAAACCATATGCTTTGATCACACTATCAAAATGTTTATTCCAACTCCGAGAGGCTTGCACCAGTCCATAAATGGATCGCTGGAGCTTGCACACTTTGTTAGCACCCTTTGGATCGATAAAACCTTCAGGTTGCATCATATACAACTCTTCTTCCAGAAATCCATTCAGGAATGTAGTCTTTACATCCATTTGCCAAATTTCATAATCATAAAATGCGGCAATAGCTAACATGATTCAGACGGATTTAAGCATCGCTACGGCTGAGAAGGTCTCATCGTAGTCAACTCCTTTAACTTGTCGAAAACCTTTCGCAACAAGTCGAGCTTTGTAGACAGTAGCATTACCATCAGTGCCAGTCTTCTTCTTGAAGATCCATTTATTCTCGATGGCTTGCCGATCATCGGGCAAGTCAACCAAAGTCCATACTTTGTTCTCATACATGGATCCCATCTTAGATTTCATGGCCTCAAGCCATTTTGCGGAATCTGGGCTCATCATCGCTTCCTCATAGTTCGTAGGTTCGTCATGGTCTAGTAACATGACCTCCGGAACAGGATTACCGTACCACTCTGGTGCGGATCTTACTCTGGTTGACCTACGAGGTTCGGTAGTAACTTGATCTGAAGTTTCATGATCATCATCATTAGCTTCCTTACTAATTGGTGTAGGTGTCACAGGAACCGGTTTCTGTGATGAACTACTTTCCAATAAGGGAGCAGGTACAGTTACCTCATCAAGTTCTACTTTCCTCCCACTCACTTCTTTCGAGAGAAACTCCTTCTCTAGAAAGGATCCATTCTTAGCAACGAAAGTCTTGCCTTCGGATCTGTGATAGAAGGTGTACCCAACTGTCTCTTTTTGGGTATCCTATGAAGACACATTTCTCCGATTTGGGTTCGAGCTTATCAGGTTGAAGCTTTTTCACATAAGCATCGCAGCCCCAAACTTTAAGAAACGACAACTTTGGTTTCTTGCCAAACCACAGTTCATAAGGAGTCGTCTCAACGGATTTAGATGGTGCCCTATTTAACATGAATGCAGCCGTCTCTAAAGCATAACCCCAAAATGATAGCGGTAAATCCGTAAGAGACATCATAGATCGCACCATATCTAGTAAAGTACGATTACGACGTTCGGACACACCATTACGCTGTGGTGTTCCGGGTGGCGTGAGTTGTGAAACTATTCCGCATTGTTTCAAATGAAGACTAAACTCGTAACTCAAATATTCTCCTCCACGATCAGATCGTAGAAACTTTTTTTTCTTGTTACGATGATTTTCCACTTCACTATGAAATTCTTTGAACTTTTCAAATGTTTCAGACTTATGTTTCATCAAGTAGATATACCCATATCTGTTCAAATCATCTGTGAAGGTGAGAAAATAACGATATCCGCCGCGAGCCTCAACATTCATTGGACCACATACATCAGTATGTATGATCTCCAACAAATCTGTTGCTCGCTCCATTCTTCCGGAGAACGGCGTTTTAGTCATCTTGCCCATGAGGCATGGTTCACAAGTACCAAGTGATTCATAATCAAGTGATTCCAAAAGTCCATCAGAATGGAGTTGCTTCATGCGCTTTACACCAATATGACCTAAACGGCAGTGCCACAAATAAGTCACACTATCATTATCAACTCTGCATCTTTTAGCTTCAATACTATGAATATGTGTATATCCACTATCGAGATTCAAAAAGAATAGACCACTCTTCAAGGGTGCATGACCATAAAAGATATTATTCATATAAAGAGAACAACCATTATTCTTTGATTTAAATGAATAACCATCTCGCATCAAACAAGATCCAGATATAATGTTCATGCTCAATGCTGGCACCAAATAACAATTATTTAGGTCTAAAACTAATCCCGAAGGTAGATGTAGAGGTAGCGTGCCGACCGCGATCACATCGACTTTGGAACCATTTCCCACGCGCATCGTCACCTCGTCCTTTGCCAATCTTCACTTAATCCGTAGTCCCTGTTTCGAGTTGCAAATATTAGCAACAGAACCAGTATCAAATACCCAGGCACTACTGCGAGAATTAGTAAGGTACACATCAATAACATGTATATCACATATACCTTTGTTCACCTTGCCATCCTTCTTATCCGCCAAATACTTGGGGCAGTTTCGCTTACAGTGACCAGTTTGTTTGCAGTAGAAGCACTCAGTCTCAGGCTTAGGTCTAGACTTGGGTTTCTTCTCTTGAACAGCAACTTGTTTGCCGTTCTTCTTGAAGTTCCCCTTCTTCTTCCCTTTGCCCTTTTTCTTGAAACTGGTGGTCTTGTTGACCATCAACACTTGATGCTCTTTCTTGATTTCTACCTCCGCAGCCTTTAGCATTGCGAAGGGCTCGGGAATCGTCTTATCCATCCCTTGCATGTTATAGTTCATCACGAAGCTCTTGTAGCTTGGTGGCAGTGATTGAAGAATTCTCTCAATAACACTATCATCCGGAAGATTAACTCCTAGTTGAATCAAGTGATTATTATACCCAGACATTCTGAGTATATGCTCACTGACAGAACTATTCTCCTCCATCTTGCAGCTATAGAACTTATTGGAGACTTCATATCTCTCAATCCGGGCATTTGCTTGAAATATTAACTTCAACTCCTGGAACATCTCATATGCTCCATGACGTTCAAAACGTCGTTGAAGTCCCGGTTCTAAGCCGTAAAGCATGGCACACTGAACTATCGAGTAGTCATCAGCTTTGCTCTGCCAGACGTTAATAACATCTGGTGTTGCTCCTGCAGCGGGTCTGGCACCTAGCGGTGCTTCCAGGATGTAATTCTTCTGTGCAGCATGAGGATAATCCTCAAGTTACGGACCCAGTCCGTGTAATTTCTACCATCATCTTTCAACTTTGCTTTCTCAAGGAACGCATTAAAATTCAACGGAACAACAACACGGGCCATCTATCTACAACAAGATAGACATGCAAAATACTATCAGGTACTAAGTTCATGATAAATTAAAGTTCAGTTAATCAAATTATTAAAGAACTCCCACTTAGATAGACATCCCTCTAATCATCTAAGTGATCACGTGATCCATATCAACTAAACCATGTCCGATCATCACGTGAGATGGAGTAGTTTTCAATGGTGAACATCACTATGTTGATCATATCTACTATATGATTCACGCTCGACCTTTCGGTCTCAGTGTTCCGAGGCCATATCTGCATATGCTAGGCTCGTCAAGTTTAACCCGAGTATTCTGCATGTGCAAAACTAGCTTGCACCCGTTGTATGTGAACGTAGAGCTTATCACACCCGATCATCACGTGGTGTCTTGGCACGACGAACTTTCACAACAGTGCCTACTCAGGGAGAACACTTGTACCTTGAAATTTAGTGAGAGATCATCTTATAATGCTACCGTCAATCTAAGCAAAATAAGATGCATAAAAGATAAATATCACATGCAATCAATATAAGTGATATGATATGGCCATCATCATCTTGTGCTTGTGATCTCCATGTCCGAAGCACCGTCATGATCACCATCGTCACTAGCGCGACACCTTGATCTCCATCGTAGCATCGTTGTCGTCTCGCCAACTATTGCTTCTACGAGTATCGCTACCGCTTAGTGATAAAGTAAAGCAATTACAGGGCGATTGCATTGCATACAATAAAGCGACAACCATATGGCTCCTGCCAGTTGCCGATAACTCAGTTACAAAACATCATCATCTCATACAATAAAATATAGCATCATGTCTTGACCATATCACATCACAACATGCCTTGCAAAAACAAGTTAGACGTCCTCTACTTTGTTGTTGCAAGTTTTACGTGGCTGCTACGGGCTGAGCAAGAACCGTTCTTACCTACGCATCAAAACCACAACGATAGTTTGTCAAGTTAGTGATGTTTTAACCTTCTCAAGGACCGGGCGTAGCCACACTCGATTCAACTAAAGTTGGAGAAACTGACACCCACCAGCCACCTATGTGCAAAGCACGTCGGTAGAATTTGTCTCGCGTAAGCGTACGCGTAATGTCGGTCCGGGCCGCTTCATCCAACAATACCGCCAAACCAAAGTGTGACATGCTGGTAAGCAGTATGACTTGTATCGCCCACAACTCACTTGTGTTCTACTCGTGCATAAAACATCTACGCATAAACCTGGCTCGGATGCCATTGTTGGGGAACGTAGTAATTTCAAAAAAAATCCTACGCACACGCAAGATCATGGTGATGCATAGCAACGAGAGGGGAGAGTGTTGTCCACGTACCCTCGTAAACCGAAAGTGGAAGCGTTAGCACAACGCGGTTGATGTAGTCGTACGTCTTCACGATCCGACCGATCCAAGTACCGAACGCACGGCACCTTCGAGTTCAGCAGACTGATACGTCTCCAACGTATCTATAATTTATGAAGTATTCATGCTATTATATTATCCATCTAGGATATTTCATGGGCTTTACTATGCACTTTTATATTACTTTTGGGACTAACCTATTGACCCAGAGCCCAGTGCCAGTTCCTGTTTTTCCCTTGTTTCGGTGTTTCGAAGAAAAGGAATATCAAATGGAGTCGAAACAGAATGAAACCTTCTTGAGAAGTTATTTTTGGAAGGAAAGCAACCCGGGAGACTTGGAGTCCACGTCAAGAAAGCAACGAGGAAGGCACGAGGCAGGGGGGTGCTCCCACCCCCTGGGCGCGCCCTCCACCCTCGTGGGCCCCTCGTGGCTCCTCTGACGTACTTCTTTCACCTATATATACCAATATACCCTAAAACCTTCAGGGAATAGAATAGATCGGGAGTTCCGCCGCCGCAAGCCTCTGTAGCCACCAAAAACCAACCGGGACCCTGTTCCGGCACCCTGCCGGAGGGGGGATCCCTCACCGGTAGCCATCTTCATCATCCCGGCGCTCTCCATGACGAGGAGGGAGTAGTTCACCCTCGAGGCTGAGGGTATGTACCGGTAGCTATGTGTTTGATCTCTCTCTCTCTCTCTCTCTCTCTCTCTCTCTCTCTCTCTCGTGTTCTTGAGGTGATACGATCTTGATGTATCGCGAGCTTTGCTATTGCAGTTGGATCTTATGATGTTTCTCCCCCTCTACTCTCTTGTAATGGATTGAGTTTCCCCTTTGAAGTTATCTTATCGGATTGAGTCTTTTAATGATTTGAGAACACTTGATGTATGTCTTGCCGTGCGTATCTGTGGTGACAATGGGATATCACGTGATTCACTTGATGTATGTTTTGGTGATCAACTTGCGGGTTCCGCCCATGAACCTATGCATAGCGGTTGGCACACGTTTTCGTCTTGATTCTCCGGTAGAAACTTTGGGGCACTCTTTGAGGTTCTATGTGTTGGTTGAATAGATGAATATGAGATTGTGTGATGCATATCGTATAATCATACCCACGGATACTTGAGGTGACATTGGAGTGTCTAGGTGACATTAGGGTTTTGGTTGATTTGTGTCTTAAGGTGTTATTCTAGTACGAACTCTTGAATAGATCGATCTGAAAGAATAACTTTGAGGTGGTTTCGTACCCTACAATAATCTCTTCATTTGTTCTCCTCTATTAGTGACTTTGGAGTGACTCTTTGTTGCATGTTGAGGGATAGTTATATGATCCAGTTATGTTTTTATTGTTGAGAGAACTTGCACTAGTGAAAGTATGAACCTTAGGCCTTGTTTCCTAGCATTGGAATACCGTTCACGCTCACTTTTATTACTTGTTACCTTGCTGTTTTTATATTTTCAGATTACAAATACCCATATCTACCATCCATATTGCACTTGTATCACCATCTCTTCGCTGAACTAGTGCACCTATACAATTTACCATTGTATTGGGTGTGTTGGGGACACAAGAGACTCTTTGTTATTTGGTTGCAGGGTTGCTTGAGAGAGACCATCTTCATCCTACACCTCCCATGGATTGATAAACCTTAGGTCATCCACTTGAGGGAAATTTGCTACTGTCCTACAAACCTCTGCACTTGGAGGCCCAACAACGTCTACAAGAAGAAGGTTGCGTAGTAGACATCAAGCTTTTTTCTGGCGCCGTTGCCGGGGAGGTGAGTGCTTGAAGGTATATCTTTAGATCTTGCAATCGAATCTTTTAGTTTCTTGTTTTATCACTAGTTTAGTCTATAAAACAAAACTACCAAAAAAATATGGAATTAAGGTTGCCTCATATGCTTCATCTTTTCAATGTCTTTCGTGAGTATGATGGAAAGGAAAATTGTGCCAAAGTACTAGAAGAAGAATTACATAGAATGCTTGGCATAAAATATGTGAATTATGAGCATGATTGCAATGTTGTTAGTATGAATTCTTTGAATATCCATAGTACTAATGATGATTGCACTAGTTATGATGAAAATGTCTCCTATAAACATGTCAATTTTTGTGGAGTACATTGGGTTTGCAAATACACACCAAGTAGGGAAGATAGATATTGCAAGAGGCATAAGCATTTAGAAACTAAATTGTTGCAAGAAAGGCTAGATGTTTGTGCTGAAAATTTAAATTTTCTTGGCCGTACTTGTGAACTTTGCAATAAAAAGTGGTCATTTAGCTATCCGATGCAAATTGTTTCATGATCTAATCGTGTCCAAAAATTGTGATGAGTTGATTTCCCTTGCACATTATAATGAACTTAGCTTGCTTATGGGCTGCGAAGAAATGAAACATATAACTAGGCATCTTCCAGAATTTGCCCGTTATAAACTTCTTGGTTTTGATCTAGAAGAAATTTATATGTATTGTGCGGTGAATTGCAATGAAAATACTTATATTGCCAATTACATAAAGAAAAGAAAACAAATAGAAGATGAAGAGAATGCTAACGAAAGGGAAGAGACTTCCCAATATTCTCCTATTGTTTCTTATGATGAATCAGGTAACGAGGAGGAGCCTTCTATCCAACCAATTTCATTAATAAGGAGCTCCAAAAAGAGGCTTGAACCCACACATGATGTGGTGAAGAAGAAGAAAAGAAAAAGGAGGAGAGGTAAAAAGATATCTCTCCCAAATAATGTTGCTCCTATTATTGTTGTGCCTCATGAAAATGAAGATGATGCACTTGATGATGATATCGTTATGCCTATTGCTTGTTGTGATGATTATGATTGGGAAGATAATGATACTTCTTATGATCTTGAAAATCTTTTTGGCACTTGCTTGGAATATGATAGTTGCTATACTATTAGTGCTATCCATACTATTAATGATGAGAGTGATTATGCTCATGCTATGTTTGATGAAGATGATGTTTTTGAGAATATATTTGCTGCAATTAATGTTTGTCCCAAGCTTGGGGATGCTATGTTTAATGAAGATGATATTTTTAGCCTCCCAAGTTTTGATATGCAAAGTTGTTATGATGATAGCATGCCTTCTACCTATGATGATTATATTGATGAAAGTGGGTTTGGAAGAGTGTAAACTTTAGGAAGTAATGATCCCACTATTTTGGAGGATGTTGAATCTTATAATATTTATGAAAGTGGATTTGGAGAGGTCATGACTCTATTTAGTGATCTATCCACTATTTCAGAAGAGGTTTCAATCGATTATGATGAGAACAAAGTTGCTACTTATGATGATTATTGTGATGAAACTTATGCTATAAAAAGTAGTGATGATTATATTTATAAAACTTGTCATGATTATGATTACCCTTTTTCTGAACATTACTCTTTTAATGTGGAAACAATTTATAGTATTCAAGTCTCTTATGATACTCCCACTATTCCGAATGAGAAGAATTTTGCTTATGTGGAGAGTAATAAAATTTCTATGCTAGTAGATCATGAAAAGAATGCTTTAGGTGCTGGTTATATTTTTGAATTCATTCATGATGCTACTAAAAATTATTATGAGGGAGGAATATATGCTTGTAGGAATTGCAATAATATCAAGTTTCCTCTCTATGTGCTTAAAGTTTTGAAGTTATGCTTGTTTTGCCTTCCTATGCTAGTTGATTATTGTTCCCATAAGTTGTTTGCTCACAAAATCCCTATGCATAGGAAGTGGGTTAGACTTAAATGTGCTAGTCATATTCTTCATGATGCTCTCTTTATGTTTCAATCTTTTATGTGAGCATCATTGAAATCATCATGCCTAGCTAGGGGCGTTAAACGTTAGCGCTTGTTGGGAGGCAGCCCAATTTTATTTTAGTTTCTTGCTTTTTGGTTCTGTTTAGTAATAAATAGTCCATATAGCTTATGTTTAGATGTGGTTTTGTGTTTTAATTAGTGTTTGTGCCAAGTAGAACCTTTGGGAAGACTTGGGTGAAGTCTTTATGATCATGCTGTAAAAAACAGAAACTTTAGCGCTCACGAGATTAGCTAAAACTTTTTACTGGAGAGTGATATTTAGTTGATTATTTTTGCAGATGATTACTAGAAAAATTCCTCAGGTCCACAAATTTATTTTAGAATTTTTGGAGTTCCATAAGTTTGCGTTAGTTACAGATTACTACAAACTGTTCTGATTTTGACAGATTCTGTTTTTTGTGTGTTGTTTGCTTATTTTGATGAATCTATGGCTAGTAAAATAGTTTATAAACCATAGAGAAGTTGGAATACAGTAGATTTAACACCAATACAAATAAATAATGAGTTCATTACAGTACCTTGAAGTGGTGTTTTGTTTTCTTTCGCTAACGGAGCTTACGAGTTTTCTGTTGAGTTTTCTGTTGTGAAGTTTTCAAGTTTTGGGTAAAGATTCGATGGACTATGGAATAAGGAGTGGCAAGAGCCTAAGATTGGGGATGCCCAAGGAACCCCAAGGTAATATTCAAGGATAACCAAGAGCCTAATCTTGGGGATGCCCCGGATGGCATCCCCTCTTTCGTCTTCGTTCATCGGTAACTTTACTTGGAGCTATATTTTTATTCACCACATGATATGTGTTTTGCTTGGAGCGTCATTTTATTTTCTTTAGGTTTGCTTGCTGTTTGAATAAAATACCAAGATCTGAAATTCTTAAATGAGAGAGAGTCTTCACATAGCTACATAATTATTTAACTACTCATTGATCTTCACTTATATCTTTTTGGAGTAGTTTTTCATTTACTCGTGTGCTTCATTTATATCCTATGAGTAAATGGTTAAATGATTTGAATGTCATAAATCTGAAATTATATATGTTTCATATGCTTATCCCATGGGGAGTAATGCCTTCACATATAAGAATTAGAGGTGGTAAATTTATTGAAGGTTAGCAAACGTTGTAATGGTCACTTGAACAATTCATGAAAGAATATTGAAGGAAGAGAGGTTTCACATATAATATACTATCTTGGACATCTTCTATGATTGTGAGCCCCATTAAGTATTTTCAAACCTGAGCAAATTAGTTGAAGTTGGACAAGGAAGACAACATAATGAGTTATGTTTGCGTATATTTGTATAAGTTATATTGTTTTGGATCCTCTAACATGTGGTGCTTGCTATTTAGAATCCTTTGCTAGCCAAAATATCTGTACTAAGCGGGAATACTGCTTGTGCATCCAAAATCCTTGAACCAAGTTTCTTCCATGAGTGTCCACCATATCTACCTATATGCGGTATTTACCTGCCGTTCCAAGTAAATTGCATGTGCCAAACTCTAAACCTTCAAATAATAATCTGTTTTGTATGCCCGAATTGCTCATGTAGCGACTAGGGTCTAGCAGTATCTTCCATGCTAGGTGGGTTATCCTCACGATGAGTGGACTCCGCTCATCATTCACGAGAAAATGGCTGGTAACCGGGATGCCCAGTCCCATGATCAAAAGATCGAAATCAAATCAAAAATAATTGCAAACAAAACTCCCCCAGGATTGATGTTAGTTGGAGGCACCCGTTGTTTCGGGAAAGCCATGGATTGATGATTGTTGGTGGAGGCGGAGTAAAAATCTTTACCTTTCTGTTTGGGAACCGCCTATAATGTATGTAGTATGGAAGATATTGGGAACTCTTGGTCGTTATGTTGACAATGAAAGCATACCTCTCAAAATTATTTTCATCTCTGTTTTTGCTTCGAGCTCTGGCACCTGTGCAAATACCTGCTTCCCTCTGCGAAGGGCCTATCTTTTACTTTTATGCAAGAGTCAGTAGTATTCCTTCTCATTCCAACCCACTCTTTAGTTGGAAATCATCATGTGATGGAAAGATCTAAGCATATATGGCCATTCAAATATATTTGAGCATGAATTATTACTGTTGACATTACCCTTGAGGTAAAAGGTTGGGAGGCGAAACATTAAGCCCCTAACTTTCTCTGTGTTCGATGAATACTATTTGTTCTAAAAATATGCTTTGAGTGGTAGCAATCATAGAAGACTAAATGATCGTTGAGTATGTGAAGTTTGCGGAATCAAAGCTCTGACATAGACTCTTCCTGAAAATAAGATGAATTGTAATTGTTTGATGACTAATAACACGATTTGTTAGTTTTCGAGAAAGTTTATGATCTATACTTTAACATGTGAATAGTTTGTTACTTGATCATGCAAAGTTCTATGAGTTGAGCTACTGTTATGACATATAATGATGCTAGAAAAGGTGATTGAAATTATCATTGATCAAACCTAAGCACCTGCTAGCATTCACACTTCATAAATTCTTTCTTTTATCATTTACCTACTCGAGGACGAGCAGGAATTAAGCTAGGGGATGCTGATACGTCTCCAACGTATCTATAATTTATGAAGTATTCATGCTATTATATTATCCATCTTGGATGTTTTATGGGCTTTACTATGCACTTTTATATTACTTTTGGGACTAACCTATTGACCCAGAGCCCAGTGCCAGTTCCTGTTTTTTCCCTTGTTTCAGTGTTTCGAAGAAAAGGAATATCAAACAGAGTCGAAACGGAATGAAACCTTCTGGAGAAGTTACTTTTGGAAGGAAAGCAACCCGGGAGACTTGGAGTCCACGTCAAGAAAGCAACGAGGAAGGCACGAGGCAGGGGGGCGCGCCCACCGCCCTGGGCACGCCCTCCACCCTCGTGGGCCCCTCGTGGGCCCCTCGTGGCTCCCCTTACATACTTCTTTCACCTATATATACCAATATACCCTAAAACCTTAGGGGAACAGAATAGATCAGGAGTTCCGCCGCCGCAAGCCTCTGTAGCCACCAAAAACCAATCGGGACCCTGTTCCGGCACCCTGCCGGAGGGGGGATCCCTCACTGGTGGCCATCTTCATCATCCCGGCGCTCTCCATGACGAGGAGGGAGTAGTTCACCCTCGGGGCTGAGGGTATGTACCAGTAGCTATGTGTTTGATCTCTCTCTCTCTCTCGTGTTCTTGAGGTGACACGATCTTGATGTATTGCGAGCTTTGCTATTGTAGTTGGATCTTATGATGTTTCTCCCCCTCTACTCTCTTGTAATGGATTGAGTTTCCCCTTTGAAGTTATCTTATCGGATTGAGTCTTTTAATGATTTGAGAACACTTGATGTATGTCTTGCCGTGCGTATCTGTGGTGACAATGGGATATCATGTGATTCACTTGATGTATGTTTTGGTGATCAACTTGCGGGTTCCGCCCATGAACCTATGCATAGGGGTTGGCACACGTTTTCGTCTTGATTCTCCGGTAGAAACTTTGGGCCACTCTTTGAGATTCTATGTGTTGGTTGAATAGATGAATCTGAGATTGTGTGATGCATATCGTATAATCATACCCACGGATACTTGAGGTGACATTGGAGTATCTAGGTGACATTAGGGTTTTGGTTGATTTGTGTCTTAAGGTGTTATTCTAGTACGAACTCTTGAATAGATCGATCCGAAAGAATAACTTTGAGGTGGTTTCGTACCCTACAATAATCTCTTCGTTTGTTCTCTGCTATTAGTGACTTTGGAGTGACTCTTTGTTGCATGTTGAGGGATAGTTATATGATCCAGTTATGTTATTATTGTTGAGAGAACTTGCACTAGTAAAAGTATGAACCTTAGGCCTTGTTTCCTAGCATTGCAATACCGTTCACGCTCACTTTTATTACTTGTTACCTTGCTGTTTTTATATTTTCATATTACAAATACCCATATCTACCATCCATATTGCACTTGTATCACCATCTCTTCGCCTAACTAGTGCACCTATACAATTTACCATTGTATTGGGTGTGTTGGGGACACAAGAGACTCTTTGTTATTTGGTTGCAGGGTTGCTTGAGAGAGACCTTCTTCATCCTACGCCTCCCACGGATTGATAAACCTTAGGTCATCCACTTGAGGGAAATTTGCTACTGTCCTACAAACCTCTGCACAGGACCAACAACGTCTACAAGAAGGTTGCGTAGTAGACATCACACACGTTCAACTTGATGACGTCCCGCGAGCTCCGATCTAGCAAAGCTTTGCCGGAGAGTTTTGTCAGCACGACGGCGTGATGACGGTGATGATGATGCTACCGACGCAGGGCTTCGCCTAAGCACCGCTACGATATGATCGAGGTGGATTATGGTGGAGGGGGGCACCGCACACGGCTGGGAGAGATCAACATATCAACTTATGTCTAGAGGTGCCCCCTTGCCCCCGTATATAAAGGAGCAAGGGGGAGGCCGGCCGGCTCCTTGTGGGTGCGCCAGGAGGAGGAGTCCTCCTCCTAGTAGGAGTAGGACTCCCCTCTTTCCTACTCCTACTAGGAGGGGGAAAGGAAGGGGGAGAGGGAGAAGGAAAGGGGGGCGCCGCCCCCCTCTCCTAGTCCAATTCGGACCAGAGGGGGAGGGGTGCGTGGCCTGCCCTAGGCCAGCCCTCTCTCTCTCCACTAAGGCACATAAGGCCCACTATTTCTCCGGGGGGGGGGGGGGGGGGGTTCTGGTAACCCTCCGGCACTCCGGCTTTCTCCGAAACCACCCGGAACACTTCCGGTGTCCGAATATTGTCGTCCAATATATCGATCTTTATGTCTCGACCATTTCGAGACTCCTCGTCATGTCCGTGATCATATCCGGGACTCTGAACTACCTTCGATACATCAAAACACAAAAACTCATAATACCGATCGTCACCGAACTTTAAGCGTGCGGACCCTACGGGTTCGAGAACTATGTAGACATGACCGAGACACGTCTCCGGTCAATAACCAATAGCGGAACCTGGATGCTCATATTGGCTCCCACATATTCTACGAAGATCTTTATCGGTCAAACCGCATAACAACATACGTTGTTCCCATCGGTATGTTACTTGCCCGAGATTCGATCGTCGGTATCTCAATACCTAGTTCAATCTCGTTACCGGCAAGTCTCTTTAATCGTTCCGTAACACATCATCCCACAACTAACTCATTAGTTACAATGCTTGCAAGGCTTATAGTGATGTGTATTACCGAGTGGGCCCAGAGATACCTCTCCGACAATCGGAGTGACAAATCCTAATCTTGATCTATGCCAACTCAACAAGTACCATCGGAGCCACCTGTAGAGCACCTTTATAATCACCCAGTTACGTTGTGACGTTTGGTAGCACATAAAGTGTTCCTCCGGTATTCGGGAGTTGCATAATCTCATAGTCATAGGAACATGTGTAAGTCATGAAGAAAGCAATAGCAATATACTAAACGATCAAGTGCTAAGCTAACGGAATGGGTCAAGTCAATCACATCATTCTCCTAATGATGTGATCCCGTTTATCAAATTACAACTCATGTCTATGGTTAGGAAACATAACCATCTTTGATAAACGAGCTAGTCTAGTAGAGGCATACTAGTGACACTCTGTTTGTCTATGTATTCACACATGTACTAAGTTTCCGGTTAATACAATTCTAGCATGAATAATAAACATTTATCATGATATGAGGAAATAAATAATAACTTTATTATTGCCTCTAGGGCATATTTCCTTCACACTCTGCTAGTGTTGGGCAAGTTGCCTCGGCAAAGCTCTTGCCCGGGCCACGGAGGCCGCCCCGGCAAGGGTCTTGCCGGGGGAGTCCACCTTGCCCCTTAGCTCTTTCATGCTTCTGGTCTTGGTCTTTCCTTGTTCATCTTGTGCTTCAGTTTCTTTCCGGATTCCCTCCCTGCCCTGCTAAGTGTGGCTGCGGCGCGGGGCTCTGACTACCCGTGCACAAGTAAAGGGGTCAAAAAGGAGAGCCCCTACTTTTGTACACCGACACCGGCAGAATCAACACTGGTGCTGTAGCTAAACGTTTCTTCAGCTCCTGAAAACTTGCCTCACATTCATCTGTCCATTTGAACTTGGTGTCCTTCTTCAACAACTCCGTCATGGGCTTCGCAATCTTGGAAAAATTCTCAATGAATCTCCGATAATATCCCGCGAGTCCAAGAAAACTGCGGAGCTCTCCAACTAAGGTGGGTGCTAGCCAATCGGTGACTGACTTAACCTTGGTAGGATCCACTGCTATACCTTCTCCTGATATAACATGTCCAAGGAATCCAACTTCTTTCAACCAAAATTCACATTTGCTGAACTTGGCATATAACTGATGTTCCCTGAGCTTCTCGAGAACTAAACGCAAATGCTCCTTGTGCTCTTCTTCATTCTTCGAGTACACCAAAATATCGTCAATGAACACCACGAAAAACTTGTCCAAGAACTCCATGAACACCTTATTCATCATACTCATAAAATAGGCAAGGGTGTTAGGCAATCCAAATGACATAACCGTATACTCATATAGCCCGTACCTTGTGGTGAAGGATGTCTTAGGTATATCCTGTTCTCGGATTTTCAGGTCGTGGTATCCTGATCATAGATCGATCTTGGAGAATACTTTAGCTCCTTGTAGCTGGTCAAACAAATCATTGATCATCGACAGTGGGTACTTGTTCTTGATCGCCACTTTGTTCAACACACGATAATCAACAACCATTCTTAATGATCCATCCTTCTTCTCAACTAAGAGCACCGGGGCTCCCCATGGTGACGAACTTCTTCGAATGTAACCTTTCTCCAATAAATCCTTGATCTGCTTCTTAATTTCCTCCAGATCATTTGCGGGCATCCGGTATGGTCTCTTCGATATTGGTCCGGTGCCTGGCAACAGCTCTATCAAAAACTCAATGTCTCGATCTGGTGGCATGCCTGGTAACTCCTCTAGGAATACATCTGGGTAATCCTTCACTACAGGCACTTCCTCATGAAAAAGTCCCGTGAGAGAATTTACTTGGGTCCTTCTTGGCGCATGCCTGGATACATACTTGATCCTTTTTCCCTCCGGGGTAGTGAGCAGAATTGACTTACTGGCGCAATCGATGTTTCCTCCATACGTCGATAGCCAATCCATTCCTAGTATCACATCCAATCCTTGCGACTCCAGAATTATTAAGTCTGAGGGGAAAACATGCCTACCTATGGTCAATGGCATCTGAAATCATCCTTCGCTTGCCATATACTCCGCTCCTGGCAAGCTTACTAACATAGGTGTCCTAAGAACTTTAGTGGGCAACTTATACTTATCCACAAATCCCCTTGATATGTATGAATGCGATGCACCAGTATAAAAAAGAACGAGAGCGGTAAATGACTTAACCAAAAACTTACCTATAACTGCATTTGGCTGCTCTTCAACCTCCTCCACGTTCACATGGTTCACTTGTCCCCTATTGAAAGGGTTGGGCTTCTTCCCAGAGCTTCCATTGCCATTCCCATTCTTGGCTTCAGGACACTCATTGGCGTAGTGTCCAGTCTTCCCGCACTTGAAACAAGTAATGTGACTTTGGTCCTTCTTGGCGGGTGTGGCTGGGTTAGAGCGGTTCTGATTGCTGCCTGCTCCATTCCCATTTCCGTTCTTGGGGCCACTGTGGTTATGCGAGCTTCCTCCATTGTGGGTATGGCCTCCATGGTTATGGGTATATCCTCCCGAGTTCGGGGTAAGACGAGGCTTCTGCTGAGCTCCTGAATTGTACTTCCCTTCTCCATACTTCCTTTTGCGGCTCTCAATCTGCTGATGCTTCCCTTCAATCATTAGAGCCTTGTCTACAAACTCCTGGTAGTTGTTAAATGTTGCCACCATTAACTACATACTCATCTCATCATTCATCCCTTCCATAAACTTCTCCTGCTTAGCGGCATCTGTGGCCACATCATCTGGGGCATAGCGGGCTAACTTCCTGAACTCATCCACGTACTGTTTCCCTGGCGTAAGTTGCGAAAGTCACGCTTCTTCATGCTCATAGCTCCAGTTGAAACATGTGCGGTACAGAATGCTTGCTGAAACTGCTCCCAAGTGACATTGGCTATAGGAAAAGTGGCTGTGTAATTCTCCCACCATGAGGCTGCGGGTCCATCCAATTGATGTGCGGCAAAATGCACCTTCTCTGCATCTGTGCAACCTGCAATGGTCAACTCCCTTCCAGTCCTGCATAGCCAGTCATGAGCAACTATTGGCTCGGTGCTACTGGAAAACACCGGCGGATTCAACCTCAGAAAACGGGCTAAGTTGTCAACTGGAGGTGGTGGCGGTGGGTTGTTGTTGTTGTTGCCTTGGTTCTGGACTAGTAGCTGCATCAAGGCATTATGCTGTTGGATCAACTGAGTGAGCTCCGGTGGGAAGGCAAATCCGGGGTCACGTCTCGGAGGCATCTAATGGGTTTAGAGGGGAGAGATTAGAATAGAATGAGGTCTAGTGAGAAAGCACTACCCATATGCACATGAGACAAACACATTCATATCACACCAAATCAATTCAAACAAGGGCATACAATCGATCTAACTATCGTTACAGTGCTCGAACTATCACTATATACATGGGGGAATACTACTGTTAATATGGTGGTCGACTAGAAATTTTGATCGGTGGAAGACTCCATGATATCCGCTCCAGCTTCGTCTTCGTAATCATCATCACTACTGTCAGGGTCGGAGTCAGTGTCGTTGATGATGATGTAGTCTTCAAAACGAATGTCATCGGGATGGTCGTCATCTCCTCCTAGCGCGGGGTCTCCCATGAATACTCTAGCTTCCTCATCAGGTCGTCATGCTTCTCCACTAGTATTGCGATTTCCTCCTCATATCCGTCGCGTGTAGACTTGAGTTCCTCTTCAAGCTCCATGTTCCTGGTCATCACCTTCTTCAGATCTATCATGCTTCCACACATCTGGTTCTCCTGTTGACGAATGTGCTGGTTTAATTCCTGGATGAAGGCTGCAATGGATCTGTCCCTCCTGGTGCTGATAATCTCCCATTGCTCATCTCGGCGCCCACATATCTGATAGATTGTGTCCTTAAGATCCTTGTGATAAACTTCACCGATGCATCCCATGGCGATGTGGGCTGCCATGCTCTTTCCTAGACTCCAGGTTGGTGCATCAAAGGAAAACTCTATGGGTTCAGTAACTGGCGTGAATGTCCTTCCTGGGACTTGAACTCGAATCATCCAACGCTCCTCTTCTGGTAAAATGGCGGTGTAGGTCCCGATGAAGCTTGGTATTCCGATGTTCAGGCACCTAGTGATTTCCTTCAAGTGTCTCCCAAAAGGTGTGTCTTCATCCGGTTGTGCAAACTTGTTCCTTGAGTCCGCCATCCTATAGTGTGGAAAATGGAGAGGAGTCAGAAATGAGTAGAGAAGAGTGACATATGGCTTATCTTAGTGGTCGTGTCCTACAATCAGTGTGTGCTCTGATACCATCTTGTAGCGATCCGACCTCAGACGGTCAAATCTCTGTGTATAAGTGTCATCCCTGGATCGGTAATGCTGACACACACAGTACTTGAAGGATTTATAACAGAGTGCAATCACACACTTATTACATCGAATGTCTCAAAAGAGATTTTATTACAATAATGGCTTAAGGCCAACTAAATAAGATAACAGCGGAAGACTTGGAAGATAAAGTAAGTCCATCAACTCCAACGGCATAGCTGAGTGCACGACAACGACCTAGCGCACCTTACTCTTCGTCTGAAAAGTCTGCAACATGATATGTTGCAGCCCGAAATGGGTCAGCACATGGAATATGCTGGCAATATAACACAGTAGATCAATGAACAAGTAAATGCTATCACTACATGCATATATGGCTGGTGGAGGCTCTATGGTTATACTGTTTTTGCGGAAAGCAATTTTTTCCCTACAACAAAGGAATATATTTTATTTAACTATCATGGTGGTTGATAAACATTGAGAATGGTAACCCCATCTCAATCCCAATGAAACGGTAATTAACAACCCAACAAATTAATTTAGAGTGATGAGATCAACATGATAATCCAAGAACCAGATACTCAAGATGTCCATAACTGGGGACACGGCTAACCATGATTAGTTTGTACACTCTGCAGAGGTTTGCGCACTTTTCCCCACAAGACTCGATCTCCTCCGTTGGATTTCTCGCACTACAAGAACCAGATACTCAAGATGTCCATAACTGGGGACACGGCTAACCATGATTAGTTTGTACACTCTTCAGAGGTTTGCGCACTTTTCCCCACAAGACTCGATCTCCTCCGTTGGATTTCTAGCACCACATGGTGTTTGAGAAACGGATGACCGTGACACAGTCTTTCAGAAGCATTAACTCTTTGTGACGCCCCCGATTTGACCGTACACTAATCATGCACGCAAACGTGTACGATCAAGATCAGGGACTCACAGGAAGATATCACAACACAACTCTAAAACATAAATAAGTCATACAAGCATCATAATACAAGACAGGGGCCTCGAGGGCTCGAATACAAGTGCTCGATCATAGACGAGTCAGCGGAAGCAACAATATCTGAGTACAGACATAAGTTAAACAAGTTTGCCTTAAGAAGACTAGCACAAACTGGGATACAGATCAAAAGAGGCGCAGGCCTCCTGCCTGGGATCCTCCTAAACTACTCCTGGTCGTCGTCAGTGGCCTCCACGTAGTAGTTGGCACTTCCAGCGTAGTAGGAGTCGTCGTCGACGGTGGCGTCTGGCTCCTAGGCTCCAGCATCTGGTTGCGACAACCAGGTAGAATGGATTGGGGGAAAAGAGGGAGAAAAGCAACCGTGAGTACTCATCCAAAGTACTCGCAAGCAAGGATCTACACTACATATGCATGGGTATCTATGTAAAGGGGCAATATCGGTGGACTGAACTGCAGAATGCCAGAATAAGAGGGGGATAGCTAATCCTGTCGCAGACTACGCTTCAGGCCACCTCCATCTTGCAGCATGTAGAAGAGAGTAGATGGTAAGTTCACCAAGTAGCATTGTATAGCATAATCCTACCCGGCGATCCTCTCCTCGTCGCCCTGTTAGAGAGGGATCACCGGGTTATATCTGGCACTTCGAAGGGTGTGTTTTATTAAGTATCCAGTTCTAGTTGTCATAAGGTCAAGGTACAACTCCGGGTCGTCCTTTTACCGAGGGACACGGCTATTCGAATAGATAAACTTCCCTGCAGGGGTGCACCACATAACCCAACACGCTCGATCCCATTTGGCCGGACACACTTTCCTGGGTCATGCCCGGCCTCGGGAGATCAACACGTCGTAGCCCCACCTAGGCACAACAGAGAGGTCAGCACGCCGGTCTAAATCCTATGGCGCAGGGGTCTGGGCCCATCGCCCATTGCACACCTGCATGTTGCGAGGGCGGCCGGAAGCAGACCTAGCCTAGCAGGCGTTCCAGTCCAATCCGGCGCGCGCCGCTCAGTCGCTCACGTCATGAAGGCTTCGGCTGATACCACGACGCCGAGTGCCCATAACTGTTCCCGCGTAGTTGGTTAGTGCGTATAGACCAAATGGCCAGACTCAGATCAAATACCAAGATCTCGTTAAGCGTGTTATTTTTAAGTATCCGCGGACGCCGACCAGGGCCAGGCCCACCACTCTCCTAGGTGGTCTCAACCTGCCCTGCCGCTCCGCCACAAAGTAACAGTCGGGGGCCGTCAGGAACCCAGGCCCACCTCTACCGGGATGGAGCCACCTGTCCTTTCAGCCCCCTCATCAGAATCACTTGCGGGTACTCAACGAGCTGACCCGACTTTAGTCACCACATGTGTCATGTATATAAAGTATATAGTATATACCCGTGATCACCTCCCTAGTGATCACGGCCCGATAGTATAGCATGGTAGACGGACAAGAGTGTAGGGCCACTGATGGAACACTACCATCCTATACTAAGCAGTAGGATAGCAGGTAAGGGTAACAACTGTAGCAACAATGACAGGCTATGCAGCAGAATAGGATTAACCAAAAGCAGTAACATGCTACACTCTTCTAATGCAAGCAGTATAGAGAAGAATAGGCGATATCTGGTGATCAAGGGGGGGGGGGCTTGCCTGGAAGCTCACCCGAGAAGGAGGGGTCGTCAACACTGTAGTCGTACTGGGTAGCAGCGGCGTCGGTCTCGGTGTCTAACGAGAGAAGAGGGGGAAGAAACAATAAATATAATGCAAACATAAGCACGATGGTGCATGACAAGACAATGCGCGGTGCTAGGTGTGCCCTAACGCGGTAGTAGGTGATACCGGCGAAGGGGGAAACATCCGGGAAAGTATTCCCTGTGTTTCGCGTTTTCGGACAGATGAACAGGAGGGGGAAAGTTGCGAGTTTGATAGGTTAGGGATGTGTGGCGGACGAACAGGCTGCGTATCCGGATTCGTCTCGTCGTTCTGAGCAACTTTCATGTACAAAGTTTTTCCATCCGAGCTAAGTTTTAGAATTTATTTAATTAATTTAATTCAACATTATCCAGAATAGTGCATGCTGATGTCAGCATGGCGCCAGCATGATGTCAGCAGTCAACAGGGGTGTTGACTAGTCAAACTGACGTGTGGGTCCCGTTCGTCATTGACTAGACTAACTAATCATGATTAATTAGTTTAATTAGTTGTTTAGTTTAATTAATCAAAATTAATTAAGCTAATTAATTCTTTAACTAATTAATTAATTAACTAATTAAATTATTATTCATTTATTTTATTATTATTATTAATTTCCGTTTTCCTAAACGTTCTGGGGTGGGGCCCCCTTGTCATTGGCCCATAGGGGCTTAGCGGGCTAACGGGCGCGGTTGCTGGGGCGGAGCCCCGTGAGCGTGCGGGCGGTTACGGGCGCCCGACGGGGCAGACCCGGGCGCCGACGGTGGGGCACCGCGGGGGTGCCGGCGGGGCGCGGCACCGGGCGAGCCGGCGGGGCGCGCGGGGGCGAGCCCTTCTGCGCGTGTTGGCGCAGTCAGGAGTAGGGGGTGTGACGCGTGGGCGCGCTCGTCATGCGGCGGCAGCAGCGACAGCACGTGTCGCATGGGGAGGGAGGCAGAGGCGCGGAGCAAAGGCGGGGCGGTGCGGGGAGGCAAGCGGTAGCGCGGGGCGTGCGTACGGGGACAAGGGAGAGAGGAGAGGGCGTGGCCCTCACCGGGTAGTGTAGGGCAATGGCAGCGGGGCTTCAGGTGGGGGACGAGGACGACGCGACGCCGGGGAGGAGGCGTGGTCGAGGCGGCGGAGCGGTTCTCGGGTGGCGGAGGTGTCCTGCGGCGTCGGGCGGCGGCATGGGCGCCCAGCTCCAGAACGGGGAGGTGGAGGAGTCGAGGTAGAAGCGGTCCAGCGAGGGAGGCTCCGAGCGGCGGCGAGCGCTAGGCAACAGGGTCGTTGCCCCCCGATCCAGATCGGGGGGGAAGGGAACCGAGCGAGAGAGGGGGGATTGGGGGAAAGTGGGGTCGTGGGGGTTAGGGTTTGTGGGGTGAGGGGGGTTAAGGGAGGAAGGTGGGCCAGCCCGTTCAGGCGGCTGAGGCCAGCTAGGCCACTTGGCCCAGCGTGGGGGGGGGGGGGTTCTGTTTTCTTTTCTTGCTTTTTTATTTACCTTTCCTTTTCTGTTTATTTTAATTAGCTGTTGTTTTCCATTTAAAACTTGATCCAAATGAATTTTGTAAAAAGTGGAGCCTTAACACATAAATACTATGCAATAAGCTGCACTGCCACTAGAAGTCTAGTCCCCAAATATTTTAGTTTGATATTTTATTTATTAGTAAAGGCATTTAAATAATTATGTTTGCTACTATTTTATTTATATTAGAGCATTTAAACACTTTATAAAAATGTTGCTTCTTCACCACAATTACCTATGCAGTATTTGGTTCATTCCGATCATTTTAGTTTTAATATTTGAAAACTTTTATTGTTTGCCTGATTTTGAATTTGAATCGGTTTCGAACTAACTCGAGATTAGCAACTATAATCGGGGTGACGTGGCATCATTAGCAGAGGTTCACTGTAGCTTAATTATCCGGGCGTCACACTCTTTACTCTGGGTAGACAGTTACACCTACTTTCCCCTACATCTGCTAGCCTACCACCGAAAGAGGTCACACAACATACTCAACTATGCCAGAGCCCATAATGGCTTGTGGCTGCACACGAAAGTATCTAGCATGAATAATCTTATGATCACATTGAGCCTGGGTGGCGAACCAAAGACAACACTGGTATATCCCAAGGTGCCTGCAACCAATCCACCCAGATGTGTATTTAAGTAGCCACCTTAAGTTAACCATTAATTAACAATCTCACATCTGTCCTGGATCACTCAAACCAAACCACGTCTACGATCATAGCATGGCAACCTAAGCATAACGTAGAAGTAACTCCCAAGGGTTTGATAATAAAAGGGCAATAGGTTCTACCTCATCATCTACTTCGCAATACCCACATGTTAACCACATCCTAATCATGTAGTGTTTGAGGATTGCAACTAATGCATAAAAACTGGGAATGAAAAGAGTATGATCAATGTGTTACTTGCCTTGCTGACGATCTGCAAACCCTAGAGACTCGTAGTAGCACGCTTCGCACTCCGGGAATTCTATTGCAAACAAACAATAGCATACATAAGCACTCAAGCATAGATGCAAGGGTAAAACTCAAATAAGAAGATCCAATCTGAAAGTTCAACTGAAGCACTTCGATTTGCAAAAAGAATCAATCGAATCGGAGCTACGGAACTGAAACTACGGTCAAAAGAAATTTGAATTCAAATCTGCTTGAAACCAAATTTTAAATTGTAAAAACCATGTTCAAGTTGATAATCGGAAAGATGGGTTCAAGACAAAGATTTTGGCGTTGGTTTCACTGGATTTGGACGAATGGTTAAGAAGTTGCGAGGGTTTGAAGATCAAGGGCTAATCCGCAATAAAAATAATCGCGGATAGGTCCCTAGTGAAAAATAAAACAGAAAAAGAAAAAACTATCGGACGAACGTCCGCTAACAGAGACTAACGAACGAATTCGTTCGTTAACAGATCTAAACGAACGAACGTTCGTAAAATAAAACTAAACAAAAAAAACCGATCTAATAAAAAAACGAAATGGATCTAGGGTTTTAAAAAAACGGCGGGTTTTTACCTAAACCGAAAAGAAAACTGGCGGCGACGGCGAACTCCGGCGGGGCGGCAAATTCCGGCGGCGGGCTCCGGCGGCGGCGGCGCGGATCCGGCGGCGGCAGCGTGAATCGCGAGGCGACGGCGCGGCTAGTGTTTCGGGCGGCACGGGGTGGGCTGGCGGCTGGGTTGGGGCGGCGGCCTCGGGCGCGTATAAAGGGGCCTGGGCGGGATGTCCGGCTCGGGAACGGCCCAAAGTCGGTTCGCGCGTTTTTATAACGGACGGAGTAAATAAACAAAAAGAAATATCAAACGGAGTCCAAAAATTCCGAAATAAATTTTCACGGTCCTCTAATAAAATTTAGGACAAAGTGCACAATTTTACCAGCCCTAATGCAATTTTCAAAAATGCAGTTTTTTTCCTAATTTAATTAAAAATAACTCCGAATAAAATCCAATAAATTATTTATTTGATTTTAACATTTTTCCTCCAATATTTCTTTTATTTTGGAGAAGTCATATTATCTCCTCTCTTTTATTTTTATATTCGAAATATTTTTAGAGAGAAAAATTATTAAAACCAAAATGACCCCCTTTTCAATATTTGAGAAAAATTCAAATGTGAAAATAAATGAAATCCCCAACTCTGTTCGTGGGTCCTTGAGTTGCTTAGAATTTCCAGGATCAAAACCAAAAATGCAAATAAAATATGATATGCACATGATGACCTATGTATAACATTCCAAATTGAAAAATTTGGGATGTTACACGATATGAGGAGAATAAGGAGTGGCAAGACCCAGGAAACTAAGCTTGGGGATGCCCCAGAAGGCATCACCTCTTTCATCCTCAAGACCGTGGAATATTCTTGGAGTCTGGCTCAACATGGAACATTCCTTCATCCTCAAGACCGTGGAATATTCTTGGAGTCTGGCTCAACATGGAACATTCCTTCATCCTCAACATGCTTAAATGTAAGGGATTTGATGATAGATGGTGCATATGGGTTAAAATGGTCTCGGAGTCTAGCCCATCTTCTTTGCTTCTAAATGGAATTCCAGGGACTGAATTCAATTGTCGTAGGGGAGTGTGTCAAGGGGACCCATTCTCCCCACTCTTAGTTGTCCTCGCCGCTGATTTACTTCAGTCAATGGTAAATAAATCTTGGCAAGAGGGACACATCAACACGCCGATCAACCAGCCAGCATACGAACAATTCCCGGTTATACGGTACGCTGATGACACGTTAATAATCCTCCCAGCCAAACAAAATGAGCTACATGCCATCAAGGAACTTTTGGATTCCTATGCTAAAGCCACTGGTCTGAAGATAAACTACTCCAAGTCACAAATGATGCCCATTAACATTACAGAGGAGGTAACACAAGAATTAGCAAACGTGCTGGGATGTTAAGTTGTAAAAATGCCATTTACATATCCTGGCTTACCAGTACGTACAACGAGACCAACTATTCATGAGCTAATTTCGTTGGTGGATCACATTGAGAGAAGGCTCACGGGCACAACGATCTGGTTATCATGGCGAGAGAGTACAACTGATAAATTCTGCACTATTCTCTCAACTTTCTTTTGCAATGTGCGTGCTCAAATTACCTCTGAAGCTTATTGATATTTTTGATCGAGCAAGAAGACATTGTCTATGGAGGAAGGTGCCTGAGAGTTAAGTAAAGGTTAATCTCTCACTGCTTGGGACTTACTATGCAAGCCGAAACAAAAAGGAGGGCTAGGGGTACTTGACCTCAAGATTCAAAACAAAGCCCTTGAAATTCCTCCACAAACTCATGCACAAGGCTGACTTACCATGGGTTATGATCGTATGGAACCAATATTATGATTCTACACCTCCACAAGTTGTCCAATGTTGCAGATCGTTCTAGTGGAAAGACGTCTTCTCCTTGATGAACATATATAGAGGTGTCACCACATGCATCCCAGCAATCGGGGTCACAATACTTCTCTGGAAATATCAATGGCATAATGAGCAGGTGCTTATGGAATCACACGACCATTTGTTTTCGTTTGCTAAAATGAAGACACACTACTGCAGGATGCTGCTAACACAACACTACGATCAGAGACCCTTCGACGAAACTGTGTGCGATGCAATAATCGCAAACGGTGGTGTAAAAAACCCGTCAAAAAAGGTGCAAAACGTTTGCGATGGAGGATGCATCAAACACGGTTCAGATTTTAGTTGCGTGTGCGATGCAGGGCATACGGTTCAGTTCAATTAACCGTTTTCGATGAGGAGGAACAAAAGAAACGGGCAGCCAGATGAAGGTGTGTGTGATGTACAGCATACGGTTCACTCGGATGAACTGTATGTGATTAGGAAACACAAAAGTGTTGGGGAACGCAGTAATTTCAGAAAAATTCCAACGATCACGCAAGATCTATCTAGGAGAAGCATAGCAACGAGCGGGGAGAGTGTGTCCACGTACCCTCGTAGACCGAAAGCGGAAGCGTTTTATCAACGCGGTTGATGTAGTCGTACGTCTTCACGATCCGACCGATCCTAGCACCGAACGTACGACACCTCCGTGTTCAGCACACGTTTAGCTCGATGACGTCCCTCGTACTCTTGATCCAGTTGAGGCCGAGGGAGAGTTTCGTCAGCACGACGGCGTGGTGACGGTGATGATGAAGTTACTGGCGCAGGGCTTCGCCTAAGCACTACGACGATATGACCGAGGTGTTAACTGTGGAGGGGACGCCGCACACGGCTAGGAACAATTGATGTGTGTTCTAGGGGTTCCCTCCCCACGTATATAAAGGAGGGAGAGGGAGGGAGGCAGCCTAGGGCGCGCCCAAGTAGGAGGAATCCCTTACCATATTTGGACAAGGGGGAAAGGAAGGTGGGGGAGGGGAAGGAAGTAGGAGTCCTACTTCATACTTTCCTTTTCCTCCTCTCCTTTCCCTTTCTCCCCACGTGGCTGGCCCTATAGGGGGCACACCAGCCCCTTGTGGGCTGGTGTGTTCCCTTACTTGGCCCATTAAGCCCATATCTTTGCCGGGGGTTGCCCGAAACCCCTTCCGGTGACCCGGTATCACCCGGAACACTTCCGGTGTCCGAATATAGCCTTCCAATATATGAATCTTTACCTCTTGACCATTTCGAGACTCCTCGTCATGTCCGTTAAGCGTGCGGACCCTACGGGTTCGAGAACTATGTAGACATGACCGAGACACATCTCCGCTCAATAACCAATAGCGGAACCTGGATGCTCATATTCGATCCTACATATTCTACGAAGATCTTTATCGGTCAAACCGCATAACAACATACATAACAACATACATTGTTCCCTTGGTCATCGATATGTTACTTGCCCGAGATTCGATCATTGGTATCATCATACCTAGTTCAATCTCGTTACCGGCAAGTCTCTTTAATCGTTCCGTAATACTTCATCCTGCAACTAACTCATTAGTCACATTGCTTGCAAGGCTTATAGTGATGAGTATTACCGAGAGGGCCCAGAGATACCTCTCCGAAACACGGAGTGACAAATCCTAATCTCGATCTATGCCAACCCAACAAACACCTTCGGAGACACCTGTAGAGCATCTTTATAATCACCCAGTTATGTTGTGACGTTTGATAGCACACAAGGTGTTCCTCCGGTATTCGAGAGTTGCATAATCTCATAGTCAGAGGAACATGTATAAGTCATGAAGAAAGCAATAGCAATAAAACTTAACGATCATAATGCTAAGCTAACGGATGGGTCTTGTCCATCACATCATTCTCTAATGATGTGATCCCGTTTATCAAATGACAACACATGTCTATGGTAAGGAAACTTAACCATCTTTGATTAACGAGCTAGTCTAGTAGAGGCATACTAGGGCCACTTTGTATTGTCTATGTATTCACACATGTATTAAGTTTCCGGTTAATACAATTCTACCATGAATAATAAACATTTATCATGATATAAGGAAATAAATAATAACTTTATTATTGCCTCTAGGGCATATTTCCTTCAGTCTCCCACTTGCACTAGAGTCAATAATCTAGTTCACATCGCCATGTGATTTAACACCAATAGCTCACATCGTCATGTGATTTAACACTCTATAGTTCACATCGCCATGTGACCAATACCCAAAGGGTTTACTAGAGTCAATAATCTAGTTCACATCGCCATGTGATTAACACCCAAAGAGTACTAAGGTGTGATCATGTTTTGCTTGTGAGAGAGGTTTAGTCAATGGGTCTGCCACATGCAGATCCGTATGTATTTTGCAAATTTCTATGTCTATGCTCTGCACGGAG
Source organism: Triticum aestivum (assembly GCF_018294505.1). Taxonomy (NCBI): domain Eukaryota; kingdom Viridiplantae; phylum Streptophyta; class Magnoliopsida; order Poales; family Poaceae; genus Triticum; species Triticum aestivum. Next base: position 478,978,405 of record NC_057805.1, read on the forward strand.
CTACTTTAGCTAAATTCTCCCACTTTCAATATGTATCTAGATCGAGACTTAGAGTCATCTAGATCGGTGTCAAAGCTTGCATCGACGTAACTCTTTACGACGAACTCTTTATCACCTCCATAACCGAGAAATATTTCCTTAGTCCTCTAACACTACTGGAATCAGCTAATTTGCCATCTGCCAGCTCTTTGCCGTCTGCTAGCTGACGGCAAAGAAGCTCTTTGCCATCAGCTACCCAAAAGCAGACGGCAAAGAAACGACAGACGGCAAAGAAGCTCTTTGCCATCCGCTGGCAGACGGCAAAGAGTGAGGTGGCCCCCACCCCCCGCCCGTTTGGGAAAAACATAATGGCCCGCCTCTTTGCCGTTTGCTAGCAGACGGCAAAGAGGCAAAAAGGCGGACGGCAAAGAGAGGCGGACGGCAAAGAGGGCACTACCTAACGGCCCGTACCCCCCGCCCGTTACTCACTTTCTCCTCGCCGTTCTCTCCTCCCACCCCGCCGCCGCCGCCGCCCGCCGCGCGCCGCCGCCCCCACCAGTCGCCGCCGCCCCGGGGCCGCGCCGCCCCACCGCCCGTCGCCCCCGCCGCCCGTCGCCCGCCGTCGCCCCACCACCCGTCGGCCCCGCCGCCCCCGCCGCCCCGTCGCCCCACCGCCCCGGCTCCCCGCTGGTCAGAACAGTCAAGATGAGTGATCGTGCGTGGATGTACACCGGTCACACTGGTCAGAACAAATGGAGCACTGAATGGTTCACAAAAACCAAGGGGTTTGTGCGAGCCGCATTTGCAAATGGCCAGAGGAAAACCTGGTGCCCCTGTTTACGGTGCGGCAATTGGGAAAAGAGGACAGAGGCTGAAATGGGCAAACACCTGCAGAAGAGTGGTTTTACGCCCGATTATACGATGTGGACATTTCATGGTGAGTCTGCCTAACGTGACCGAGCTGAGGTGGATCGTCGTCGCACCGACGAGCATGGTACCGGGATGGAAAACATGGTGCAAGACTTTGATGATGCTCGGGATTCGGACGAGGAGATGGAGGAATCTGCAAAGGCCTTCAATGAAATGTTGGAGTCTTCAAAACGTCCGCGCCATGAGCACACTGAGCTTTGTCAGTTGGATGCCATCTCACAAGTAATGGCTCTGAAGGCTCAGTTCAACTTGGGCAGAGAATGCTACGATGCAATGATGACAGTATTTGGACGCTTTCTACCCAAAGGCCATGTAATGCCTGCAAACCTGTACCAGTCGGACAAAATCCTCCGTGCACTGAAGATGAACTATGATAAGATACATGCCTGTGAGAAAGGATGTGTCTTGTTTAGGCTTGAGTATGCAGACTTGAACTATTGTCCCATTTGCAAGTCTTCCAGGTATGTTGTGGTAGACAACGGTATGGGTGAGAAGACACAGACCAAAATCCCCGTTAGTGTTCTTCGGTATATGCCAATCGTACCAAGACTTCAACGTCTTTTCATGGTCGAAGAGACGGCCAGACAGATGACATGGCACAAAACGGGCAAAAGAACCGAACTAGATGCAGATGGGAATCTGATGATTGTACACACATCGGATGGTGTTGCGTGGAAAAAGTTTGATGAATTACATGGTGACAAAGCGGCAGATCCGAGGCATCCTCGAGTTGGCATCAGCACGGATGGGTCCAGTGTGTTTGGTATGACGGCAGCCCAATACAGTTGTTGGCCCGTATTTGTCTTTCCACTCAATCTCCCCCCGGACAGATTATGCAAAGAAAGAACATTTTCCTGACGTTGATAATTCCAGGGCCCAACTATCCGGGGAAAAATATGAATGTGTACATGCAACCGCTTAAGGACGAATTGCAAGAAGCCTGGGATAATGGGTTCAAGACATACGATGCCTATAGCAAACGGAACTTCATAATGCGTGTCTGGTACATGTACTTGACGCATGACTTGCCGGCGTATGCGCTATTCGTTGGCTGGTGTGTGCATGGAAGGTTCCCGTGCCCCACATGCAAGGGAGCTCTTGAGTTTCGTTGGCTTCAGGCCGGTCGCAAGTTTTCTTGCTTCGACATGCATAGACAGTTCCTGAATCCTCGCCATAAGTTCAGGAAAGACAAGAAGAACTTCATCAGAGGTAGAGTTGTCAAAAACTCTGCACCACCTGCATTGACAGGCCAACAGACCCTGGATCAGTTAAACGCTCTCGAGCCAGATCCAGAGCGTCCAGGGTACTTCAAGGGGTATAATTCTAAGCACGCCTGGACTCACAAAACATGCTTATGGGATCTGCCTTACTTCAAAGACCTCCTTTGCCCACACAACATCGACGTGATGCACACTGAGAAGAATATCGCCGAGGCACTTTTTGGTACATTGTTCGGCATAGATGGGAAGTCAAAGGATAATACTAAGGCTAGAGTCGATCTGGAGGCGCTATGTGATAGGCCGTTACAAAACATGAAAGAACCGAAAGGAAAGCAGAACTGGACGAAGCCAAAGGCATGGTTCAATCTTGGAAGGCCAGCTATGAGGGAAATTATCTTGTGGGTGAAAATGCAGTTGATGTTCCCCGATGGGTATGCAGCGAATCTACAGAGGGGAGCCAGTCTTGATAAATTGAAGATATTTGGTCTCAAGAGTCATGATTGGCACATATGGATTGAGCGGGTAATGCCGGTGATGTCTGCAGCGGACGGCAAAGAGGCCACGTGGCATCCAGCTGTGCTTCCTGGGAGCTGACCCATTTGGTCAATTTGCCTACAGTGGCAGACGGCAAAGAGTAAAAGAGTTTGCCGTCAGCGGCGGACGGCAAAGGCCTGCCATGTAGTGACGTGTAGATGACATCATATGGCAGACGACAAAGGCACTAGAAAGTTTGCCGTCCGCGGCGGACGGCAAAGGCCTGCCGTTAGCCACTTAACGGACTGAGAGCACAATTATTGCCGCCCGCCCTCTTTGCCGTCCGCGGTAGACGGCAAAGGGCCTTTGCCGTCAGCCGCCAGGAAGCAGACGGCAAAGCAGCTGTTTACCATAGCCTACTTTGCCGGAGCCTTTTGCCGTCCACGGCTGACGGCAAAGGCCTTTGCCGTCCACGGCTGACGGCAAAGGCCTTTGCCGTCAGCCGTTCGTGCCTTTGCCGTCCGCCGTGGCAGACGACAAAATAGCTGTTTCCTGTAGTGTAAGGGTAATTTTGACCAATGTCCAGTGATCTACTCCTATATCACTATTGTACCCTCTTGCCAAATTCATGGTGAGGTACACAATAGGTCTGGTACACAACATAGCATACTTTATAGAACCTATGACTGAGGCATAGGGAATGACTTTTCATTCTCTTTCTATTTTTCTAACGTGGTCAGGTTTTGAGTCTTTACTCAATTTCACACCTTACAACTCAGGCAAGAACTCCTTCTTTGACTGATCCATTTTGAACTACTTCAAAATCTTGTCAAGGTATGCACTTATGGAAAAAAAATCTTATCAAGTGTCTTGATCTATCTCTGTAGATCTTGATGTCCAATAAGTAAGCAGCTTTACCGAGGTCTTTCTTTGAAAAACTCCTTTCAAACACTCCTTTATGCTTTTCAGAAAATTCTACATCATTTCAGATCAACAATATGTCATTCACATATACTTATCAGAAAGGCTGTAGTGCTCCCACTCACATTCTTGTAAATATAGGCTTCACCACAAGTCTGTATAGAACTATATGCTTTGATCAACTCATCAAAGCATATATTCCAACTTCGAGATGCTTGCACCAGTCCATAGATGGATCGCTGGAGCTTGCACACTTTGTTAGCACCTTTAGGATTGACAAAACCTTCTTGTTGCATCATATACAACTCTTCTTTAAGAAATCCATTAAGGAATGCAGTTTTGACATCCATTTGCCAGATTTCATCAAATGTGGCAATTGCTAACATGATTCAGACAGACTTAAGCATCGCTACGAATGAGAAAATCTCATCGTAGTCAACACCTTGAACTTGTCGAAAACCTTCCGCGACAAGTCGAGCTTTGTAGATAGTAACACTACCATCAGCGTCCATCTTCCTCTTGAAGATCCATTTATTCTCAATGGTTTGCCGATCATCGGGCAAATCCACCAAAGTCCTCACTTTGTTCTCATACATGGATCCCATCTCAGATTTCATGGCCTCAAGCCATTTCGCGGAATCTGGACTCATCATCGCTTCCTCATAGTTCGTAGGTTCGTCATGGTCTAGTAACATAACTTCTAGAACATGATTATCGTACCACTCTGGTGCGGAACGTACTCTGGTTGACCTACGAGGTTCGGTAGTAACTTGATCTGAAGTTTCATGATCATCATCATTAACTTCCTTGCTAATTGGTGTAGGCATCACCGGAACTGATTTCTGTGATGAACTACTTTCCAACTCGAGAGAAGGTACAACTACCTCATCAAGTTCTACTGTCCTCCCACTCACTTCTTTCGAGAGAAACACCTTCTCTAGAAAGGATCCATTCTTAGCAACGAATATCTTGCCTTCGGATCTGTGATAGAAGGTGTACCCAACAGTCTCCTTTGGGTATCCTATGAAGACACATTTCTCCGATTTGGGTTCGAGCTTATCAGGTTGAAAATTTTTCACATAAGCATCGCCACCCCAAACTTTAAGAAACGACAGCTTAGGTTTCTTGCCAAACCACAGTTCATATCGTGTCGTCTCAACGGATTTAGATGGTGCCCTATTTAACCTGAATGCAGCTGTCTCTAATGCATAACCACAAAACGATAGTGGTAAATCGGTAAGAGACATCATAGATCGCACCATATCTAATAAAGTACGGTTATGATGTTCGGACACACCATTACGCTGCGGTGTTCCAGGTGGCGTGAGTTGCGAAACTATTCCACATTGTTTAAAATGAAGACCAAACTCATAACTCAAATATTCACCTCCACGATCAGATCGTAGAAACTTTATTTTCTTGTTATGATGATTTTCCACTTCACTATGAAATTCTTTGAACTTTTCAAATGTTTCAGACTTATGTTTCATCAAGTACATATAGCCATATCTGCTCAAATCATCTGTGAAGGTCAGAAAATAATGATACCCACCGCGAGCCTTGCTACCTCTTGAGCACTGCGTTGGTTTTCCCTTGAAGAGGAAAGGGTGATGCAGTAAAGTAGCGTAAGTATTTCCCTCAGTTTTTGAGAACCAAGGTATCAATCCAGTAGGAGGCCACACTCGAGTCCCACACACCTACACAAACAAATAAGAACCTTGCAACCAACGCGATAAAGGGGTTGTCAATCCCTTCACGGCCACTTGCAAAAGTGAGATCTGATAGAGATGATAAGATAATATTTCTGGTTTTTTTATGATAAAGACTTAAAGTAAAGAAATCAAAATAAACGGTAATAGAAATAACTTGTTGATGAGAGATTAATATGATGGAAAATAGACCCCGGGGCCATAGGTTTCACTAGTGGCTTCTCTCAAGATAGCATAAGTATTACGGTGAGTAAGCAAATTACTGTCGAGCAATTGATAGAATTGAGCATAGTTATGAGAATATCTAGGTATGATCATGTATATAGGCATCACGTCCGTGACAAGTAGACCGAATCCTGCCTGCATCTAATACTATTACTCCACACATCGACCGCTATCCAGCATGCATCTAGAGTATTAAGTTCATAAGAATGGAGTAACGCTTTAAGCAAGATGACATGATGTAGAGGGATAAACTCATGCAATATGATATAAACCCCATCTTTTTATCCTCGATGGCAACAATACAATACGTGTCGTTTCCCCTACTGTCACTGGGATCGAGCACCGCAAGATTGAACCCAAAGCTAAGCACTTCTCCCATTGCAAGAAAGATCAATCTAGTAGGCCAAACCAAACTGATAATTCGAAGAGACTTGCAAAGATAACCAATCATACATAAAAGAATTCAGAGGAGATTCAAATATTGTTCATAGATAATCTTGATCATAAACCCACAATTCATCGGATCTCAACAAACACAACGCAAAAGAAGAGTTACATCAAATAGATCTCCAAGAGAATCGAGGAGAACTTTGTATTGACATCCAAAGAGAGATAATAAGCCATCTAGCTAATAACTATGGACCCGAAGGTCTGAGGTAAACTACTCACACATCATCGGAGAGGCTATGGTGTTGATGTAGAAGCCCTCCGTGATCGATGCCCCCTCCGGCGGAGCGTCGGAAAAGGCCCCAAGATGGGATCTCATGGGTACAGAAGGTTGCGGCGGTGGAAATAGGGGTTTGGCTCCGTATATGATGTTTCCAGGGTATATGAGTATATATAGGCGAAGGCGGTCGGTCAGGAGAGCTACGAGGGGCCCACAAGGGTGGAGGGCGCGCCCAGGGGGGTAGGCGCGCCCCCTGCCTCGTGGCCTCCTTGTTGATTGCTTGACGTCCACTCCAAGTCCTCTGGATCACGTTTGTTCCGAAAATCACATTCCCGAAGGTTTCATTTTGTTTGGACTCCGTTTGATATCCTTTTCCTTCGAAACACTGAAATAGGTAAAAAAAACAGCAATTTGGGCTGGGCCTCTGGTTAATAGGTTAGTCCCAAAAATAATATAAAAGTGTATAATAAAGCCCATTAAACATCCAAAATAGAATATAATATAGAATGGAACAATCAAAAATTATAGATACGTTGGAGACGTATCAAGCATCCCCAAGCTTAATTCCTGCTCGTCCTCGAGTAGGTAAATGATAAAAACATAATTTTTGATGTGGAATGCTACTTAGCATAATTTTCAATGGAATTCTCTTAATTGTTGCATGAATGTTCAGATCCGAAAGATTCAAGATAAAATTTTAATATTGACATAAGAATAGTAATACTTCAAGCATACTAACAGAGCAATCATGTCTTCTCAAAATAACATGGCCAAAGAAATTTATCCCTACAAAATCATATAGTCTGGCTATGCTCTATCTTCATCACACAAAGTATTTAATCATGCACAACCCCGATGACAAGCCAAGCAATTGTTTCATACTTTTGATGTTCTCAAACTTTTTCAATCTTCACGCAATACATGAGCGTGAGCCATGGATATAGCACTATATGTGGAATAGAATGGTGGTTGTGGAGAAGAGAAAAAAGAAGAAGATAGTCTCACATCAACAAGGCGTATCAATGGGCTATGGAGATGCCCATCAATAGATATCAATGTGAGTGAGTAGGGATTGCCATGCAACGGATGCACTAGAGCTATAAGTGTATGGAAGCTCAACAAAAGAAACTACGTGGGTGTGCATCCAACTCGCTTGCTCACGAAGACCTAGGGCATTTTGAGGAAGCCCATCATTGGAATATATAAGCCAAGTTCTATAATGTAAAATTCCCACTAGTATATGAAAGTGACAACATAGGAGACTTTCTATCATGAAGATCATGGTGCTACTTTGAAGCACAAGTGTGGTAAAAGGATAGTAACATTGTCCCTTCTCTCTTTTTCTCTCATTTTTTTATTTGGGCCTTTTCTCTTTTTTTATGGCCTCTTTTTTTTCTTTTTTCTATTTTTCATCCGGAGTCTCATCCCGACTTGTGGGGGAATCATAGTCTCCGTCATCCTTTCCTCACTGGGACAATGCTCTAATAATGATGATCATCACACTTTTATTTACTTACAACTCAAGAATTACAACTCAATACTTAGAAAAAAATATGACTCTATGTGAATGCCTCCGGCGGAGTACCGGGATATGCAATGAATCAAGAGTGACATGTATGAAAGAATTATGAAGGTGGCTTTGCCACAAATATGATGTCAACTACATGATCATGCAAAGCAATATGACAATGATGAAGCGTGTCATAATAAACAGAATGGTGGTAAGTTGCATGGCAATATATCTCGGAATGACTATGGAAATGCCATAATAGGTAGTTATGGTGGCTGTTTTGAGGAAGGTATATGGTGGGTGTATGGTACCGGCGAAAGTTGTGCGATACTAGAGAGGCTAGAATTGGTGGAAGGGTGAGAGTGCGTATAATCCATGGACCCAACATTAGTCATAAAGAACTCACATACTTATTGCAAAAATCTATTAGTTATCGAAACAAAGTACTACACACATGCTCCTAGGGGGATAGACTGGTAGGAAAAGACCACCGCTCGTCCCCGACCGCCACTCATAAGGAAGACAATCAATAAATAAATCATGCTCCGACTTCATCACATAACGGTTCACCATACGTGCATGCTATGGGAATCACAAACTTTAGAACAAGTATTTCTCAAATTCACAACTACTCAACTAGCATGACTCTAATATCACCATCTTCAAATCTCAAAACAATTATCAAGTATCAAACCTCTCATAGTATTCAATGCACTTATAAGAAAGTTTTTAGTAATCTTGGATGCCTATCATATTAGGACTAATTTCTCAATTTAAGCAAATTACCATGCTGTTTTGTAGGACTCTCAAAATAATATAAGTGAAGCACGAGAGAACAATAATTTCTATAAAATAAAACCACACCGTGCTCTAAAAGATATAAGTGAAGCACTAGAGCAAAAACTATATAGCTCAAAAGATATAAGTGAAGCACATAGAGTATTCTAACAAATTCCGAATCATGTGTGTCTCTCTCAAAAGGTGTGTACAGCGAGGATGATTGTGGTAAACTAAAAGCAAAGACTCAAATCATACAATACGCTCCAAGCAAAACACATATCATGTGGTGAATAAAATATAGCTCCAAGTAAAGTTACCGATGGACGAAGACGAAAGAGGGGATGCCTTCCGGGGCATCCCCAAGCTTTGGCTTTTTGGTGTCCTTGGATTTACCTTGGGGTGCCTTGGGCATCCCCAAGCTTAGTCTCTTGCCACTCCTTGTTCCATAATCCATCAAGTCCTTACCCAAAACTTGAAAACTTCACAACACAAAACTTAACAGAAAATCTCGTGAGCTCCGTTAGCGAAAGAAAACAAAACACCACTTCAAGGTACTGTAATTAACTCATTCTTTATTTGTATTGGTGTTAAACCTACTTTATTACAACTTCTCTATGGTTTATAAACTATTTTACTAACCATAGACTCGTCAAAATAAGCAAACAACACACGAAAAACAGAATCTGTCAAAAACAGAACAGTCTGTAGTAATCTGTAACTAACGCAAACTTCTGGAACTCAGAAACATCTATCAAAATAGGACGACCTAAATAATTTTTTTTATTGATCTGCTTCAATTGGAATCAGTATTTTATCACCTTCTGGTGATTTTTAACAATTTGTTTCGTGAACAGAAAGTTTCTGGAATTTTCAGTAACATCAAATAACTATCATCCAAGAAGATCCTATAGGTTTAACTTGGCACAAACACTAATTAAAACACAAAGACAAATCTAACCAGAGGCTATATCACAGAGAGGCTAGATCAAAGATTTATTCCTAAACAGGAGCAAAAGGCAAAAAAACTAAAATAAAATTGGGTTGCCTCCTAACAAGCGCTATCGTTTAACGCCCCTAGCTAGGCATAATAGCAAGGACAGATCTAGGTATTGCCATCTTTGGTAGGCAATCCATAAGTGGCTCTCATAATAGCTTCATAAGGTAATTTTATTTTCTTTCTAGGGAAGTGTTCCATGCGTTTCCTTAACAGAAATTGGAATCTAATATTTCCTTCCTTCATATCAATAATTGCACCAATCATTCTAAGGAAAGGTCTACCAAGAATAATAGGACATGAAGGATTGCAATCTATATCAAGAACAATAAAATCTACGGGCACATAATTCCTATTTGCAACAATAAGAACATCATTAATTCTTCCCATAGGTTTCTTAATGATGGAATCCGCAAGGTGCAAGTTTAAAGAGAAATCATCAAAATCATGGAAACCTAGCAAATCACACAAAGGCTTTGGGAACGTGGAAACACTAGCACCCAAATCACACAAAGCATAGCATTCATGATCTTTAATTTTAATTTTAATAGTAGGTTCCCACTCATCATAAAGTTTTCTAGGGATAGAAACTTCCAACTCAAGTTTTTCTTCATAAGATTGCATCAAAGCATCAACGATATGTTTGGTAAAGGCTTTATTTTGACTATAGGCATGTGGAGAATTTAGCACGGATTGCAACAAGGAAATACAATCTATCAAAGAGCAATTATCATAATTAAATTCCTTGAAATCCAAAATAGTGGGTTCATTAATATCTAGAGTTTTGATATCTTCAATCCCACTTTTACCAATTTTTGCATCAAGATCTAAAAACTCCGAATTTTTGGGACGCCTTCTAACTAAAGTTGACTCATATCCAGTCCCATCATTATCAAGATTCATATTGTAAAACAAAGATTTAATAGGAGACACATCAATAACTTTTAGATCTTCATCTTTATTCTCATAAAAATTAGAAGAACACGCTTTTACAAAGCAATCTTTCTTAGCACGCATCCTAGCGGTTCTTTCTTTGCACTCATCAATGGAAATTCTCATGGCTTTGAGAGACTCATTGATATCATGCTTAGGTGGAATAGATCTGAGTTTCAAAGAATCAACATCAAGAGAAATTCTATCCACGTTCCTAGCCAACTCATCAATCTTAGGCAATTTTTCTTCAAGCAAAGCATTGAAATTCTTTTGAGAAATCATAAACTCTTTAACACTAGTCTCAAAATCAGAGGACATCTTATTAAAATTTCCATAAGAGTTGTTGTAGGAATTACCATAATTATTAGAGGAATTACTAGGAAACGACCTAGGATTAAAGTTTCCTCTATACACGTTGTTACCAAAATTATTCCTACCAACAAAATTCACATCCATGGATTCATTATTATTCTCAATCAAGGTAGACAAAGGCATATCATTGGGATCAGAAGAAACACTCTTATTAGCAAACAATTTCATAAGTTCATCCAACTAACCACTCAAAACATTAATTTCTTCTATCGCATGCACTTTTTTACTAGTAGATCTTTCAGTGTGCCATTGAGAATAATTAACCATAATATTATCTAGGAGTTTAGTAACTTCTCCTAAAGTGATTTCCATAAAAGTGCCCCCCGCGGCCGAATCTAAAAGGTTTCTAGAAGCAAAATTCAATCCGGCATAATTTTTTTGTATAATCATCCATAAGTTCAAACCATGAGTAGGGCAATTATGTATCATTAATTTCATCTGCTCCCAAGCTTGTGCAACATGTTCATGATCAAGTTGCTTAAAATTCATAATATCGTTTCTAAGGGAGATGATCTTAGCGGGAGGAAAATACTTAGAGATAAAAGCATCTTTGCACTTATTCCATGAATCAATACTATTTTTAGGCAAAGACGAAAACCAAGTTTTAGCACGATCTCAAAGCGAAAAAGGAAATAGCTTTAATTTAACAATATCATTGTCCAAATCTTTCTTCTTTTGCATATCACACAAATCAACAAAGCTATTTAGATGGGTAGCAGCATCTTCACTAGGAAGGCGGCGAATTGATCTTTCATGACAAGATTCAGCAAAGCAGCATTAATTTCACAAGATTCAGCATCGGTAAGAGGAGCAATCGGAGTGCTAAGAAAATCATTGTTGTTGGTATTGGTAAAGTCACACAATTTAGTATTGTCTTGAGCCATCATGACAAACAAGCAATCCAACACGCGAGCAAACAAGAACCAAGCGAAAAAGAGACGGACGGAAAGAAAGGGCAAATAAAACGGCAAGGGTGAAGTGGGGGAGAGGAAAACGAGAGGCAAATGGCAAATAATGTAATGCGAGGGATAAGAGTTTGTGATGGGTACTTGGTATGTCTTGACTTGTGCGTAGAATCCCCGGCAACGGCGCCAGAAATGGCTCGTTGTCGGGAGTTCAAATCTTGACTTGACTTTGCGTAAGCCTCCCCGGCAAGGGCACCAGAAATCCTTCTTGCTACCTCTTGAGCACTGCGTTGGCTTTCCCTTGAAGAGGAAAGGGTGATGCAGTAAAGTAGCGTAAGTATTTCCCTCAGTTTTTGAGAACCAAGGTATCAATCCAGTAGGAGGCCACGCTCGAGTCCCACGCACCTACACAAACAAATAAGAACCTTGCAACCAACGCGATAAAGGGGTTGTCAATCCCTTGACGGCCACTTGCAAAAGTGAGATCTGATAGAGATGATAAGATAATATTTTTGGTATTTTTATGATAAAGACTAAAAGTAAAGAAAGAAAAATAAATGGTAATAGAAATAACTTGTTGCCGAGAGATTAATATGATGGAAAATAGACCCGGGGGCCATAGGTTTCACTAGTGGCTTCTCTCAAGATAGCATAAGTATTACTGTGAGTAAACAAATTACCGTCGAGCAATTGATAGAATTGAGCATTGTTATGAGAATATCTAGGTATGATCATGTATATAGGCATCACGTCCGTGACAAGTAGACGGACTCCTGCCTGCATCTACTACTATTACTCCACACATCGACCGCTATCCAGCATGCATCTAGAGTATTAAGTTCATAAGAATGGAGTAACGCTTTAAGCAAGATGATATGATGTAGAGGGATAAACTCATGCAATATGATATAAACCCCATCTTTTTATCCTCGATGGCAACAATACAATACATGTCGTTTCCCCTACTGTCACTGGGATCGAGCACCGCAAGATTGAACCCAAAGCTAAGCACTTCTCCCATTGCAAGAAAGATCAATCTAGTAGGCCAAACCAAACTGATAATTCGAAGAGACTAGCAAAGTTAACCAATAATACATAAAAGAATTCAGAGGAGATTCAAATATTGTTTATAGATAATCTTGATCATAAACCCACAATTCATCGGATCTCGACAAACACACCGCAAAAGAAGAGTTACATCAAATAGATATCCAAGAGAATCGAGGAGAACTTTGTATTGAGATCCAAAGAGAGAGATGAAGCCATCTAGCTAATAACTATGGACCCGAAGGTCTGAGGTAAACTACTCACACATCATCGGAGAGGCTATGGTGTTGATGTAGAAGACCTCCGTGATCGATGCCCCCTCCGGCGGAGCGCCGGAAATGGCCCCAAGATGGGATCTCACGGGTACAGAAGGTTGCGGCGGTGGAAATAGGGTTTTGGCTCCGTATATGATGTTTGCAGGGTATATGAGTATATATATGCAAAGGAGGCTGGTCAGGAGAGCTACGAGGGCCCCACGAGGGTGGAGGGCGCGCCTCGGGGGGTCCTCGTGGCCTCCTTGTTGATTGCTTGACGTCCACTCCAAGTCCTCTGGATCACGTTTGTTCCGAAAATCACGTTCCCGAAGGTTTCATTCCGTTTGGACTCCGTTTGATATCCTTTTCCTTCGAAATACTGAAATAGGTTAAAAAACATCAATTTGGGCTAGGCCTCCGGTTAATAGGTTAGTCCCAAAAATAATATAAAAGTGTATAATAAAGCCCATTAAACATCCAAAACAGAATATAATATAGCATGGAACAATAAAAAATTATAGATACGTTGGAGACGTTTCAAGCCTCAATACTCATCGGACCATATACATCAATATGTATTATTTCCAACAAGTAAGTTGCTCGCTCCATTGTTCCGGAGAAAAGAGTCTTAGTCATCTTGCCCATGAGGCATGGTTCGCAAGCATCAAGTGATTCATAATCAAGTGATTCCAAAAATCCATCAGCATGGAGTTTCTTCATGCGTTTTACACCAATATGACCTAAACGGCAGTGCCACATATAAGTTGCACTATCATTATTAACTTTGCATCTTTTGGCTTTCAATATTATGAATATGTGTATCACTACGATCGAGATTCAATAAACCATTTATATTGAGTGTATGACCGTAGAAGGTTTTATTCATGTAAATAGAACAACAATTATTCTTTGACTTAAATGAATAACCGTATTGCAATAAACATGAACCACTCATATTCATGCTCAACGCAAACACCAAATAACATTTATTTTAGGTTCAACACTAATCCCGAAGGTAAAGGGAGTGTGCGATGGTGATGTTATCAACCTTGGAATCACTTCCAACTCACATCATCACCTCACCCTTAACTAGTCTCTTTTTATTTTCCAACTCTCGCTTCGAGTTACTACTCTTAGCAACTGAACCATTATCAAATATCGAGGGGTTGCTATAAACACTAGTAAAGTACACATCAATAACATGTATATCAAATATACCTTTGTTCAGTATGCCATCCTTCTTATCCGCCAAGTATCTAGGGCAGTTCCACTTCCAGTGACCATTTCCTTTTGCAGTAGAAGCACTCAGTTTCAGTCTTGGGTCTAGCTTTGGGCTTCTTCATGGGAGTGGCAACTTGCTTGCCATTCTGCTTGAAGTTCCCTTTCTTTCCCTTGCCCTTTTACTTGAAACTAGTGGTCTTGTCAACCATCAACACTTGATGCTTTTCTTGATTTCTACCTTCGCTGATTTCAACATCGCGAAGAGCTCGGGAATCGTTTTCGTCATCCCTTACATATTATAGTTCATCACGAAGTTCTAGTAACTTGGTGATAGTGACTAGAGAACTCTGTCAATCACTGTCTTATATGGAAGATTAACTCCCACTTGATTCAAGCGATTGTAGTACTCAGACATTCTGAGCACATGCTCATTTGTTGAGCTATTCTCCTCCATCTTGTAGGCAAAATACTTGTCAGAGGTCTCATACCTCTCGACTCGGGCATGAGTCTGAAATACAAATTTCAGCTCTTGGAACATCTTATATGCTTCGTGGCGTTCAAAACGTTTTTGATGCCCCGGTTCTAAGCCGTAAAGCATGGTGCACTAAACTATCAACTAGTCATCCTACCGAGCTTTGCCAAACGTTCATAACGTTTGTATTTGCTCCTGCAATAGGTCTGTCACCTAGCGGTGCATCAAGGACATAATACTTCTGTGCAGCAATGAGGATAATCCTCGGATCACGGACCTAGTCCGCATCATTGCTACTATCATCTTTCAATTTTCTCTAGGAACATATCAAAATAAAACGGGGAAGCTATACGCGAGCTATTGATCTGCAAATACTATCAGGACTAAGTTCATGATAAATTAAAGTTCAATTAATCATATTACTTAAGAACTCCCACTTAGATAGACATCCCTCTAGTCATCTAAATGATCACGTGATCCATATCAACTAAACCATGTCCGATCATCATGTGAGACTAGATCATTGATAGCACGCGTTGCTGCGCCCGTCTATTTTGGCATTGCAATGTTAGGAGTTGATACAATCATACAAATATATAGACCCAAACAATCTTTTTGTTAAATTAAGTTAACATGGCAGTTCATTTCATAACGTAGATTACAATGCAAAATTTCAAAGATTGTAATGCTATATAGAGAACTCCCATTGAACTGAAGATAGAACCACTAAATCCAAGAAAAACAATTCACTTGTGAATATGATTATTTACTCCACTTACAAACATGACTGTGTTACATGTGAATTGTTTTGCAATGGGTCAGAAATCAAATGCCTACCTTAGAAAAAATTGCTCAAGCCCTAGACCATGTATTGGCAGCTTTGTCTCATACATGAGCTTATTTTTCGCAACTACATGATATAGAGGGAATCACTTTTATTAGTGGAAATTCTCTATGTTCAGACTCAAGTATATATGCATGCATGTATATGCGCCTGTAATAATAAAGTACAACATTTTTGTATGCTAATGGTGGAGTGAACTTAGCTACTTGGGCAAAGAATTTCAGCTCAACGGTTACGGTGAGTATTGAGTAAATTAAATATACATGTGCATAAACGATATACTTCCGGCAATAGATCTATGTTCTAGGCATATTAATTATACTTGAAAACCGAACCTATTACTTTGGCAAAACTCGAAGTTTGAACATAGGATATGATAATAGCTCTCTGGGTGTGTGGTTTCTCAGCATCTCAAACGTGGTAAATAATTCATGGTGTCGAAGGCGCGCATCCTGATGATCAACAATGCCTTGAAAAACCTGAGTTGAACCCCGAAACCACCCATGTAGGACTTCCACATCATTTCCGAATCAACATTGTATTGGAGCAACGTTTAAACAAAGTTATAATCTGAATTGGTGGAACTGTAATATGCCATTGTGGCCATAATGTATACTCACCTGTTGGTACAAGATATGGATTTATAGTACTATGAAATTTAAATAATCCTGGGCCTTCTTATTGACAATATTAAAATATCTAAACTGATATGCTTAAAAAGTAAGTATAACAAATGGGAGACTTGACCAAACTTCCTGTAAACCAAAATAACATGTTTCCTTTGCAAATAACTGCTAGAGAAATGTTAAAGGAACACATCTGTTGTAGATGTCCTTGAACAAACCGACAAATGAGATGAATTAGTGACATGTAGACACTGATTTTATAATGTTTGGCGAGTAATATTAGAAACATTCAACAGGCAGTCAAAAAATAAATCGTATCTTACCATCGTAATGATTAGACGAAGAAAGCTAATAATTCAAGTAAATGAATAAGTAAAACAAATTAACCTGAATGTGAGGGCCTGCATGAGAGTTGGATCGGTGAGATTCTTGTGTGGAGGAGCAGTCGCTGATAAGTTAGCATGAAGGAAGTGATTTGTAACACAAAGATAAATTAAATCAGTTAACGAAAAGTAGAGAGCTAAGCACATGTAAGTTTTTTAGAAACAGTAAATATACACACTCAAATTGAAAGCCTCCACCTTACTCTATTGGATTTATAGGAAAAGATGAATCAATTGATCTATTGATAGTAGTATTGCCATTCAATAATGACTGAGAAGAATGCAGACATAATAATTTTACTGTAAAGATTGCACGTTGGTGACCTTGTGCTCAAAATTCCTATCAACTGGGTGACTTTCTGATTGCACTGGAATACTACTTCTTGGAATGTGGAAAGTACAAACCAAACCAGTAGAGTACCCTGGTTATAAGAGCATCCAAGATAAAGGGGAGGGAATGGTCTGTACTAGTGGACGCCATGGGGAAGTAGGGACCCTTTGCCTCGCTGAGTCGTTTGTGTAGGGGCAAACCTAGGTCGCAACCAACGAAGGCTGGAGCCCTACACATCCACGAAGTGGAGACCATCCCCTGCTGCATCGAAGTCCTTCCCTTCCCTGAATTCGAGTAGTGGATACCCTCGTCACCGCCGATCTGAGAGTGGATCCCCTCCCTGTTAAAAGGACAACGACCACTGGCCAACATCTGGGCGGCGCTAAGAATCATAACCGCAAAGCTGAGGCGGCATGATTCATCGGATGTGGCCCTATCACTCGACTGATGCGCCTCATTCTAAATCCAGAGTGGTCGCTGTCGGAGTCGTCGCTTCCGCATCGGTCGCCCAGCCGCCAGGTGGGGGTGCGAGTGTGAGACCTTGCGAACAAAACGAGGGTCACATTTTTTTGAGAATTAAACGAGGGTCAGATAGTCCTGTCCTTTTCTATTTCGCGTAGGGGAGGCTGCTACAGGCCCATTAGGCCCAATTTAACGTGAGACGCTCAAAAAAGTGACTGGAGCAGCAGCCCAATATGTCTAGGATCTTTAATAACGAGCGAAGCCGGATTGCATGCAGTTCACACCTAATCTGGCGGACAAAAATGCTCAAAAGCGAGGATCGAACGGCTAGGGATGTTGATGGCCTGAGAGGCAGGGAAGGTGCTCAGTTTTAATGTATCTAAATGGAGCAGTTTTCAATGGTGAACATCTTATGTTGATCATATCTACTATATGACTCACGTTCGACCTTTCGGTCTCAGTGTACCGAGGCCATATCTGCATATGCTAGGCTCGTCAAGTTTAACCCGAGTATTCCGTGTGTGCAAAACTGGCTTGTACCCGTTGTATGTGAACGTAGAGCTTATCACACCCGATCATCACGTGGTGTCTCGGCACGACGAACTGTCTCAACGGTGCATACTCAGGGTGAACACTTATACCTTGAAATTTAGTGAGGGATCATCTTATAATGCTACCGCCGTACTAAGCAAAATAAGATGCATAAAGGATAAACATCATATGCAATCAAAAATATATGTGACATGATATGGCCATCATCGTCTTGTGCCTTTGATCTCCATCTCCAAAGCATCGTCATGATCTCCATCGTCACTGGCATGACACCATGATCTCCATCATCTTGATCTATATCAACGTGTCGTCATATGGTCGTCTCGCCAATTATTGCTTTTTCAACTATTGCTATCGCATAGCGATAAAGTAAAGCAATTACATGGTGCTTGCATCTTATGCAATAAAGAGACAACCATAAGGCTCCTGCCAGTTGCCGATAACTTTTACAAAACATGATCATCTCATACAACAATTTATATCTCATCACGTCTTGATCATATCACATCACAACATGCCCTGCAAAAACAAGTTAGACGTCCTCTACTTCGTTGTTGCAAGTTTTACGTGGCTACTACGGGCTTCTAGCAAGAACCATTCTTACCTACGCATCAAAACCACAACGATTTTTTGTCAAGTGTGTTGTTTTAACCTTCAACAAGGACCAGGTGTAGTCACACTCGATTCAACTAAAGCTGGAGAAACAGACACCCACTAGCCACCTGTGCGCGAAGCACGTCGGCAGAACCAGTCTCATGAACGCGGTCATGTAATGTCAGTCTGGGCCGCTTCATCCAACAATACCGCCGAATCAAAGTATGACATGCTGGTAAGCAGTATGACTATTATCGCCCACAACTCTTTGTGTCCTACTCGTGCATATAACATCTACGCATAGACCTGGCTCGGATGCCACTATTGGGGAACGCAGTAATTTCAAAAAAAAATCATACGATCACGCAAGATCTATCTAGGAGAAGCATAGCAACGAGCGGGGAGATTGTGTCCATGTACCCTCGTAGACTGAAAGCGGAAGCGTTTTATCAACGCGGTTGATGTAGTCGTACGTCTTCACGATCCGACCGATCCTAGCACCGAACGTACGTCACCTCCGTGTTCAGCACACGTTCAGCTCGATGATGTCCCTCGTACTCTTGATCCAGTTGAGGCCGAGGGAGAGTTTCGTCAGCATGACAGCATGGAGACGGTGATGATGAAGTTACTGGCGCAGGGCTTCGCCTAAGCACTACCACGATATGACCGAGGTGTTAACTGTGGAGGGGGGCACCGCACACGGCTAGGAACAATTGATGTGTGTTCTAGGGGTGCCCTCCCCACGTATATATAGGAGGGAGAGGGAGGGAGGCAGCCTACGGCGCGCCCAAGTAGGAGGAATCCTACTTGGGCCCCTAGTCCAATTCGCCCCCCTTACCATATTTGGACAAGGGGGAAAGGAAGAAGGGGGAGGGGAAGGAAGTAGAAGTCCTACTTCATACTTTCCTTTTCCTCCTCTCCTTTCCCTTTCTCCCCATGTGGCTGGCCCTATAGGGGGCGCACCAGCCCCTTGTGGGCTGGTGTGTTCCCTTACTTGGCCCATTAAGCCCATATATTTGCCGGGGGTTGCCCGGAACCCCTTCCGGTGACCCGGTATCACCCGGAACACTTCCGGTGTCCGAATATATCCTTCCAATATATGAATCTTTACCTCTCGACCATTTCGAGACTCCTCGTCATGTCCGTGTTCTCATCCGGGACTCCGAACAAACTTCGGTCATCAAATCACATAACTCATAATACAAATCGTCATCGAACGTTAAGTGTGCGGACCCTACGGGTTCGAGAACTATGTAGACATGACCGAGACACATCTCCGGTCAATAACCAATAGCAGAACCTAGATGCTCATATTGGCTGCTACAAATTCTACGAAGATCTTTATCGGTCAAACCGCATAACAACATACGTTGTTCCCTTTGTCATCGGTATGTTACTTGCCCGATTCGATCGTCGGTATCATCATACCTAGTTCAATCTCGTTACCGGCAAGTCTCTTAACTCGTTCCGTAATACTTCATCCCGCAACTAACTCATTAGTCACATTGCTTGCAAGGCTTATAGTGATGAGTATTACCGAGAGGGCCCAGAGATACCTGTCCGAAACACGGAGTGACAAATCCTAATCTCGATCTATGCCAACCCAACAAACACCTTCAGAGACACCTGTAGAGCATCTTTATAATCACCCAGTTACGTTATGACATTTGATAGCACACAAGGTGTTCCTCCGGTATTCGGGAGTTGCATAATCTTATAGTCAGAGGAACATGTATAAGTCATGAAGAAAGCAATAGCAATAAAACTTAACAATCATAATGCTAAGCTAACGGATGGGTCTTGTCCATCACATCATTCTCTAATGATGTGATCCCGTTCATCAAATGACAACACATGTCTATGGTCAGGAAACTTAACCATCTTTGATTAACGAGCTAGTCTAGTAGAGGCATACTAGGGACACTTTGTTTTGTCTATGTATTCACACATGTATTAAGTTTCCAGTTAATACAATTCTAGCATGAATAATAAACATCTATCATGATATAAGGAAATAAATAATAACTTTATTATTGCCTCTAGGGCATATTTCCTTCAAAAAGAAACGGTCAGCCAGATCAAGGTGTGTGCGATGTACAGCATACAATTCACTCGGATGAACTGTTTGTGATTAGGCAACACAAAAGAAACGGTCAGCCACATCAAGGTGTGTGCGATATACGACATGCGGTTCACTCGGATGAACTGTTTGTGTTGAGACAAGAGAACAGAAACGGTTCAATATAACAAATACCATAAATATTGCAAGGTTCGAATTCAAAGATTACAATGCCCAAATTCAAACTTTGCAAACCGTGTCATTTCTGAAAAGGGATCAGCCGCTGACAAGTCATGTATGGGTTTGACACAATGAATTCCAATTGATTTGCCATATGCTCTTCCAATACGAAGTTTGGCATTTTTGGAGGCACTTCCATTCCGCAGTACCTGCCGGCTCTGATAATCATACCATTCATCTTTCCTAATTAAATGCGTGTTCAACCTCAGTACCATCAACACCTTTGCTCTGGCAAGAAAGAAGCTGACGAGTGTAATCTCCGATAAGGTCCCTCGACAGGAGTTCAAAGTAATATTTGAGAGATGCAGATCCAGTCATTCGATGTGATTGTCGTTATAAACATTATCCACCTCCGGGCCTATTATTATCTGCAAAAGAAGAGAACGTGTTAGTGCCCACATGCAGTTTTGAACACTGCTACACACCCATTTGGTTTGCAGGATTTGTAAAATGCACCAACGTGCCATCTTTGATCTGGCATGATTAACATGGGCACTTGATTACAATCTAGAAACATGTGGCCTTCTTCACCAGAGGTTGGATTGGATGAAAAATTCCTTAAGAAAACTAGTACAGATGAATCCAAAGGAGAAATGCTTATGGACGATTGTAACCATATGAATGAAGCAACCAATATGGGGTGGGGGTGTATGTCCTAAAATCCTCCAAAATTCCTTCAGAAATCGTAGTGCATTGTCATTGTAAACTTGGGAAAAGGTGCAAAAAATAGATAGTGCCACTAGTGCGCGTCGGTCCTAACAAACGGTTTTTTCCCCTTTCCGCGGTGGCATTTGGAACCGTCGCCAAGTGAGTGCAGGCAATAGGGGGGTCCTTCCCACACGACCCAGAAACCGTCGGGGATAGGGAGCCTTGATGCATACAATTGTCCCTATATAACCGTTTCCGATATCTCGAATATCCCAAACACTTCATCCTTGCTACTCGTTTGTGCTCGCATTGCCATCGCAGTCGGAGTTTTGTGGATCTGCCTAAAACCAGGCAGATTCTAGGCACGGGAGCTTTCCAGGCAGATTTTAGGCAGATTCCAGGCACGGGAGATTTACGATGCCTGGCACATCACAAACAGTTCATGATTATAAACCATGTACGATAGGTAGGCAATCACACACATTTAGTTTTCCCGCACCGTATGTGATAGTGTCTGACATCACACACGCTTTGCAAACGGCAACTGTGTGCATGCTTGCACATGTTTCCTCTCTGTGAACCGTCTCGGATTATGGTGTATATCGCAAACGTTTGTGTTTTACCAATCGTGTGTGCCATAATGACCTGCACAACGCAATTTCGCCCTAATTTAATTGCTGCTATTTAAAATTGTACCTAATTTAAACTTGAAAGTCGGCTATTGCTTTATTCATATCCATTAGGTTCAAACAACCAATGCATTATTCGATTCACAGGTACATATGTTTAAAAATTACAGAAGCACCAAATAAAGAATGATGTATCAGGGTTCTATACTTGTACTATTACAGATGGTAAAGAAAGAGGCAATAGACATTCCAGTTGCTGAACAAGGTGAAGCGGAATGGCCCTATTGTGCTCTTCTGGATGCAGAAGGCATGCAGGACTCTAGTCCAACCCCTTGTGATGGACGGCCGCCAATCATGTAGTTTGAGAGGTAATCTTGAGTAAACTGCTTCAGGATCCACTGCAAAAGAAAAAAGATTCAGATATTGTCATCTAACACAACTCATTACGGGCAGTAAAAAGAAGGCTACAGGGTTCTTACTTACCATCCTGCAGTTCACTATTGTCTTGCATAAACTGTAAACAAATAGTTCGATTGACATCTTTTGACCCATTTTAGTAACAATCTTTGTCAGTTTCCTCACTTGATGCTGGTTCATGAATATCTCATTGCCCCATGCGCAGAAAGGGTCGAAGTGTGGATCTTTGGCAATGATATATGTACCTAAAAGCACCAAGTTAATATTAGAATCTAAACAACAATTGAAAAATGATGTAGTACAACATTCCATCCATCCCATTATATAAGATTTTATTACATGTATATCTAGACATCATCAGAACATTAAGGTAACACTCTTCCTTGTTGCTATGTAGCCTGCGATTGCATATTTAGTCATTCAGTACAATGCATGTTGCTAAACAACAATTGAAAAACGAAAAGGCAAGTTAACTACAATATCCTTAACAGCAACCAAATATCGTAATTCATAGTGGTATTGTTGAAACTGTTATTGATGAAATTGAACTGCACGGCAAATAGTTGCACATATAGAGCATCACATTGTGAAGAACTGAAATAAACAAGTCATAAGGACATCTCTAGGCGATCCTTAAAAAGTTAAAGGACTAAAACCCTTAGTGGATATATATATACTCCAACAATTTTTGGCCTTTTCTAGTCGATCCCCTAAACTTAAGGTTGTAAACTTCAATTTGATCTAGTTCAAAGCAGGTTCAACTGAAAGTAGCATGCATTCAAACATAAACATAGATAGTTTTGCATAACCGAACATAAAACATAAATTTAAACTAAGCTAAACTACTTTCGGTCGAAGTAGAGGTCGAGCCAATCCTTCCTCGTCATGTACGGTGTGCCGCGAGCCGGGTCCGGGCCAGTACCGTCGCCGGGGTTGTTGGGGAAGGCACTCCTCCACTCGTCGACGTCGATCTTCTCGTCCCGGGGGCCCACCTCGACGCCCTCCGCGCGACCGTCGCCGCCGCCTTCAACCTCGTCATCAGAGGAGAGCACGATAACCTTGCCGCCCTCCACGCTGCCATCCTCACCGCCTTCGACCTCGTCATTGGAGGAGAGCGCGATAACCTCGCCGCCCTCCGCGCCGGCAAAGATCACCCGCTCCGCCTCCACGAGCTCCGGGTGCTGCCGGCGGAGCTCTTGCATGTAGGCCTCGTCGGCGGCCTTGGCCTCGAGACGCTCCCACGCCTCGCGGTCCTCCCGCGCCATAGCCGAGCTCACCAGCCTGGCTCGGAACGAGGTGGACCAGACGTGTGCCGAAGGGGAAATTGAGCCTAGCCGCCGTGCCGTGGTAGCGGACCTGCCAGCGGTCGTACTCCATGGCCGCGAGCTCGGCCGTGTGGAAGCTACCGAGCCACCGGCAGATGTGGGTCTCTCGATCTGTAATCTCGGCGACCCACGTCCCCCACCGCCGCTGCCGGACCTCGAGGTAGGACTTCGTCGGCTGCCAGGTCTGTGGGAGGACGGGGAAGTCCTCGAACTGGCGTAGGGGTGCGGCGGCGGGCGGATTGGGGGACCGGCAACGGCGGATCGGGCCCGCGGAGGACGGCGGGGACACCTTGGAGGCCACCTCGCCGGTGTCAGGCGAAAAGGCCGCGATAAACCTCTTTTTGGCCATTGGCTACTCGAGCTCCCCGGCACACAGGCAGTGGTTGAGGATGGAGGCACCGGCGATGGCGGTGACCTACCAATGGTTTCGAGGGTTGTGTGTGTCTGTGTGAGCGGAGGTTGTGTTTGAGGAAATACTGCGGCAACTAAAATTTTTACTAGGCGGGAGTAACAAGGCAGGGCTACTGAGAATTTGGATCAAGGGCGAGCATAGGGGTGGAATTCGAGCCGAGTCGAGCCAGCTTGACTCGACTCGCTAAAGCTCGTTTCATTAACGAGCTAGCTCGACTCGACTCGTTACTATAACGAGCTCAAATCCAAGATTGACTCGACTCGTATAACTCGCGAGTTGGCTCGTTTAACTTGTTAAGCTCGTTAAAGATATGATCAGACCTTACAAATACGATAAAAAGATTAACTGAGAATTTAGCATGTGCATATGTGGTCATGTACATGTGAGTCTCCTGGGTGGCTCGGGCTTGAGCGGATGGGCCTTGTGCTGGGACACAAGGTGTTTAGCGGTTGTATTTTACTACCCCTAAAAAACACTATTTTTTTACCGAGCCTAATGAGTTACACGAGTACTCGTGAGATCGGCTCGTTTAACTTGGTCTGTAAACGATCTTAAAATAAAGATTGGCTCGGCTCGTTATTCTTTGAGTTCGAGTCGATGCGAGCCGAGTCACGAGCTACTCGTTTAGCTTGCAAGCTTCGAGCTTTTTTCCAGCCCTAGGCGAGCAGATATTTTTGAGATTGCGAGGGATGCAGAGGCGGGAGTAAAATGCCGGGGCTACTGAAAATTTGAATCAAGGGACTGAAGCAGAGAGGGATGCAGAGGCGGGAGTTTTGGGGGAGCGAGCTAGTGTGCTTGACACACCGGCTGTGGACTGTAGCTGACGCACCTTCTCGCGTAAGCCATAGGCGTACTATACACTGACGGTGCTCCAAGATATTTTGTACTACATCTCACACGGTTGGTGAGAATAAACTGTGTGGGATCTACTTGATTTGAATTACAAAATGGTGCATACAAATTGGTTGAAAAATCAAATCCTGTGTCCTTTAGTGCATGCTTAGGTCCCATGGAAGAAATGGGAATGAATTTTTCGGGGTTCGTTTGGCCTTTTTTATACATTAAGTGGGTTTTCTAGGCATTTTATGTGCATAATTCAAATTTGAACTACAAGCACATGCTCCAATGCACTAAAGTTGGTTGAAAAATCACATGTGTGTCCTTGGGTGAATTTCTAGGTCCCATGCAAGAGATGGAATGAATTTCAAACACCAGGGCACTGTTGATTGTCGGAAAAATGTTGAGATACCTGGTTTTTAAATTCTAGTAAATCCAAAACTCGTCTGAAATTCATGAAACTTGGCATGCTATCCTGGAGCGGCATCAACATGCCGTGGTGAAAATTTTGTCCCATTTGGGTCAGGTTTGGGTATGAGCTTCTCACAAACCAGAGCTTCTCACAACAAGCATGATTGTTTCGATAGGGAACGTACCACCTTTGGGGATGAGACGATACCCGTTGCCTCTTATTGCTTTCAAAAAATTTCAAGTGTCAACATAGAACAACAGGAGTTTTGTGTTCAATCTTGGAATTTTCGGGGTTCGTTTGGCCTTTTTTATACATTAACTGGGTTTTCTAGGTATTTTATGTGCATCATTCAAATTTGAAATACAAGCACATGCTCCAATGCACCAAAGTTGGTTGAAAAATCACATGTGTGTCCTTGGGTGAATTTCTAGGTCCCATGCAAGAGATGGGAATGAATTTCAAACACCATGGCACTGTTGATTGCCGGCAAAACGTTGAGATGCCTAGTTTTTAAATTCTAGTAAATCCAAAACTCGTCTGAAATTCATGAAACTTGGCATGCTATCATGGAGCGGCATCAACATGCCGTGGTGAAAATTTTGTCCCATTTGGGGCAGGTTTGGGTATAAGCTTCTCACAAATCAGAGCTTCTCACAACAAGCATGATGGTTTTGATAGGGAACGTACCACCTTTGGGGACGAGACGATATCCGTTGCCTCTTATTGCATTCAAAATTTTTCTAGTGTCAACATAGAACAACAGGAGTGTTGTGTTCAATCTTGGAATTTTCAGGGGTTCGTTTGGCCTTTTTATACATTAACTGGGTTTTCTAGGCATTTTATGTGCATAATTCAAATCTGAACTACAAGCACATGCTCCAATGCACCAAAGTTGGTTGAAAAATCACATGTGTGTCCTTGGGTGAATTTCTAAGTCCCATGCAAGAGATGGGAATGAAATTCAAACATTAGGGCACTGTTGATTGCCGGCAAAACGTTGAGATGCCTGGTTTTTAAATTCTAGTATATCCAAAACTCGTGTGAAATTCATGAAACTTGGCATTCTATCATGGAGCGGCATCAACATGTCGTGGTGAAAATTTTGTCCCGTTCGGGGCAGGTTCGGGTATAAGCTTCTCACAAACCAGAGCTTCTCACAACAAGCATGATGGTTTCGATAGGGAAAGTACCACCTTTGGTGACGGGACGATATCTGTTGCCTCTTATTGCTTTCAAAAAATTTCTAGTGCCAACATAGAACAACAGGAGTGTTGTGTTCAATCTTGGAATTTTTCGGGGTTCGTTTGGCCTTTTTATACATTAACTGGGTTTTCTAGGCATTTTATGTGCATAATTCAAATTTGAACTACAAGCATATGCTCAAATGCACGAAAGTTGGTTGAAAAATCACATGTGTCTCCTTGGGTGAATTTCTTGGTCTCATGCAAGAGATGGGAGTGAAATTCAAACACCAGGGCACTGTTGATTGCCGGCAAAACATTGAGATGCCTGGTTTTTAAATTCTAGTAAATCCAAAACTAGTCTGAAATTCATGAAACTTGGCATGCTATCATGGAGCGGCATCAACATGCCGTGTTAAAAAATTTGTCCCATTTGTGGCAGGTTCGGGTATATGCTTCTCACAAACCAGAGCTTCTCACAACAAGCATGATGGTTTCGGACCTTTGGGGACGAAACGATATCCATTGCATCTTATTGCTTTCAAAAATTTTCTCATGTCAACATAGAACAACAGGAGTGTTGTGTCAATTTTTGGGATTTTCGGGGTTCGTTTGGACATTTTTACGCATTAACTGAGTTTTCAATTCATTTATGTGCATAATTCAAATTTGAACTACATGCACATGCTCCAGTGCATATAAATTGGTTGAAAAATCAAATATGCGTCCTTGGGTGCATGCTTAGGTCCCATGCAAGAAATAGGAATGAATTTCAAACACCAGGGCACCGTTGATTGCCGGCAAACATTGAGATGCCACGTTTTTAAATTCTAGTAAATCCAAAACTCGTCTGAAATTCATGAAACTTGGCATGCTTTCATGGAGCGGCATCAACATGTCGTGGTAAATTTTTTGTCCCATTTGGGGCAGGTTTGGGTATATGCTTCTCACAAACCAGAGCTTCTCACAACAAGCATCGTGGTTTCGGTAGGGAACGTCCCACCTTTGGGGACGAAACGATATCCACTGCCTCTTATTGCTTCCAAAATTTTTCTCATGTCAACATAGAACAACAGGAGTGTTGTGTCATTTTTTGTGATTTTTCGTGGTTCTTTTGGACATTTTTATGCATTAACTGAGTTTTCAATGCATTTATGTGCATAATTCAAATTTGAACTACATGTGCATACTCCAGTGCATATAAATTGGTTGAAAAATCAAATCTGTGTCCTTGGGTGCATGCTTAGGTTCCACGCAATAAATGGGAATGAATTTCAAACACCAGGGCACCGTTGATTGCCGACAAAACATTGAGATGCCTGGTTTTTAAATTCTAGAAAATCCAAAACTCGTCTGAAATTCATGAAACTTGGCATTCTATCATGGAATGGCGCCCGACATGATGTGGTATTTTTCATGTCCATTTTGATAGAAGGCGCACTCAAATAATGACAGCCAACAAAGGCATTTTGAAAAAATAGCTACCACTTAATATCTCAAACGTTTGTATAATTCAAAACGTGTGCGTTCTATTAACCATTCACGTGACGCCACGTGTCTTGGTTTTAATGGTTGTACGAGGTGCCGTGCGGACAGCTGCTTGACCTTGACTGAACGGGAGGTGTGCGAGCGCAGTCCGGTGCGTAGACTGACCGAAAGGCATGCAAGCTATCCTCCAATGTGCAGGCACATCGGGAAGCGTGCGAGCTTTACGCTGCGCAGGCTCACTGGGAAGCGAGCCCTTTGACTTCCATGGCCGCCTGCCTTCCTCTCCATTAATGGCGCCCGAGCCGCTGTTTAATATGGGCGGCCTTACTGTTCGCCTCCCATTCCCCTTCCCCCTCCCCCGCAGACCTCCACCGCCATGGCGCAGAATGATCATCTGCCACTAGTCTTCGAGTTTGCTGAAGTCAACTCCGAGCCGGAGGAGATAGAAAATAAGGAGGAATGGGGCCTCATGGACATGGCCCAGAACGAGCTGGCCGTGGCGGTTGCTGCCCCCGCTCCCGTCCCAGCTCCCATCCACGCACCCGCGCCAGCGACCATCCCCGTAGCATTGACGGGCTGGTCGCCGAGCACTATCGCAGAGCTGGAAGCCGCGGGCGTCAGCGAGGTCTCCGCGGACCCGCGCGAGCTCGTGTACATGCCAGCGCAAGTGCCCATGCCTGTGCGCGCCCCTCCACCCACCGTGCCGCCGGCCCTCGTGCGTTTGGCTGCATCCGCCACGCCCGTGCGCGCCCCTCCACCCACCGCGGCGCCGGTCCCTGTGCATTTGGCTGCACCCGCCGCACCCGTGCCCGTGCGTGCCCCCCCCTCGGTGGCATGGGACGCTGCCGTCGACCGCTACCTTTCAGCGGCGCCAGTTGCCGTCCTCCCGCGCCCCGCCCGTCGATCGCGCGACGACATGATGTTTGATTTACATGTGAAGAACATTTTGTGCTGCCTTGAAGACTTCAACAACGGCGTCCCAGAGGACGACAACGACGGCGCGGCACGCTGCCTCCGCCGCCGCCGGGAATAGTTTTATTGGGGTTTAATACCGTATCTCGAATTCTCGATCATGTGAATATAAATTCGCAGTGTGACTGAATGAAAGACAAGGTTTGAACGAACTTACGTTTCTCTCTCTTAATGTACAGACTTACCAAACGATTTTGTTTTGAAAAAAATGTCAACGGTTTTTAAATATAAAACACTCATCGCAAATGTTTTAGTTAGAACACCCGTATGCAAACCGACAGCTTCCCCAGGAAACCAAGGGAAATGTGCCGAGCAGGATTTCTGCATCCCTTCAACGCAAACGGTTGTTTTGCATGACCCGTGTGCAACCACATACAAACAATTGGGTAAGATTTGCATATCTGTCATTTTGGGTATGTTGCCATTTCTTAAACTGGAAAGATTGACATTTTTTATCTAGTAACATTGCCATTTGTCAACCTTGTAACACTGCGATTTGTCAAAATATGTAGCTATAAATCACTAGCACTATCTAATTTTTGCAACTAAAATCACTAGCACTGTTCATATGGACACCACTAGCAGGCGTGAGTTCATGGACGCATATGCAAATGTACCATTGATTACATACAACAAGTCATCAACCCACAACGACAAGGAGGATACACGTTGCATTATGGATCATTTCTAACAAAACATTCTAGTAAAGTTTTTCTCACACAACAAATAACAATGTGATGAAATGAACTTCAGCTCAACCACTCATCGGCGTTGGAAACGCTTGCTTTGAAGCAGAAGTGATTCTCTGGGAAGGGCCAGCTACTGTCAATCTCGAGACCAACGCATGACTGATCATCCAGGCTGAAGCGGCCTATTTCAATACCCATATTGGGACGGTAGGGAAGCATAGTAATGTCCGAGGTATAGATACAGTTGCTTCTCATAAATGGTAGTAACGTTGTGTCAACAGCAGCTGGATAGCCTTCCACCATCATTGGATAGTTTTGTCCAAGGAAGAGCGAGTTTCCTCCAAGACTTTCTATACTGAACCAGGGAGAAGGTGTTGGCGCTAGTACACTAGTATCAATCCCGAATACCCTGCAACGGATGTTGGAATAGGTCCGGAGAGTGCGACCATACGAGACAACACCTGCTTCCTTAGTAACATCAGCAGTACCCCGTATACAGACAAGAAGAGGTGATCCGTTGGAATAAGTTGCCAGGCGCCACTGAGTATATGGGTCCTGCTCGTCCTCATGCTCGTGAATAAAATTTTCAAGTATAGGTGGTGGAATGTTCACAGGACCTTGGAAACACAAGAAGGTTAATTAGTAAAGGCAAACTAGCTAACCCAGATGCATGTGGATGAAACAATTATAATGGAAGACAAACATACCGAAATCATGAGATCCATGCAAAAATAGTGCCACGAGTGGTGGCAGCAAACACAAGAACCTCGTATTGAATTGCATCACAGTACTCATCCGTGTATAGAAACTGATTTTTGAGCAATATCCATCGAGTCGAACCATGAAGGACGGCAACAAGCTTGTCGAAGATAGCGACAACATAAGCATTCCTATAACCCAAAGAGCGGTTGGGAACTCGACAAATTGCTATCTTCCGTAGACGAATGTCAGCATGATCGTATTTGAACTCATGTAGAATACCGGTGTACTCAACCTCTGGGCAGTCGTCTGAGATTTTTTGAAGTGGAACCCGGTGACGAGTGTACACATTCACAAGTTCCCACTCGTAGTTCTACCCAATATAATCAACCCAATCTCCATTTGCGCCTGCCCAAGCCTTGCCCTCAAACGATGGCATCTTAACATCATACGTATCATTATCAAGCGACATCAACTTACACAAGGCGATGCTTCCCTCGTCCCCGCGCCAGTCAGCAGGGTCACGGCGAAGAAGATAGCGGAGATCAAACCGCTCCTAAACCCTTGGGTTCCTGGTAATGATGTTATTAGTTGAGTCGAGAATGGTCTTGAACGAACCTGCCATGCTAGCCGAGGTGATGACGTCGCACCGATCAATGAGTTCCTCCACCGCGTCATCATTCAGATCGGGGCAAGAATAACGGGGTCATTTCCGGCTTGTTCCCTCCATGGAGAAGACAATCAAACAATGGCAGAAGGAAGGGTGAAGGCAAATGGAGGAGGGAGGAAGAGCTAGCGTGTGACAGAAGTTCCAAATCGAGAGGGAAAGGCGAAGAGTCGGTGGACGGTTTCCACGGTATACAAAGAGGCGCCTGGGGAGCGAACGGTTGCCACATGTCGAGGGAAATCGACACCTATGGAATCACTGGGATCCCTTCTACGGTTGGCGAGCGCGGGGTTGTGCAAAGAGCGGGTCTGACAGGAAGCACATAGATCGTTTACCCAGGTTCGGGCCGCGGAGATGCGTAATACCCTAGTCCTGCTTTGGTGGATGTATTTGAGCGTTCTTGTGTTCTTGAGCTAGCTACAGGGTGTGACTTGCCCAAAGGATCTGAATCCTTCTCCTGGTCGCCTCGGGCCTCCTTTTATAGACAAAAGGGGTTGCCACAGTGGCACACAGGAGGTGGAAAGGTGTACAGTGAATGAGTCTATCCTCTAGCACCATCGGACAAACACATTTAACACTACAAAAAAAAGACACATCCGTGACATTTTGGGCCGAACGAAATTTTTTTCTGTCATACATATGACACTTCTATGACGATAATTGTGACAAACCCCGGTATCATCATAGATGTGGTGGGCTCCTACTTCTATGACAAAAAATCATGACAGAAAATGGGCTTTTCGTCCTGGGCGGGCCGGAGACGCAGCTGCATGACATTCTTTGGGCCGTCCATGACGGAAAAAACCGTGGTAGAAGCGAGGGGGAGGAAAATTTCGGGGAGTTCCCGGTTACGGTCGGCGGTCGGGGGCCGAGCGATGCGCGTTTCTCTCGTACACGTACGCGCGTGTGTGCGAGGCGTTGGCTCTAACTGAACCCGAGCAAGGCGTTGGGCTCTAACTGAACCCGAGCGATTGCACTGCAGGCTACGCGTTACTGAACCCGAGCGATCGATCGATGGCTATTAACTGAACCCGATCAAGCGATTCCTTCGCTACTGCTGCTAACTGAAGCCGATCGATTGG